>NC_133666.1:297665945-298265945 GCF_037893015.1 Macrotis lagotis
TTTCCTGCACAATGACTTTTATTCTTGTTTGGCATTTGTGCTTTTAAATGACTCGGTGACTAATCCTTTGGACGCTGCACATGATAATTGCCTGAACAGAAAAGCATTTCTTTGTTCTTGCCCACTCACCTTTTGTGTGGAGTTTCCCACTCATGCTCCCTTATTTATGACTTGTTGACATTCTTCTATATTTAGCAAGTGTTTTGCTAATATCCATGGAGTCATCAAAGGTGCAGCTGCTTCATCTCTACAGGAAACCCCACTTTAGGGGCAAAGCTTTACTCCAGGAAGATTTGTTCACGCAAGGCCCTCTGCATGAAAATGAGAATTGAACTTCTTAATTTTTAAATTAGCAGCCCTAATGATTCTATCTTTCTTCTCTCCTTTTGGGGCCAGATGAACTCATGCCTTATTCTTGGTTGATTGTCAAATTTAGGAGGATGTTTGTTTTTCTGCTCTTCTTAATGTGAAGTTATATTTGGTTATTTTTTTTTCCTCCTCATCCATAGCTACTTTTTACATCAGAGTAACCCGTTATCTTATTTTTGTGTTCCTGGTGGCTCCAACTTAGAAATGTGTGACAGGGCTTTTCTGTTTCTGCTTGAATCACTGGTTTGGGGGCATAGATCCTAGAACCTTCTGGGAAATTGAGAAATACTAAAAAAATTTTAAAATGTGGCCACTGAAAAGAAATGAACTGACCCCTCACTGCAAGGCAAAAATCAAGAGAAAGTAGATCCATCCCAGACAAAAATGATAAGGAGAGTTTTTATGGAAGTTCCAGCATGATCTTAATTTGGAGAGATTGTACTTTCAAGAAGAGACAGTTCAGTGCAGTGAGAGAAATCCTGGATTTGGAATCAAAGGCCCTGGTTCAAAGTTCCACATCTAAAGGTTGCTATTTCTCTGCTTCTCTGGACTTCTGTTTCCATACTTGAGGGGGTTGGGCAATGGCCTCTGAGGTCCCTTCTAGCTATAGTATTATGATCTAGTATCCTATAATCTCATGCCCTGAAGTGTCTGTGAGACTCCTTTGGAATGTATTCCATATATAATAGGTAAAATCTCATGACTTAAAGTATTTGCGATATCTCCTGCCTGGTTTTCAAGCAACATGCAGAACTTTGGTGAGACTGTTTCTGGGCATGTGGGCTACAGAGGGTCTTTCTCTCCAATTTGGCGGGGGTGGGAGGGGTTGCCCAGATATCTTTTATTTCCTATCAGCATCTTGTGTAGTAGTGAAAGGTCTCTTGATTGGCTGTTAAGCCTGAATCAAGTAGACATAAAAAAAAGTCCCATAGGGTAACCTTGCTCTTTTCTCTAGAGGTTTTTGAGTGAAGGGGATTGTGGGAGACACAGTGTAAGAAATAGAATCTGAGTGGTTCACAGTATTTCTCCTGAGTGGGTGGTAAGGGGAAGGGAGTCAAAAGGGTTGTGAGTCTGGGTGGGAGAAAGACAGAAACAGATCAACTCCACAAATATTCACTCCTTGCCAACTCAAATACCACTTTGTCCTTTGAAAAACTTTTTGTCTCTGCTGCTGCTGATGTTTGCAGTGGGACAGACAAAAATGATAACTTTTAACATTTATTCTTTTTACACTTCAGTTGATCTTTCCGCATGAAGTTCTGATTCCCTTCCTCTTCAGAAAAGCAAATATTCATTCTGAACCTCCCTGAGTTCCTTCTTATGGGCCAGGTCAAACACCTGAACTTGTAATCCAGCATTTAAAACAGTTGAAGAAGGGAGAAAAAGAGTGAGTTAGTGAAGATCTCAATACTGGGAAGAGAAAAAAGAAATGACAAGCTGGAATAAAGTATTAGGGAAGCATCTTTGTACAATGGGAAGCCCACTGAATCAGGAACAAAAGACCTGAGTTCAAGACTCAGTCTACCATTTTCTCTGTGTGTGACTTTGAACAACTCACATGTATACATATGTATGTATATTGTGTAATAAAGATCAGAAAACGACAGAGATATAACATACAGTTATAGGTACATATCTATATGTACACATATGTATGTGTAGTTACATATGTATGTGTATATGGATATGAATGTGACAAGTAACATATATAGAGCTTGAAGATTTGCAAAAGACTACAGATATTATCTAACTTTATCGTCACAACAATCCTAGGAGGTTGGTGCTATTATTTCTTATTCTATAGGAATGAAGAAACTGAGACTTGCACAGGGTCACACTGCTACTATCAGATTTGAACACATCTTCCTGCCTCCCGGCCCAGCAGTGTAGCCATTACACCACTTACACCTGCCTCATAACCACCACAAGCAAAGCAGATCAAGAGAAGGATGGGAAAGGAGGCTCAAGGCAGAATTACCCCAGACCTATTATATAGCAGCATAGGAAAAATTATTTTTAAAAATGTTTTGTATTATTTATTATTATGATTCTTGTATCTTTTTAAAAAGTGCTTTCCCAGAATTTGTACTCAACAGGAGACACTCAGAAAGAAGAGTGATTGTGTACAATGCTGAGAATATTCTAATGACCTACAATCTGTGAGGGTCATTTCAGTGACATGGAACCACATGTAGATGTTTTCAAAGAAATCAAGAAGAGTAGTCTCTTTCTGAATTGTTAATAGGCATCATGTTTCTATTTTATCTAACTAAGGACTGTGGGAGTCAAATAGCCTATGTTCAGAGCCATGTTTGGTAAAAATCAAGGGGACAGTAAAAGTAGAAGCAGAAGGTATCTGGGAATGTCCACATAAAAGTTGGCTTTTGCAGTAGGGAACACTACAGTATAAGAACAATGAATACTACAAGTAGCATCTAAAACTTCTGCATGTAAAATCACCAATGGATATATTCATTACTTGTCCATGGAGCCTCTACTTTTCTCATGCCAACTCCAAATGGAATGAACCCACAGTCACCGTGTCAGCATTGGATCATAAAGTTAGAAGTGAAAGTGACTTTTTAATTGAACCCCCCCATTATATAAAGGAGGAAACTGAGACCCAGGGAGGTGGGTTTGTCTAAAGTCACATAGGTAGAGTGTGTCAGAGGCATCAGGACCTTCCAAGATGGAAGGGAAAACAGAGAACATGAAGTCCTTGCTGCCAATATATACAGGACCCATGAAGTCAACTGTTGGTGGCCATGACTGATGTCTCATTCACTCCCACAACTCTGAAGAATCTGCTATCAGTACTTATTACAACTCAATCAATCAATATACTGCCTTCATCAGACTGACCTTCATCATCTCACAGCCCCACCCCAATGCCCCCAAGGGACAAGAAAACCAAGAACTAGAACTAGAACCTCTTCACCATTCCTTTTTTGGAATACCATCTTTGTTCATAATCCTTTTTTCCCCCTCCTTTACAGGTCCTCTGCTCCTACCATTTTCCCATGGTTTTTGAGTTTGATCTTATAATACAAGAAGAAGCTTACTCAATACACAAAAAAACACACATACAAACCTTTCATTTAGCAGATGAGTTCAAAAAGACATCTCCCCTCCCCCCCATAGAAGTGGTTTAACTTGTCAAAGGCCATACACACTTCCCATTTCGGGAGGGGAAAAAAAAGGGAAAACAAAGGTTTTAAGGCTTCAATGAACATCATCTGTTTAGAAAGACCAACCTGTCCAAAACAAGGGAATGTGGAGATGAAGTAAGAAATAATAATAAAAAGAGTTTAATAAGAGTTTGATACCAGAAAGATTTCTGGATTAGGGGTAGGCTTGATCCCTGGTATTATAGTTCAGGCTTGATGTTGGGGTAAAATGAGTCACTCATAAGTCATTGAATAAAAGGAGGTTAAGAGCCCTGACATAACAGACATATTTAACAAGGATATAATAGCATTTAGATTCAGTAGATTTGCCCTGTTCACCTCCCCTACCCGCCCACTTGTCCCCATATGGAAACATGCCTTGTAAGCAAAGTAGGGTGTAGTTGCAGGATATCCACCAATTCTGAAGGTTTCAGTCCTTAGGTGACCAGGAAACCAAATCAATATAGCCAGAGGCTACCAGGAAGTTAAATCAACCTAAACCTTGCCATCCCCAGCCAATAAAGCCCCAATTTTTTTTCTACCTTTTAGAAAAAAATCTATCCTACTGTTTCCAAGTTTGCAACAGATATTCATCTATGGAATTTAGGAATAAGAATTAGGAATTCTCAAGGTCATAATTTGTAATACTACATTTTTGTAACATTTTATACATCTGTTTTAAAATAATAATTTGTGATCATGATAATAAGCAATGAGTATTTTTGCTGTGATTTTAAATAATAATAGTTCCAGAGATTTTATATTAAAATGATAAAATAATAAATGACATTGTTATTTTGAAACAATATCTTATGATTAATTTAAACCATACCTGGCAATGAGCTGACTAATTTACTTTATCTTAAAATACTTCCAACATTCTTCCCATTCTTTACTCATTATTGTGGATATCTTCTTTTTAAAAAGTAGTGAATAAATGAGAACTATTAAGTATTTACAAAGAACTGTAGCCTATAGTGAATATTCAAACACTGGCAACTGCCAGCAAATAATATTGGAGAGTATTCAAATAACGTAACAGTCAGATCTCCCAGCAAGGTTGACAGCACTACAAAGAATCACATTTTGACATTGCCAATTTAAGTACTTATTTTGTTCCAAAACTTATTATTTTTTTTGGAACACCATTCATATGCTTTGAATAAAATATACTGTGCATATAAATCTATTAATATTTATTTTATTTGCAAGAATGATTCACCATTAGCCACAGACAGGGCAATGAACACACATATAACATTGCAATAATTAGATGAAAGATTGACTGGTTAGATAGTGATAGTCATGCAGTAGATGGGCAGCTAAGTGGTACAGTAGATAGACTGCCAGATCTGGTATCAGAAAGAGTCATCCTTCAGAGTTCAAATCTGGCCTCAGACATTTTCCAGCTAAGCTACTTGAGGCAAGTCACTTAACCCTGTATGCCTCAGTTACTCCATCTGTAAAATGAACTGGAGAAGGAAATGCAAAACTCTTCAGTATTTCTGTCAAGAAACTCCAAATGGGGGTCACAAAGATATGGAAATAATTGAAGCAAGTCAACAATACAAACAAGAATGCAATGGATAGAGAGACAGAGCTTTGTTAGGAAAGATTGAGTTCACATTCAACCTCAGACACTTACCAGCTATGATAATGTGAGCAAATCACTTAACCTCTATCTTCTTCAGCTTCCTTAATCACCATGAAGTGAACTAGGAACTATCTCAAACACAAGGCTACTATGTTCAATTGTTTCTAGGTCATGCTTACTTAGTCTGTTCCATTGATTGATTTTTCTATTTTAATCAGTACTAAATAGTTTTGCTGATTGCTTCCTCATAGCATAGTTTAGTAGCACTGCAAAGAACTAGAAGGAAAATAGAAATCTACTGCCTGGAGGATAGTTAAACAAATAACAAAATGTGAATATGATGGAATATTATTACATCTTAAAAAATTTTCAATACCAAGAATTCAGAGAAACCTGAGAAGATTTTCTAGGAATTGGGACTGAATAAAACAAGAAAAACAAGAAAAACAATGCACTCAACCATGATAATGAAAAAGAAAACACCTATAGATGTCAGAGCTTTGATCAATAGCTAATACGACTTCAGAAAATTCACAGGGAAGCAAAATTACATTTCTCAACAGAGAAGTGATGAACCATAGCTGCAAAATGAGAAATATATGTTCAGGAATGACCAATGAGATCATTTGTTTTGCCTAACTGTTTTTCAGTCCTTTAAATCATGTCCAACTTACCATGACCCTTTGTGGAGTGGGGGAGGGACTTTCTTGACTGAATACTGCCATAGTGGTTTTCCATTTCCTTCTCTGGGTTATTTTACATGTGAGAAAACTGAGGCAAACAGGATTAAGTGATTTTCTCTGGGTCACTCAGTTAGTACATGTCTAGACCAGATTTGAACTCAAGAAGAAATATCTTCCTGTCTCTGGGTCCAACACTAGATATATCCTCTGGGCCACCTAGCTTCCCTACTTAACTCTTGATTAGATATTTAAAAGGAAGCTTCTATATGTATATAAGGGAGAGGGGGCAAAGTGGAAGTTCTTTGGGAAGTAAGAATTTTTTTATTGGAGAACCAATTCAATGATTTACTTTTTGTAGGGAGAGAGAACTGTGGACATCAGAGATCTGAAGCCTGGATAGTGAGAAAAATGCCCAAAGGGCAGAAAATGGAAACGTCTCCATTGCAAACATTTCTTCCTATAATCTCAAAATAATCTCTCTCTCTCTCAAAATGGAGCAGAACAAAGCACCCCATGTCTACCATTTCAAAAAATATTCCCTCTTACACTCCCAGCACACACAAAAAATATTCGATACTGCTAGTTACTATATTTGCATAAGAAAATTAGCCACCACAGTTGGAAGAGTATAAAGACCCAAAATAAGCCAGAGGGAAAATTCTGCCTAAATAGATGCACTGGCCAAAGAGAAGATCTCTAAATTGAGTTTACACTCTTAGGCTGATAATCCAAAAGAAAGTTGGCTTTCAAAGCATAGCTTCAGTTTGTACCTATCCCTGCAAAGGGATATGAATAATAGGCTATTTATCAAGTTGATTTCGGGGGGTGGGGGCAAATAAGGAACCTATGGCAGCAGCAGCACATTTTGAAAACTGGAAAAGAAACATATGGAGTAAACTAGTCTATCTTCCTTATTTTCCTGATGAGGAAAATTAGGTCCAGGAAAGTTGAATAACAACACAGGAAGTAAGTAAGCATCAAAGGTAGGATTTGAACCCAAGTCATCTAATACCAGAATCTGTGCTTTTTCCAATGCCTCACACAAATATTCCTCCAAATAATCTATTTCAGATGTTTTAAATAGGATGGGTAGAGAAAGAGAAGACTATAAATATATAGAGCTCCATTTATCTCTCTTCTCCTTTTTAGGCAAAGTGATCAGATCATTCATTCAACCAAATTCTACAAGTTCTAATTGAGCACGTACTATGTGCTAGATGTTCACTGGGGAAACAAAGATATTAAAGGCAAGGTCCTAAGGAGCAAACAAATTAATGAAATAAAGGAGAGTTTGAAAAGAGGACTAGGCAAAAGACAATCATTGGAGAAATGTGTGGACAATCATAGGATTTAAAGATAAAAGAAATCTAGAAATAGTATTGTCTAATTCCCTCATCATTGACAAACTCTGAGTCTTTCCTATGCATCTATGAACCTTAGGTTCTGCAAGGGGTGCAAAGATGAATGAACAAAGTATATTCACACCCTCAGGATCTTTCCACTATGCCTCTCCTAGTTCAACTTAAAGACTAATTCCCATACAATAATAAAGGATCCCGCAGATTCTGTGACAGGAGCTCTCTTTGGCTGTGAATAATCACCATCACAATATCCTTCCCATTCATTTCCCCTCATCTGATTAAACATAATATACAAACCCAGACACACACACATTTACTAAGTCAGTTGTTTTTCATTGTCATCAATGACTTCCATGATCCAAAGCCCATCTTTTCTGGCATCTCAAAGATTTTCGTGAAATGTAAAGTGAGGGTCCCTCTGAAAACAAGCTGGGGATCTTACATATAGGGATAGAAAATAAGAGTAAATGTGAGAAGGGAAAAGTGAGGAGAGAGCCAAATTGGGTAAAAGTAAAATGAGGATCTATCTTTCTGATTGCCCCTCCCCATCCCCTCAGGAAATAAGGGAGAAATGGGAAATGTGTACATGCATAAAGGAAAACCTTACTGTAGCTATGAACTGGCCAGTAGACAAGTGGTTGCATGCTAATTGAAAAGAATTCTTGCTAAGAAGCTTTACAAATGGAACGTGAGATATAAATTTTACTAATTAAACTATGTGATTTTAAAAAGTTTACTATCATGCCTCAGTATGATGCTATAACTCATTTTGAAATAAATCAAGTAGAGTAGAAAGGGGACTGTGTAAAAGAGATTCAAATTGCACCTAAGACATTTATTACCTGTATGACCTTGGGCCATACTTTTCCTCTCTGAATTTCAGTTTTCTCAATTGTGAAGGGGGGGAAGGGATGGGGGGGATTGGACTAAATGATCTTTAGGTACTTTTGAGCTCTAAATCTGATGATCCAATAATCTTTCATTTTAACACATAGTAAAAATAAAATACTGAAAATACTTTCACAAAATTGGAAATACTTTGTCTCACATTGAATGTATGTCACCATAGTATTTCAAAGACTTGATCATTCGGTAAGGAAACAGATCACTCAGTTTTTAGCCAACATTTCCTCATAGAACCAAAGTTGTTGGATACAGTTAAGCCTTAAAAAAAAACAAAGCCTGTCTTTCATTAATATTAACCCTTCAAAGATGTATTTTTACTGTAAGTCTCATTCCATCTTATCAAATAAATCAGTGAAGAATGGATAGTGAAATTGGGGGGGAAGGGAGGAGGAGGTTAGGGTTTTGAAGTGACAGTGACAACCTGACATTGAATGACTGAGTTTAATTTCCTTCCCCAAGATCAAAGCATACAATTTTGTGATGAAAGCAGGAAAAGATTGATTGCAGTTATATGGAGATATCTTAGATGTATATTATTGATTTATATTAGATACAGAAATGAATAGTGATTTTATGGATGGAAATTATTTCTCCTTCTGTTTAATATTTAGGCCATGTCTCCTCTGGCATCATACCCCAGTTATCTTTCTCCTCCTACTTCACACTTTCCATAAGCCTTCTGGTTTCACAGCAGATGCATTGTAAATCTTCTCCTTCTAAGTATCCCACATATGTTTCATTAAAAGTGTTTGTTTCTTTGATCAGCTTGACGTTTCTAATGTGGAAAAAAATAATAATTTTTTGATTCATCTTTGAAAATATAGGATTTTGATATGAGGCTTGCCAGCATAATATGTGCACCCTCCAGGGGTCCTGGGATCTTCCACTCACTCTTTGCGGGGGCTTAGGCACACTCTCCCACGACAGCTCCAGTTTGCACTGATGCACCGAGATAGAAAACAATCTTGTTATTTGTTACACTTTAGAGACAAATGTCAAAGTGCATGTGGGAAGAGCCCAAGGAGAACAGCGGCAAGCGGAAGGCATCTCAGGAAGTGTTGCTTAGCAATGTCTAATGGACTTTTCAAGAGAGTATGGAGCTTATTCACCAAAGGGACCTGATTCTCATGTATAGTGGCTAGTGGAAACACTTCAGTGGGCAAATGAGAACCATTGCACAGCAAGGGCAAGGAGAGAGCTCTGAGTCATGGATGGAGTCCTATTTGGGTCTTCTTGCCCTCTAAGACAGCCTATTTCCCAGCAGGGGACAAATGAGCCACTTGGTGACAAGGCCCTTAATTTCACCATCCTCCTCCTCCTTATCATCACCACCATTGTTAGCAATGATCCCAGAATAATTTACAGCAGCAAGGACAAGCCTGGATCCCTAACCCCAGGGGTCCAAATGACTAAATTCTGTTCAAGCAGCAGAAACCTTAGTACAATAGCTGGAAAGGGCAAACAACAACAACAAAAATCAATCCATCCTCTGATATTTGATCTCTCTCTGTCACAAATCCTTCTTCCAAAATCTGCTTTCCCCAAAAGGATTAGGAAAAGGTATTGGTAATCAGGCTTGAAAGGGCTAATCTAAATTTTATGTTGTGGGGGACGGGGGAGGGTGTTTTAACAGCAGGACCCATGGTAAAAGACTTGCTCTCTAGATCAGAGGATCTTTTCTTAACTGGGTGTCTAGAACTCCTGTCAGCCTATTCTAGAGGTTCATGATGTGTGAAGGTGACCAAAAACAAAATTGGGAAGAAGCAAATTCAACTTTTATACTAGAAAGAATGAATTTGATGTTGATGTTTGTCTTTGTTCTAGAAGACCATGACATCATGGAGGTGGTGCTATAACAAGCACATGAATTACATTTGAATGAATGGCTGCTGTGCTAAGTGATCAGCCTCACTTTCTCCTCCAGTCATCTGGGTCCAGTGGTCAGATATGAATCAAGATGACTGGAGATGACCCTGCATGTGATGCAATCAAGGTTAAATGACTTGCCCAAGAGTCAAGTGTCTAAGGCTGGATTTGAACTCAAGTCCTTCTGATTCCAATACTTGCTCTCTATCCACTGCACCTCCTAATTGCCTTGGGCTGAATTTACAGGATGCCGAACTTAGAGAGCACCTCCAGCCTTTGTGTTCTTTAGTTTTAATCCATCAGTACTTATTCAATGTCTACTGGGTGCCAGATGCTAGAGATACCAAGACAAAAATGAAAGGGAGTATACTGGAGGATGGAAACTGAACCTATGATTTCACTGATACAAGAAACACCTTCCTAGTGAGGAAACTTCCTCTACTAATAAAAGACAGTCACTTAGGATCTTACTTGCAGCCATATATATATATATATATATATATATATATATATATATATATCAAAATAATAATCGAGATGGAATGAGATAAAGCAAGAGGACATTTTATATAATAGCTATATTTATAAGAAGTCTTTGATAACTAAGTCATTTTTGACTAGTATAAAATATCCAGATAAACTGTAAAGGACATAGGAAGGAAGATGCTATCTGCATCCAGAGAAAGAAATGATAAATAAAATAATGTATAGAATAATCTTGCATATATACATATATGTATCTATTGGTAGCCATCTCTAGGGCAATGGGGAAGAAAGAAGAAGAAAGAAAAAATAAATTTACATGATAACTATTATAAATTTAAATGGAATAGCAAGTTGTACATAATAGAGCAGCAGTTTCATGTGAAATTTTTATTACTATTATACTCTGTAATGAAAATGCTTGTTTTATCCCTTAAATTAAAAATAAAATCAAAAGATTTTTTAAAATATGGAATGAGAAATAATAAAAGAGGGGAGGGGGATCAAAAAAGTCCAAATTAAGAAAGGAACACCTGAGGGTTGCTTTGAAGAAAGCTAAGGATCTCACAAGGTTAGTTTTGAGGAGGAAATATATATTACAGGTATGAAGACAGATTGTGCAAAAGCAACAGTAATGGAATGTTATATACAAAGAATAGTAAATAGGCTGGAACCTATAATGTGTGAAGGAGTATGGGCAGTATGCCTAGAAAGGTAGACTGGACCCAGTTAGCAAATGATGTTAAATGCCTAAGAGAGGATTGTGTCTTTTATCAAAGAGATATCACTGGAACTTTGTTAGCCAGGGAGTGATATGATCAGACCTGTGTCTATTTGACAACAGTTTTGAAGGCTGTTGCAAGAGTCCAGGTGAAAAGTGACAAGGGTCTTAACCAGGGATTTGGTGAATTCAACACTGATAAGGAGCCAGATATAAAAGATAAGTAAAGACAGAATCATGAAGATTTAGAAACATGGTTTATGTAAGAATGAAAGAGAACAGAAGATCCACAAATGACTCCAAGTTTGTGAATCTGATTGAGTGTAAGGATGGTGAATGCCCTCTACAAAAACAGAAAAGTTAGGAAGAAAAATGGGTTTGTAGGAAGGGAAGGAAGATAATCAATTTTATTTTGGAAATGTTGAATTAGAGATTTCCATGAAACATCCAGGTAGAAATATCTAGTAGGCACATGGTGAGGAACTGTAATTAACTAGAGACACCCCAGGTAGATATACAAAATCTGTCATTTGCATAGAAATTATGAAAGCTAATGAGACAAACAAGAGAGAAGGGGGCACAGGACAAAGTCTTGGAATACACCCACAGTTAGGGCATATGGTATGGCTGATGATCCAATAGAGAATATTGAAAAGGAACAGACAGGAAGGAGGAGAACAAGAATGAAGAAAGAGAGAGTCTAGGAGGAGAGAGAAGTGAATAATATCAAATGTTACAATAAAGTCAAGAAGGATGAGGAATGAGGAAAAAACCATATGTGATGGAAGCTATATTTAACCCCTGATCAATGTAAGTTCAACTAGTATATCCTTAAAATGTATTAAAACCATCCTTGTGACTTAATGAGCTCAGGAGACTTGGTTTATTGACATAATTTCCTTGTCCCCTGACTACAAAACAGTCACAAGGAGCTTTAGGTGCTCTCTCTAATGTGGAAAGCAATGGGCAGTTTTTGAAAGGGAGCTTCACTCAGCCAAATCAACTCAAGATGTTCCAAATGTTATCTTCTTGAAAATCATTCTCCTTCAATATTTAAGTACATCTTCATTTCTTAACTGTTGAATCACCTATGCGTATTTAATTTTCTTCCAACATTGAATACAGGTGTGGCTAGGTGGCACAGTAGATAGAGCACCAGCCCTGGAGTCAGGAGTACCTGAGTTCAAATCCAGCCTCAGACACTTAATCATTACCTAGCTGTGTGGCTTTCAGCAAATCACTTAACCCCATTGCCTTGCAAAAAAAAAAAAAAACCCTAAAAAAAAGAATAATATTGAATACAAACTACCAGGGGAACTGAACTGAGTATCACCAGTCTGGAACATCATTGAATTTATCAATTAAAAGATCATTAATAAAGGTGACAAAAGCAGATTCAGTTGAACAATGAAATAAGAAACCAAATTTTAAGGACTTGAGGAGTGAATTATGGTGAGGAAATGAAAGTAATGAGAAAAGAGAGCATTGACTAGGATAGGATGCAATTATACGTTTTAATAATTTACAGAGAATGTAGGGTCAAGAGAAAAATAATAGGAGAGATCTGAGTGGTTTTATATTTATTTGGGAAGGAGTCAATGAAAAAGGAAAGATAGAAAATTAGTAAAGAGAATAATCCATAAAAGAGAAGTTCCCAGAGAAGACAAGAAAAATGAGATCCAGATTTCACGGAAATGGAGAAACAAGGAGAAGGAATTTGAAATATAGAGGTGGATGGAATAAAAATCAATGAAATGTAAGGTATCTTCTGCCAAGAGGAAGAGAGGTATTTATTTCAAGGGCAAAAGTTCATATTTATGGTTCTGAAAGTGACACTGGATCCTCAAATTTATGATAGTGGGGTGAAAATCCTAACATGTTCAATCAAGAAAAAGGTTTGCATATGAACCTGGCAACAGTTTTATGTCTACTGTGTGCGGATGAGACTAGATCAGTATAAAAAGACATATCACAGTCAAATGGTCACTAGGAAACAAATGTTTTGGCTAGAGCACTGGGTCTGGAGACAGGAAGACCTGAGTTGAAATCTGCCTTAGACAATAGCTCTATGATCCTGAGAAAATCCCTTAATCTTTTTGCCTCAATTTCTTCACCTAAAAAATGGGAATAATGCTCAGAGTTGTGAGAATAAAATGACATATTTATAAAGCATCCAGCATAGTGTCTGGAACATTATAGGGGCTATAGAAATATTAGTTGTTATTGTTATTACTGTCATCATATTTTAAGTTTGCATGAGGTAATTGTTTATTTAATCTCTGTCTTTTTCCATCTTCTAACTCCACATTAAGTTCTCATGGTAGAAAACATAGTTTAATTCAAAGATACAATGACTAAGAATCAAAGAATATGAGTTTGAGTCCCAGCTCTCATATTTATATGATTATGTGATCTTGGTCAAATCACTTAACTAATGTGAGACCTAATATCCTTATTTGTAAAAGTGCCAAATATTTCAGCATTTTTTTTAGTTTACTTGTTTTTGAATGAGAATGCTTATTATTCCACTAAAACCTATGCCATATAGTAGTATGATGATGTATTCTCAAATATTATGCTAGCTGAGCCTTTGCTATGCTGCACCGTATTGTTGTTTAGTCATTCAGTCTTGTCCAACTCTTCATGACCTCATTTGGGGTTTTCTTGGCAAAGAAAGTAGAGTGCTATGCCATTTACAGATGAGCCCATTTTATAGATGAGGAAACTGAGGCAAACAGGGTTAAGTAACTTGCCCAGGGTCACATAGCTAGAAAGTTTGTAAGACCAAGTTTGAACTTGGGAAAATCAGTCTTTCTGAATCGTGCCTAACTGAACTATCTTGCTACTAGTTACCTAGCATATTAAAAGGATTTGAGATGATGCTTGATGATATGTTCATTTTATGACAGCAGTCTATGTTGAAAGTCATAATATTCTGAATAAGGAAGGGAACAATTCTGTGCTCAGCCCTATTCAGACCACATCTGTTCAGTTCTGGGCACTATATTTGGGGAAGAAAATCTTTGCATCTTAAGTGATTCTTGACCAAGTTTTCCCCTGAAAACCCCATAAATGCAATATGTTGGAGACCATAAATTGTAATACTGATAATTTGCACTAAAATTATTGACATTATAGGGAGCAGCTAGGTGGTGCATCAGCCTGGAATCAGGAGGACATAAGCACAAATCTGACTTCAGACACTTAAAAATTACCTAGCTGTGTGACCTTGGGCAAGTCACTTAACCCTATTGCCTTGCAAAAAAAAAATTACTGACATTATTAAAGGAAATTTGGCTGGGG
This sequence comes from Macrotis lagotis, assembly GCF_037893015.1. NCBI lineage: Eukaryota > Metazoa > Chordata > Mammalia > Peramelemorphia > Peramelidae > Macrotis > Macrotis lagotis. Next base: position 297,680,399 of record NC_133666.1, read on the forward strand.
TAGCTACAAACTCTGTGAATATCAGGAAGATGAGAGAGCCAGTGGAAAGATGGAAAGAGCAAAGAACTTAAACTGAAGAAATTTAAATTCGAGCAATAAGATCATAGGTTTATAGTAGGAAGGAAACTTGAAGATTACTTAGTCCAATCCACTTATTTTATAAAGGAAGAAACAGAGACTTGGAAAGAGTGAAGTAGCCTGTTTCTCATCTTACATCTAGATAATTATTAAGTGTCTGAGGCTGGATTTGAACTCAGGTCCTCCTGACTCCAGGGCCAGTGCCCTATCCACTGTGCCACCTAGCTGCCTCATATCTTCTTAATTTGTAAAGTAAGGCTAATGATAATAAAATGAAGGTTGTGAGAAACAGATGAAATCATGTTTATGAAAATGCACAGAAAACCTTAAGACTTAATAATAACTTTGTAGCTCCCATTCTTTTTTATATTCATATAGTGCTTACTAGAGTACTTTTATAATTATTATCTCATTTAATCTTCACAACAACCCTGGGAGGACGGTGCTATCATTATCATCCCACTTTATAGATGAGTACGAACAGAAGTTATGTAACTTTGCCCAGGGTCACACAGCTAATAAGCATCTAAGGTTAGATTTGAACTTGGGTCTTCCTGCCTCCAAGTCAGGTCCCTTCTCATATTCCACACTGCCTAATAAAGATCTAAATTTCTCCTCTAGATACTTTTGTCCTCTCACTTAAAGGTTCCTGCTGATAAACAAACAGGACACATACAGTCAGCAAATATACAGTCAGGCTTCTCCTCCTGGTGATACCTATAAGACGAAATCACCAGCAACATATTGTATCTAAAAGTAGAGGTTATCCATACCATTGTAACCTATTATTATAACTGTTGCCAATGTTATTATCATTGGAGCCCACACTACCTTAGATACTGCGTATTATACCAACAGGTAAAATAATGTTGCTAAGATCACACACCAGCAATTAGCACAGTACCTAAAAATGTATTATAACTGCCACAAGCTGTTCTGGGATAGAGCCATAATTATAGGCTGATAAACCCAGGCAAAGAGACCAGACATTCTGCTATTTGACAAAACAAATAATGTAACAGAATTGATTGATAGAGCTGACTGGTTTATTAAAAAGAAGTATTTCAGTACTGTGATAGTATTTTGATGTTTCTAAACATCTTTACACACTTCTTCCTCGTGAGATGCTTAGTACCTTGGAAGAGGGGAACTTGGGTCAGATACCTTGACTTGTAGACCTGCAATGGCAACAGAGAGGAATGAACTCTACTTCTGGAAGCATCTAGCAGCATGCAGAGGCAAACAGATAAGAGTCAGATGCTGGTGAACTGAATAGACTACCTCCAGGGGGTGAAGAAAATATCTTAGGGTACTTTGATTCCTCACTTTTTGTCAGGTGTATTACCTTGTCCAAAAAGAGTGAAAGTTGATTTCTAGTTGCAAAATCTGTTCAGTCATTCAAATAATCAAAAAGTATCACTAAGCACCTATGCTGAACATATAGGTGATGATATCACAATGAAAAAATGTAACAATCTCTGTCATCAGGGAGATTTACATTTTTACCAGGAAGACAGCATGCATATCAATTAATCATTTTTCAGTTGCATTAGACTCTTTATGATCCCCATTTGGGGCTTTCCTTTGCAAAGATACTAGGGTGATTTGCCATTTCTTTCTCCAGCTCATTTTTAGAGATGAGAAAACTGAAGCAAACAGGATGAAGTGACTTGCCCAGAATTAGCATTTCCAGTAAATGCCTGTGGTAGGGTTCAAACTCAGGTCTTCTTGACTACACATCCACTGTGCACTGAAGCTGCTTGTTCCCAAGAAATGAAAATGTGACTCCACAGCTACTATCATTCAATAAGAGGAAGAGAATGAAGAGTCACAAAAAGGAAGAAGAAAGAAATTAGAGATTCCTTACTGAGAAGAAGTGGGACAACTGTTTAATGATAGGAGGAGAACATGTATCTAAGGTATAGAAGAGAAGCTCCCAAGACTCGACCAACTATATAACTACTACTATAACTATTCCAGTCCTGATTCTATATTGATCATACTCTAACTTCCACCACAATCCAGGAAACCTTGAAGGAAACCTACCACTCCATTATTGAATATGTGATAGAGGATAGAAAAATCAGAATATAGTCTTACATGCATTCTAGACTTTGGTAATAGGGATCAGATAGATACGTAGTATGTCATGGACAAAAATTATATAAAAGAAGCCAGCCCTGAATGAATGGGAAAATTTCCAGAATGAAAATAATAATGATTCCTAGGAAAATATTCTAGGAAGGAAGGAAAATGGGGAGGAAAAATTGTCCTAAGTAACTAAAATAGATGTAAAGAAATCAAACTAAGATTTTTTTAAAAACCATGTAGAATATAGAAGAGAGGACAAGAAATAGAAGATGATTTTTTAAGAGTGTGGTGGTCTAAATATAATTGTGTCAGGAGTACTAAAGCCTAAAGAGCCAGAGGCTGCTGAAGAAATCTACAGATAACAGAAAAGGGGAAAGAATGTGGTAACTATTTTGAAGGAAAAGGAAAGATCACCAAAGGGACAGCATTTCTTCTCAGGGTGAGTGGAATGATGATTCATAACTGATGACTTAAGAGAAGATAAAGGTGCATAGCTATTTTCAATTCTTTTTTTCTCTGCCAAGGAGAATTATCTTTGGACTGGAAAAATTCTGGGCAGTTGTTATACAAGACAAATAAGGATAGAATACAATCCCACCAAATGCCCTTGCTAAATTAAAGTTACCTGGCCCAGATGAACTTTATCATAGGGCACTAAATGAACTGGCAAGTGTGATTTCTGATTCATTGTGAGGAAACCTGGAAAAGACTTAACGGAGAGGAGAAATACCACAGATGGAGGAAGGGCAAAAGTGATTCTTTTTTTAAATTGAAGAAAAATAGAATTTGAAACTATAGGACAAAGAGTTTGACTTTGCTTCCTAGAAAATATGTAGAATATATTTGAAATGTGAGAGACAAATAGCAATCTCCCCTTTACCCCTATTCCCTCATTAAAGCACACTCCATAGAAAACTGACGCTTATGAGGAAATGTTAGTCTCAGCGAGGAAATAACTCAATGTTTTGGTATGTTGTAGCAAATCCTACATGGTTCCTTGTTTTTCCCCATCCTATGAAAGTAGCAAGTGGTGGGGTACCATATCAGTTAAAATTGAGAGACTGGTTCTAGCTCATTCTTTTCTTTTGACTCTTCAATGTGATAAGAAGTTCCATAATTGTAGATTTCCTGTGGGGAATTACTAGAGGAAGAGTTTCTTTTCCTCTACCACAGCAGCATGGTGTCTTCAAGCACACAGACACTAAAACTAGCTGAGCCCTGGCTACCTTTTCTGCTCTGTGTTTCTCTCCTGAGTATAAGTGACTGAAACATGATCCTGAAACTAAAATGTCCAACTTTAGAGGAAGCCTAAGAGTTCAAGAGATTGAGGTTCCTGTATCCTTCATTCAGTGAAGATTGGCAATTGAAAGAATATTCAAATTAGAGAGAATGACTATGAACAGGAAGATAAGACTGACTAAAAAAACATAGTCCTAGAAGGAATTGTTTGAACAGTATAGAACCAAGAGAAAATGTGAAATTCCAATTCAGCAGTCCTTACAAGTTGCTTCATGTTATAATGTATGTCTTAATTTCTGAAAAGAATACCATATGAATTATAAGCTGCTTCTTTGTCAATTCACACTTATGGATCTCATTGGGGGGGAATAGGAGGGTGTCAAGAATTTATTTTGTATAAAGAAAATAAATAACTATTTCACACCTGATGTTTTGAACACTTGTCCTATCCCCTATCTAAGAAAAATCCTAGTTATGATCCAAAAATTTAAGTAATCTTTCCAGGTTTACTGTTTGATAGCATAAAGAACTAGAGAGTTTAGGGAAAAGAGCCTAACTCCTATTTTTAGAGACTAGGCTCCTCTAAGACTGGACCCATGTTTACATATGCCCGGTTTCAGAGTTGAAAAAGACCACTTTAGTAGGACAGCCATCAGTAGTTCTAATCATTGCATAGTTTAAATGGATTATTAGGAAACATTTAGAAAGTGAAGTAAGGAACACAAAGAGCCAGCATGAGCTCGTCAAAAACAAGGAATATCAGACTTACAGCATTTCATTTTTTTAAGGGTTAGTCAATTGATACATCAGGGAAAATCACAGAAATACTTTATGTAGATCTTAAGCATTTCAAAAAACCTCTCAATATTTTTAAACTAAAATTTTCTACTATCTCTGGGTGCTTTTTAATATCAGCAAAATTTCCCCAATATTCCATTCCAATCCCATCTAGTGGAATAGAGAGCTATCCCATTTAATAAATAATAGTTTTAGAAAGATAGAAATTCATAAAACTAATTGATACATAAAAAGTCAGAAAATATGTGCTATGTACTAGAAGTGAAGTGTCTCCTAATATCTCTTCTTTGTAGCCATGTTTATTCTTTGAAATTTTACATCATTTAAAAAGTAGTCACCAGACATTTGATGTTAAACAGTAAACAGTAGAGTGCCTCAGGAATCTTAGCTTGACTTTGTACTTTGACTTTTTTTGTTTAATGAAATGGATGAAGGATCCATTAGCAAATAAAACAAATATAAGAGGGATAGCTAACACAGGAAATGACAGAGTCAAGATTAAAAAGATCTCAACATCTAGAAGACTGGACTAATTTTAATATTGTAGCAACTGGAACATATACCACTCTTATGTAACTTTACTAGTGAATTGATCATTAATTTGTGAAATTATGAAATGAGAGCAGACAGTCATTTCTTTGAGTACTCACTAGGAAAAGCTATTATGGCAGCAGGAAATGGGATTTAGGCACAGAGGATGTGGGGAAAAGTACAGAAAGTATAAAACATAAGCAATGAGAGGGGTGCAGAGGCAGATGGCATGGCGATAGGAGATGGAATATTGAGGAAGAGGATAGGAGGGGGATGATAACTATAGACTATAGGAGCACTTAAAAAGCATGGACCCAGAGGAGTTGAAAAAGTTCTTCAGGTGGTCATTTTTATAAAGTTTGAGGGAAACAGACTAATTCTTTTCTGTGCCATTTCAGGATTAGTTCATTTATATATCCAAATCATTTCAAAGTTGTCAGCAAAATTTCAAGATTAGCAGATCCATGTGATCTCATAATTATTGGCACTGTTTAGGCTTTTACAATGGAGATCTAGAATTTATCTGGGATTTTCATATCACATAAAAAGGTCCTGACAGAAAAATCTAGATGACTTCCCCTAATTTAGCACCTATTACTAAGATGTGATTTCTGGATAACATATAAAATAATTCATAAATCATGCTCCATTGGACCTATCTGTACAATGATGCTTACATTATCTCTTTTTGTAGTGGCAAAGAATTGAAATTGAAAGAATGCCCATCAATTGAGGAATGGTTGGATGAGGTATGGTACATAATTGTAATGGGATACTATGAAGTATAAGAAATGATAAACACAATGATTTCAGAAAACCTGGGGAGACATATCAAATTGATGCAAAGTTAAGTGAGCTGAAACAGAACATTGTAACTAGTAATAGCAATACTGTAATGATGAAAAATGTGAGAGACTTAGCTACACTAATCAATATAAAATGATTCCAAAGAATTCAAGATAAAAAAAAATCATCTCTAGAGAGAAAACTGATGAAATGTGAGTGTAGATTGAAGCATACTTTTTCACTTTATTTGTTTCTTGCTTTTTATTTTAATTTTCTGCAGCATGATTAATCTAGAAATATTTTGCATGACTTCATATATATGTATTATATATATATATATATATATATATATATATATATATATATATATATATATATATATATTGCTTGTGGTCTCAATGAGTGAGGGAGTGGCAGGAGAGAGGGAAAGAATCTTGAACCGAGAATTTTAAAATAATTAATTTTTTAAAAAATAATTAGTTAATTTTTTTGAAATAGAAAGCTGAAAAAGAAAAATATGCTCTTTAAAGTATTAGGATAGTTTGTACATCATTTCAGATTCCTTTTTGCAATCTTATTTCCTACTAACACCCCTTTAACCTGGCTACTTATAAACTTATTATACAGACTAGAAGGAGGTGGTATGTTTAGGGGAACCAGAACATAATTTTAACACAATCAGAAAAGCTACTCCAGATTCAAGATATTCTTTAAGTCCATAGCTACTGAAAATTATAGCTCATTATATGGGGGTAGGGACACAAGTTCAAAGCAAAAGTAATGAACAAGCATAGTAAGAAAGAATAGAATATTTCACCCATAAGTCTTCAACATTTTCTCTAGCAAATACATACCATTAATGGGACAAAGAGTATATATAAAGAATATGAATGGTCAAAGTACATATTGGAGGGATAAATTGCACTTCCCATCCTGCATGACCACTAGTCCTCATGTCTCAGATTTTTCCCTGTGGGACTATTTGCTTCTGTCCCTGCCCCTGGGTTTCATGTCTGGGCATTTCTTACTAGCTAGAATTCCCTCTTTAACCAAATTCCAAAGTCAGACAATTAATCAAGACATAGATATTCTCCAGAGAAACTCCTTAACTTGTAATGGGAAGTTCTGTGAAGATGTTGAACTGTTGCTCGGACTATTCACCATCATTGGACTTCTTTGATGCTGACCTCCTATATGTGCTATTCATGCTGTGCCCAAAAATTCTCTTCCTTTTCAAGAAAATCTTGAGCTATATTTCTATTTTTGTATCTCTGGGGAAGATGGGAGGCAAAAGAAATCAATTCCCAATTATTCTCCTTGACTTGGATCCTTGCATGAATACTGGAACGCAACATCCTTCAGACAGTTTCCATAGCACAGAAAGTCTTGTCTGACCCCTTATATGCTCCAGAAAGTCTCTCAATCTCCCCAAATTATCCCTGGCATACAGCAGGGCAATCTCAGCATTCTTGTCTGGAAGGATCTAAGTTTATCATCATGCACCAGCATTCTAAATCCCATACAGGTAAGATGCTCATCAAACATTTAAACATTCTCATAGTCAGTTTACAGTAATGCAGTGAATATCTATACTTAGATACACCACCATTCAAAAGTTTTCTTAAAGCAATTGTTCCAATCTCTTAAAAAATTAGAAAACTGTTGTCCAATCACAATCTAAAAACAAAATTAATCCAGTTTCTTTTGACAACACTAAGGATCCAGCCACAGCAACTAGGGACACTTCCTTCATAAGTGAGTCTCCTAGAAAAACTAGACCAAGTTCAGGGTACTCAGCAGGCCTACTTTCACTTGAAACCATAGGTCAGGAGACTCCTTTGATCCATTTACACTAATTAGCAAAAGAATAAAATTTAAGAAGGCATTTAATAAATAGCATTCTAAGGAAAGAAATAATATATCATTTCCCCTATAATCACCAAACAGTGATAATACACACCCAGTTAATGGAAAGAAAGAAAAAACATAGCAATCACAAATGGGACCATAATGTTTGTCCTTCATTTTCCAGAAAGACCACATTAGGAAGGTGATGCCATGACAAGCATATGAATTGGATTTGAGTGAGGGAGGTTGTGCTATGTCATTAACCTCACTTTCTCCTCTAGAGCCATTTGGATCCAGTGACTAGATATGAATCAGGACGACTGGAGATGGCTGTGGAAGCGAGGCAATCAGGTTTACGTGACTTGTCCAGGTTCACACAGCTAGTAAGTATTTGAAGCTGCATTTGAACTCCTGTCCTCCTGACTCTTAAGGCCAGTGCTCTATTCACTGCAACAACTAGTTGCCCTTATCACACATGAGAACACATTAGGAGACAAATGTATCCAAGACATATATGTGGAAGAAAATTTATGCTTACAAAGATGCACAGCCTCTGATATTTTTGATGATTCATTGTGCTAGTCTTCCTAGATCCCCGCCTAATTCTCATGGTGGCTCATCATAGTCAGTCAGAGAGCATTTAAATATGAAGCACTTATTGTGCTAAACCCAGTGTGGCCTCAAAGAGAGGCAAAAACATCATTCCTATCCTCAACATGTACTTACCAGATAAATACATGGACTATTTGTACCCAATCTATGATAGAGCGTTTCAAGCTAATATTGGTCTCATCAGCCACAGTTGGACACACTGCAATTTGTCTCAAACATAGTGATGTCATTTTGGTCTTCTTCAATAATGAAGGACAAGAACTAATCAACCAACGAAATAAATACAGGATACATGAATTTAGAAAGGAAGCAAGAACAGCAGAGAGAGAAAGAATAAAAAAAGGCCTACTGCATCAGGTAGGATTTGAGCTAAGTCTTGAAGGATACCAATGAAGCCAAGAGATGAGGAGGAGGGGGATAATTCCAGTAATAGTATACAGTAAGTAAAAAAGTATAGAGTCAGACAATAGAGCATTACATTTAAAGAGTCTGTGTAGAGAACCATAGAATATGAGTAGCAAAGTATAAGAAAACTAGAAAGGTAGTGTAATCCACATAAGCTCTGAGGGATCTTTACCCCAACTCAATCAAACTCACAGGTGAGTAGGTTCCCACAGTTAAGCTGGCTACTTCCTTATGATTCTAAAAGTAACTCTGAGGAGTTGGGCAATTATCTAAAGCCATCAGCTCAAGCACCACTAGTGTGTTTTCGCTTTAAGATTATCAACTGAGGGGTGGCTAGGTGGCAGCAGTGGATAGAGCACTGGCCTTGGAGTCAGGAGTACCTGGGTTTAAATCTGTCCTCAGACACTTAATAATAACTACCTAGCTGTGTGGTCTTGGGCAAGCCACTTAAGCCCATTTGCCTTGCAAAAAAATATATATTATCAGCTGAAGAATCATTTAATCAGGTAGCCCTAAGTAATTTTAAGAAAAGGATATTTACTAATGTGGTACATCAGGAATAGTTGGTTAAAAGCAATTATTTTCTCCCCACCCACCCACCCCACTAAAGCTCAATTAACACTTTCTCCAAGTACATGTGAAGGCCAAGGGAAACTGGACTCAAGCTTAGAAAACATATGTGATAGATGAGTAGCTTTCCCCTTGGGCCTGGTATGATTTCTTTGTAAAACCATAAGTCTAGCCTGTCCTTGGCTCCCAATGATGCAGACCCTACACCAGCTGATCTGGGACACCTATGAAAAGAAGAGAAGTTCAATATCCTCTACCCTTTGAAGCTTGGAAGCTGGGATCCCTCCTTCTCACCCCATCACCCCACTCCAGGTGATTCTTTCTTCTCAGTGGTATGCTGAAAAGCCTCAGCTAAACCAAGAAAACAATGTACACATTAACAACAATGTGAGATGATTAACCCTGATGGAAGCAGCTCCTCTCAGTAGTTCAGAGATCTAGGACAACCATCTTAGACCGGCTATGAACGATGTTATCCCCATCCAGAAGAAGAAAAACAAAACAAAACCGAAAAAAAAATTGTAAAAACTCTTCAGAATCTGATGAGCACTTTATAAAAAAAAATACCTCTTATGTATCTTTCCCTTAATCCTAATTCCTCACACAGAAAATGACTAATCTGTAAGCATGTTTATCACAAATATATATATATATATATATATATATATATATATATATATATATATATATATGTACTATGTTAACCTGATTATTCACTGCTGAGGGGAGGGGGCTCAGAAGGGAGAGTAGAAGGAAATTTTGTAACTTAAAAATATACTTATGCATTTGGATTTGAAAAGTTTGAAAAACTTTCCTAACATATATTTGTAAAAATAAAATATCAATTTTTAAAAAGAAAAATTAAAAAAAAAAGAAAAGTCACAGTTTTAATTTCTGGAAAAACTTCCCTAATCCCTCAATTGTTAGGAATAGATTTCTAATCTCATCACATCATTTGACTTCCCCAAATAATTTTTCCAAATTAGACTAAAGTCTTTGGATTGATTGAATGAATGAAACATTTTTCTGGATATTTAGTATCAAGCTAAAAAAGAATGGAGTGCTTTTTACTCCAACCTTCCTTTAGAAGGGGAACAGATTATAAAGGACTTTAAATGTTAAATAGAACATTTTAGAAGTCTCTGATTCCTCAGATGGCTGTCATATCTTCTATACCAAGCTTCTCTTTTTCTTTCTCAAGTTTTCTTGGTGCTTCACCTACAAACCTCCAGCTGTATTCCTCAGCAAAGGTACCACCTTATTTCCATAAGAGGTGATTCAGACTTTGCCATCTCCTTTTATCTCTGGGCACAGATCCTTAAGGTTCAACTCGTTTAAGAAATCAGGTCTTTCATAAACCCAACCATCAAACTTGAGGAACTCCCTCCTTTTAAAACTTTTTTCCAAAAGCCTATATGTATAAATTATAGATATAGATAGATAGATAGATGGATATACAACAAACCTCCTTGATCTGTCCTACTAAAACATGAAATTTAATAGAGATAAATATATTGGTGTTCAAATTGGATAGTGGGTTGGTCAGAAAAAATCATGGTTGTTTTCCTGGACTGTATGTTCAATATGAGTCTGAAGAGTGACTTGGTAGGCAACAGCTAATGCAGTCATATGCTGCATTCAGAGAATGTCCAAAGGAGCAAGTGTCCAGGACTGAGGAATCCATTGGACCCTGTCTAAGACCATTAAATTTTGGGCAACTTTAGGAAGAATATTTATATGTTGAAAAGTAAATAAAGCAGAGCTAAGAAAATTATGGCCCTATGGATCAAATTCAGTCAGCAGCCTAGTTTTATTGCATTTTAAACCAAAAATCCATTTGTAACTGGTCAGAGTTTTCTTATCCTGACCTAGAGGATGACAATCAGGATAGTTCATCTTGAGAAAATAGGCTGGAAGAACTGGGGGGGGGGGGGGGGCTACCCTCAAGTTTTTGATGGACTGCTATGTAAGAAATGTTAGACCAAAATCAGCACAAGCAGCAGAGAATCAATACATACTTTGTTATATCTCAGCTTCAGAGGCTACATTGAGTAGGCATTCATCTGCAAACAGAAGATCGTGTACTCCTTCCACTTTCATCTTGGCTTGTAGTCTTTTCAAGTTGAAGAATTTGCCATCAGTGCAGTAGCTGACCTTGAAGCCAAGTTCACCCTCAGTGAAAATGGAGGAGTGTTGGTGCATGATCTTCTGTTTGCAGATGACTGTCCCCTCAATGCAGCCTGAGATGCAACAAATTGGATTGATTCTCTGCTGCTTGTGCTAATTTTGGTATAACAATTAACACAAAAAAACCCACAGGTGCTCCATCAGCCTGCACCACACCATCCATATGTGGAACCATTAGCTATAGAAAATGGAGAAGGTTTGAGTACTGTGGTCAAGTTCACTTACCTTGGCAAGAAGATACACATTGACAAGGAGGTTGACACTTGCATTGCCAGAGCTAGCTCAGTATTTGGGAGGCTCTGAAATAAAGTGTGGCAGAGAAGAGGTATTAGACTGACTGCCAAACTGAAGGTCTACTGAGATGTTGTGCTGACCTCATTGCCATATACCTGTGAAACCTGGACAGTCTACCAGCACCATGTCAGAAAACTGAATCACTTCCATTTAGATTGTCTTAGGAAGATTCTGAAGATCACATGGCAGGAGAAGATACCAGACACTGAGATTCTTTCTCAAGGTAAACTGCCTAGCATACCAGCATTATTACAGAGAGTGCAATTAAAGTGGACTGGACACATTGTTAGAATATCAGAAGTACACCTGCCAAAAAAACTATTTAATGGAGAACTCACACAGGACACATGCTCACAAGGAAGTCAGAAGTGATACTGAGACACTCTGAAGGTCTCATTGAAGAACTTTAGAATTGATTGTGTGGGAGACACTAGCACAGGACCGCCCAGCATAGCATGCCCTCATCAGTGAGGGTGCTGTGCTCTATAAAAAAGGCAGAATTGAAGCAGCTCAAAGGAGACTTACGTTTAGAGTACCTCTCCATGTGTTCACATGGATTATTGTGCCCAAACTGTTGTAGAGCATTCTGAGCTTGTATTGGTCTGATCAGCCACAGTGGACCACACTGTAATTTGTCACAAACATAGTGATGTTGTTTTGATCTTCTTTGATAATGAATGACAAGAACCATCAACCATAGATAATCTTTCTCATCTCTGAATTTGTAATCTACACTTTATAATTTAGCAACTAAAAATTGTCCTTCATTCTGCCATTATCATTTCATCTGCATTTATCTGGACTCCCTAGAAAAAACTTGTAAGTTCTATTTGGAAAGGTTATATAAGGAAACATGTCATATGGTATTATTTTATATCCATAGTTCCTGAAAAAGTTCTTGATATAACAAGCACTAAGTGTATATTAATGTTGATTTATAAACTTAAAATATTTTAAAAATATAAACATATTATTAAATAGTAAAAAAAGTCTTGAAATTAACTATATATACAAATTCAAAAATGATATACAATATATAAAAAGTAAAAGATCCATTGGTGATAAGGGTAAGATATAAAAGATAAAAAGGAGTTTTAAACTTAAGATATTTGAAAAATATATTCAGAAACTTTGGGAACCCTTCTGAAGCATGCCAATATTTAAAAGTAATAGTCCATAAGAGCTGAGAATCCATCAATGTCTTAACAGGTTTGTTCAGTGTAGAAAGTCTCTACCAAATATATACTGATACATTTTGAAAAGTTCAAATATTTATGAACTTTTAGAATTCTTCAACTCTTCCAGAGACCCCTGCATTAACAGGCTCCCTTTAGAGATTTCTGGTGATTACCAATTCTCAATGAGCGGAACTCATTTACTTTAAGTACTTCCTTCCTAAAAATAGCATCTTGGTTCTTCACCTTCCCAACTTAGCCAGAACAAGAAAAGAAAGAACAATTCTTTAAAGCATTTCCTTTACCTGTTCCAATACAGGTAAGGATATTTACTCTTTCCATTGATACATTAAACATGCTATTTCATGTTTAAAATAGCTCAATATAAACAACTTCCTTTGTATGTCCCATTCCAGGATCAAACTGCTCTCACCACCGTGCTTACTGGTTCCTAGAATGCTTATGAAGATCATACTGAAACCACAATACTGTACATGAGTGAACTGTCCATCTATTGAATCATTTCCAAGTAGACACCTAGGAGAAGCAAGATAGATTCAAAAAGAGGACTTACTAATATGGCAATAGAATTTCTTTAAGACTCCCTTGTTTTGTTCCCTTGAAAAAGAAAATCCTAATTTCTTTAGCCATAGATCTGATTATTGTATTCTTTCGTGTACATTTGTATATGTACTCCTTAAATCAACAATTCTGAAACCAAATACTACACATGATTAAAACAAGAGGAAAGAAACTAAGATCAAAATGATGCAAGAGCAGACTACAAGTCCTACATTAAATCACTTTGTGTGATATCCTCACAATATGACTATCTTTCTCTCTGATTCTATCTCTGTCTCTCGATCTCTGTCATTCTTTGCTTCTCTTTACTGAATTCTTCTGGTCCCTGAATCCATTTCCTAAATGCTCTTTAATGATCTTTGTGAAGTTCCCTAAAGTATTTTTTTGAAAATGTAACAAAATTTTGCAAGACCAAGCTGGAACAGTTATTCAAGAACACAGGACACTCCTCATACCTCCCAATCATGACAGTAGGAATATCAATGATAGCTGTGTGTTTTTCCTATTGTGAAAATATATAGATATATCAAAATAAATTACATATTGAGCATATATACAATATATGAATTAGATATATTTTATGCAAAGAAAGTTCTGCAGAAAAAGCTGTGGACTTCGTTTTTCATTTAGCTTTGGAAATATGTGGTTTTTGTGATTTTTGACCTGGGGCTTAAAGAATTCATGAGGCATTTGCCTTTCTCATTGCCTGAAGGTAGGCTTGCAGGAACACTCAATAGGATTTGCACTCTATTATTTTATTTTGTAGAAGGCTCTCCTTCTCTATCCCTTTTTGCATTGATTTGTTCTTATCTATTTCTTTGCCACCTCCTTGCATTTGTCTCTTTCCTTCTTGGATCCCTTTCATTTTCTTCTGTCTGAGAGAGTCAAAAGTTTCAACTCATTCCATTAAAAAAAAAAGGGGGCTGCTGAGTCCTGGAAATAAAGTCTCTACTGTTCTCTGATACTTTCAATTTCTTCTTTGGTCACAATGTTCTATATTATATATTTAAGAGTCTTGTTATTACTTTATTCCTTCATGTAGATGAACTCCTTCATTGAACATGTTCAAAAATTATGTCTCATACTGCATGCTGTCTAATACCTCTCTATCAGGAGATATGCTTCATCATTTATCCTCTGAAATCATGGATGGGTCATTGTGTTGGTCACAGTTCTTACAGTTTTCAAAGTTGTTTACATTTCCTTTTACATATGTTATGTAAATTGTTCTCTCCTGGTTCTACTTATTTCATTCTTAATCAGTTTATACAAATAAGTATATATGTATTTACATATAAACATGTATGAATATGTACAAATAGTATTTATGTATGCATAGTATATGTGTTTACATGTATATTTTATACATGGAAAGGTTTAGGTTTTTAAATTATCTTATATATGTGCATATACATAGAAGACAATATGTGTAAGTATATACAAATAGATACATATATGTATGTATGGGCACATGTGTGAACATATCTATATGTATATTAGCACACATCCCCTAGCTTTGTTTATCACCCTTTTGTGTCTGCATTTATATTTTTTCTGACTGACTTCTGTATTACTCCTAAAAGTCGCAAACTTTTTTGGGTAAAGTGGTTATCTGGTTTCCATTTTAATGAACAACAATTTGCATATTTGTCTTTGAATTAAAAATTCTCCAAATTTCTGATTGATATATATTTTCTTTCTGTATGCTTCATAAATTTGACCTCTGGTTTTCACAAAAGGATCTATAAGAATCTAAGTTGGAAATAATCTACTAATATATACATATGCCAAAACTAAAAATTTCTAAATTCATGAAAATTTTGGAACATGAGTTAAAGAATCACATGTCCATAGGAGTAATTTTTATATTGAATTGTGTGACATACTCAGTGATCATTGCAATGGATGTTACTCCAAGCTCTATGATATTTGTACAAAAAAATCTCCTCCCAACATTACCAGTGTGGAGAGAATATACTGATGCAAAAATTTACCATCCAGGTATGCAAGGTACAATTTGTTTCTCCTAAAATCTCACACAATTTTGGTCTCAATTCTGAGACTAGATATGCCATTCTCTACTCTTCTGTAGCATTCATTCTTTTTTTTTTCATAAATCTTTATTCATGACCCTTACTCTAAGAGTAAAATGAATTTCCTGGGCTCTCCATTTTCAAGACACACACACACACACATACACACACACACACACACACACACACACACACACACACACACACACACACAAACAAACACATAATCACACAAAACCACCACCACCACTATTCATATATCCAGACAGTTAGAGTTTGGGCTTTTTTTCAGTTGTTCAGTAACATTTACCTCTTCCAGATGTCAAATCCTTCTATCCTCCACTCTCTCCTAAAGTCTGTCCATGATGCTGTCTATCCTCATCCTCTGATATTCTCTTTTCCTTTTGCTTTCAACCTTTCCAAATATCAGGGTGTTTTCCAATTATGTGGCCAATGCATTTAAACTTTAACTTTGGTATTTAACCTTCCCTTGAATAATCTAAATCACTTTAATTGTTGGCTGATTTGATCTTTTCTCAAAAGACTTCTCCAGCACCATAATTTGAAAGTGTCAATTTCACACTACTCATTTTCATTATAATCAAACTGTAGTCAAACAAGCAATATGGACCTTTGTCAGCAAGGTGATGCTCTGTTTTTTAGTATGCTGTCCATATTTTCCATCACTTTCCTTCCAAGGAGCAAGCGTCTTTTAGTTTTATGGATGCAGTCACTGTCTGCAGTAATCTCTGATTCAAGAATATAAAATCTTACAATGCTTCCATTTACTCTCTCCTAAATAATGGGACCAGTTGCCAAGATTTTAGGGTTTTTTTGTTTGTTTCTCTATGTTAAGTTTCAAGACAACTTTTAACATTCTATTCTTTCACCCTTATCAAGAGGCTTCTTATTTCTTCTTCACTTTCCACCATCAAAGTGGTATCATCCTCATATCTAGATTTTTAGTCTTTCTCCCTGCAACCTTAATTCTGGCTTTTGATTTATCCAGCCTATCATTTTATATAATGTACTCTGCATAAAAGTTAAATAAATAAGGTGACAATTGTGCTCATTTCACAGACCAACAAAGTTATGTTTAAGATTTTTCAAGCTATGTTTCAGCAATAATTGAACTGAGAATTACCAGAAGAGCAGACTTATTTTCAGAGGCAGTAAAACCAGAAACCATATTGTCAACATCCACTGGATTATGGATAAAGCAAGGATGTTTCCGAAAAAAATCTGCTTCTGCTTCATTGACTTCACTAAGGTCTTTGACTCTTTAACTATGTGAAGTACAACTAAATATGGCAAGTTCTCAAAGATATGAGATTGCCAGATAATCTCTTGTTTCCTAAGCAATCTGTATGTGAGCCAAGAAGCAACAGTTAAAATTGAACATGGAACAACTTATTGGTTTAAGATTAGAAGAGAAGTATGACAAGGCTGAATGCTGTCATCTCACTACCATCTAAACACATTCACATTTACTGAATTGTATTCATAATAAACTCTGGGTTTTTGCTTTCATTAATTTTTTTTAGTTAATTAAAATCTATTTTCTTTCCCTTCTATACTCACTCCCATTGATAAAAAAAAAATTATTTAAAACAAATATACACTGTCAGGCAAAAAATCTCCCTCTTTGTCCATGTTCAAAAAATATCTTATTCTATATATGTCTGCTCCCTGAGTTCCAACATCTATTTGTCGGAAGATGGAAAGTATGCCTTATCATTTGTCCCCTGGAATTATGAATAGTCACAATGTTGATCACAGTTTTTATAGTTTTCAAAGTTGTTTTGATTTATAGTGTTTTATTATATATTGTTCTAATGTCATTTCAAATTTAATCCATTTATCAAAGTTTTCAAAATTGTTCATTTTTATATTATTGATGTTATTGTATAAATTGTTCTTCTGGTTTTGCTTACATCATTCTTTATCAGTTCACACAAGTCTTTGCATGACTCTTTGAAATTATCTATTTCCTCATTTCTTACAGCACAGTAATATTTCATTATATTTACATACCACAATTTGTTTAGCCATTCTCCAGTTATTGCTGTCCTGCAACAGCATTAGTTCAGCAAGTTAATTTCCAGTTTGTTTTTTTTTTAGATTTTTGCAAGGCAAATGGAGTTAAGTGGCTTGTCCAAGGCCACACAGCTAGGTAATTATTAAGTGTCTGAGACCGGATTTGAACCCAGGTACTCCTGATTCCAAGGCCAGTGCCGCCCCTAGTTTCCAGTTTTTTAGTCATCAAAAAACACTGGTGTTCTCTCTTGTTTACTCTCCTGTTCTTTGTACCACTCAATCTGACTCCCTTGGACACTTTCTAACTAAAACAAACAGGAGTCAATCTCTACTTCAAACCACCACATCAAATTCAACTACCTATATTATAAATATATTTTTGGCATGTCTTAAATAAGCCTAGGAAACTTTAGACTAAATAATAACTCCATGAAACTGAATCCCTTACTTCCTCAACTTCCACCCCTCCACTACCCATCTCTTGTTTTTCCCCACAAAGCTCTTTACCACGCAATTAAAACATCCTTGTAGTCTAACAGAATAATCACCAATGGCTCTGGTAGACAACGTTGGCATAGAATTCAAGAAGTTTTGTTCACTGCCTGCTTCTCTTTGTTGCTTCCTTTAATTCAGTCATTCCACAAAGATTCATTATCAATCAGACATAGTGCTTTGCTCTAGGAAATATGCAAAGTTAAGCCAAAACAACACCTACCTTCATGGAGTTTAGATTAGTAAGGAGGCAAGACATATAAGAATTGCAGAGATAAAAATAGTCTTTAAGGGATTCAAGGAAATAGACTGACATCACCAGGGCATCCAAGGAGAAGGTGATCCTCGAGTGACCCTTAAGTCCCTTAAAAGCTGAAGGGAAGAAGGGAATGAAGAATAACCCAGACATTGGAGAATTGAATAAGCAAACACACATAAGCAAGAAAGCACAGGGTATTTGGAAGTAGTAGAGTAATCCAGTTTGGTGGGATCACAATGTATAGAAAAAAGTAATATCATTATCAAAGCATTAAAGTTTTAAAGCTTTAAAAGTTTCAAAGGTTTTACATATATTATTTCATTTGATTCTCCAGGCAACCCCTTAGAATAGATGAATTATTATTCCCATTTTACAAAAAGAAAAAACTGAGGCTGAGATGGAAACTATACTGATAATATATTTCTGAAATAAGATCTAAATTCAGATCTTCCTGCTCCAATCCCAGTTTTTTCCCATTATGCCACCAGCTACCTCAGATCTGTGTATAAAGAATATGATCTGTATAATCAATATCATATAACTTGCCTCCTCAATGGGAAGGACAGGAGAGGGGGAAAGAAGTTGGAACTCAACAAAAAAATTTTAATTAATATTAAAAATAAATAAATGCTAAATATTTTTAAAAGAACATGATTCTGGGAGTTTAGAGTGGAGGAGGGGATATTAGAATGGACTGGAGGAGGGGAAAATGAAAACTGGGTGATCTCTTAGTAGCTTATCTATTAGTTGTCATAGTTATAATCAGCAGTAATATGGTTCTGTAATTGGGTGGTAGAGTTAGGCTCAGGGAGAATGGGTGGAAGTGAGAGGTGCAACAGAGGCAGAATCAACAGACCCTGATAATTTGTTGGCTATGAGAGATAAGGGCAACAGGAGTCATGGCTAACAGCAAGATTACAAATATAGGTGCCTGGGTAAATGGTGGCCCACACACAGAAGAATGAAGTCCAAAAGAGGAGATTTAGGAGGAAAGAACATTTCTTTGGTCTAGACCCTGATGTAGTATGGTGAAGAATCCAATGAAACTTTTTTTTAGTTTTTGCAAGGCAATGGGGTTAAGTGACCTGCCCAAGGTCACATAGCTAGGTAATTATTAAGTGTATGAGACTGGATTTGAACTCAGGTCCTCCTGATTCCAGGGCCAGTGCTCTGGGCCACCTAGCTACCCCCACCAATGAAACTTTGCTGTGGGCAAGTGGAATTATAAGTTTGATCCTCAGAAGAGAGATCATGTCCAAATATCATGTACTTGGGAATCATCCACAGAGAAGCTCTGTGAGTAAATGAGATTTCTAGGGAAAAGAGTGAGTGTAAAGGAAGAAAAAGAAAAGGACTAATACAGAAGAATGAGGATCACACCCAATACAGGGATTTAGAATAAGATGGAGATCCAACAAAGGACATAGAGGAAATAGTTGGGAAAAGAGGGAGAGAGGCAGGAGTGTAGCGTGTCTTAAAAGCAAGGGGAAGAGAGAATACCCAGGAGAAGGTTGTTTGGGGTCAGTGAAGAACATTGTAGTAGCTTGAGGAAAGTTACTCAGCTCTTGCCAAGGTGAGCAGGGTGATTATTCCCTCCCTCTCCTAAGATTTGTCTGCAATAAAAATACTGTGCTCCCTTGAGCATAGAAGTAAATACGTTTACTTATTTTACTTCAATTCATCAAGAATACATAGAGACATGGTTACCTTTGGTCCAATGCTTTCCTAATTCTCCAAGACAGTAAATATTATATCTTCCAGGTCTGTATAATACCTCCCACACTTATCCAAAGCACAAGACCACCTGGAGAAAAGACTGACCATAAAGGCTCAGACTTTGAGCTTTAATACTGAAGGAGGACTGGTCCTAAGATGCTATCTTTTTAACCTTTATTTTTATATTTCCACTTCATATTTTTCAATATTTTAGTTGATGAAGAGAAAAGATGTTGTATCTTGACTGTGCCTATAGACCTTCACTCTTATGTCCTTGAATCTCTTAACTGACTGAGCAAGGTGGCTGGTCTGGTTCATCGTTAGCCTTGAAAGGCAAATAGTAGTACACATGGGAGTGTGATGGGATCCACCTAATGTCCTTCTCAGTGCATAATGAAAGCTCTTAAAACATTCAATAATATTACCAAAAAAATGAAAGTGCTACAGCACATATGTGTATATATATACATGTATGCACATAATTATAGCTATACATCTGCTATTTCATAAAAGATATTTAATAAGCAAAATGTCAATATATGTATGTGTGAAGACCCTATTTAATATAAGTATTCTGTCTACTTTAGAACTCCTAGCAAATTTCAACATTATTCATCTGGATTGGAATTTGCTGGTCAATAATGGTGGTCAATAATGCCAAAAATTCAGAGAATTCAAGGAGTAGTATGAATAAAGAAAGGTCATTGGATTAGTCATTAGTAATCTTTAAGACAACAGTTCAAGTAGAGTAGGAAGGCAGAAGTTAAATTGCAAGTCACTGAGGAGAAAGTGAGTATCAAGAAATAAGAGGGATTGAATGGAAATAATGCTTTCAAGATATTTAAAAGAAAAAGGCATATAGGATGATGGCTGAATTAGATATAAGGATCAAAGGAAGGATTTTTTTGGAGGGGGGGGAAACTGAGCACATCCAAAGACAGATGGAAAGAAGTTAATGAAGAGGAGAGAATAAAGATGTGTGAGAGAGAATGAGATGGACTGCTAGGTCCTGAAAGGAATTGGGTGAAGTGGATAGCCTTAATGAGTAATAGAAATATCTCATTTCTATAGCCAAGAGAATAAAGACATAGAGTAGGTGATGCTGCTGAAAGTGTTCACAAATCAGAGGAGAGGTTCACATTAAATCACCTCACTCTCTTCATTGCAGTAGGACAAATAATCTGTTTATAAATGTTGGTTTAGGGGTTCATTGAAGGCAAGAGAAGAGGGAAACATTCATTAGGAAATTATGCAGGGATTCAATAATAGGAGAGAAGGATTGTCAAGTAAAATCCAGGAGCAGTTAAAGGTATACACCAACAATGTATAGTTTGCTCAGTGGAGATAGATAATAGTTGGTCACTATCCTCTATTTAATGAATCCTCATATATTTGAAGATAGTTATTAAAGTCTTCCCTCAGCTTTCTCTTCTGAAGGCAAAATTATAAATTCTTCTAACCTTTCCACATAGGTCCTGTTTTCTATCACTTTAATCATTTTTGAGACTCTTCTCTTAACCCTCTCTAAGCTTTCCACATCTGGCAAGTTGTGGACACAGTACTTTAGTCTGTTTCTGAGCTGTGCTGAATGTTAAGGAGAAATTATTCCATGCTTATTATTTAGCATTTTTAAAAATCCAGACTTGTGGTTTCAGTCATGTGGGAAGCTCCCAGTGTGAAAAGACCTCCAGAGATTGGGAACTTGTTAGAAATTTATAATCTTATAAAGTTGACTGCAACATTGAGAGGTTAGAAGACTTGCTTTTGGTCATATAGCTAGTATTTGTCAGAAGCATGACTTGAAGCCTAATTCTTCCTGAACAGCCCTCTAACCATTGTGCCACACTCATCTCAATAGTATTCTTTTACTCTTTAAGACCCCCCTAGAGTTTTGTATCTGCCATATAGTATATTTATAATGGTTTTTTCTTTGCCTTTTTTCTCTCCAAATTGTTAGCAGCCTTCAAAGTCTTCTGTTCTCTTTCTCTTTATTAAATGTGATTTTCTTTTCCTATACATTTTTTCAAATATTTAAGCACTGAAGTTTTTTTCACATCTGGCTCTTCAAATCCACTTTTGCAAGCTAGACCTTTTCTCTTGTCTCTCTGATCTTCTTTATCTTTTGATACCTGTATTCTCACCATATATGAGAAATGTTCTAAGTTTAAAAGTTTATCAATGTTCTTCCAAAATTGGACTTTATGTAAACTTTAGTGAATCCTCCAGGATAATGTTATGATTTTATACCCACATTGTTATTTGCTAAATATACATACACACCAATACACATAAAAGGAGAAATTATGGTTTCTAATGCTTTCTGTAGAATTGCAGCCTTTTACCCAATGTCTTTTTAAAAAGAACTCAAAGGATTTGACATATTTTTAATATTTTGTTTTGTTTTGTTTTTTATCAAAATATAGTTAAAGGCTTTTTAGTCAGTGAGTAGAGCTGAGTATTAAGAGAAAACTAATTCAGGTTTTTAGGTTCTGTGCTTCAAAATGAAGGGAGGGTACAATAACAAACAGGTCAAGTGATTTTATTTGTCTGTCCTTGATGCCCCAATCACTGTTCCTTATTCATCTTCTTAAAATCACCACGGGGGCAGAGCCTAGATGGAGGTGTGAAGGCAGCATTTCCCAGGAACTCCCCTCCAAACTCCAAAAACCAACAAATGATTACTCTAGCCAAAATTTAGAGGGGCAGAACCCACAGAAAGACTGAGTGATACATTTTCCCAGTCTAACTTAAAAGTTCCACAGGAAAGATGTGTTTCACCAGGACCAGGGGTTGGGAAAAAAGCCACAGCCACAGCACAGGCCAGCCCAGCCCAGAGATCACTGGCAACAGCTTGAAGGGGCAGTGAAAGAATTCTGCTACACCAGAATGAGTGTGGAGTGAGGAGCACAGGCCGCAGAATCTGCAGCGAGAATCTGGAGAAAGCAGCCTGCACCTCCCCAGAGACAGTAAGGAGTCAGGGAAGACTGCAAAGATTTCTCTGCTCTCAGTCAGGGTAGGACTCTGCTGCTCACCTACACTCAGATCCAGGTTGAAGTTTGAGCTTCCATACTGAGATAGCAGTATCCTCCTCATAGCTCCAGGGCAGAGGGGAAATACGGGGTCCATCTACATAACAAAGCACAGGCAAAAGAGCATAAGACCTTGGAAGAATAAAGGTCTCAGTGGGGTGCCCCCCCCCCAAAAAAAAACAAAAGCCTTGGAAGTGCTGTCTTGGGCTGAGAAAATGAATAAACAACAGAAAAAGAAGAATTTAACCATAGAGAATTACTTTAATCCCATGGAAGATCAAAACACATACGCAGTTGAAGACAAAATCAAAGCTTCTGTATCCAAAACCTCCAAGATAAATAGAAAATGGGCTCAGACTATGGATGAGCTCAAAAAAGACTTTGAAAAGCAATTAAGGGAGGTGGAGGAAAAACTGGGAGGAGAAATGAGAGCAATGCAGAAAAATCATGAAAACCAAATCAATAGCTTGGTGAAAGAAATACAAAAAAATACTGAAGAAAATAATATATTAAAAGCCAGTTTAGGCCTAATGGAAAAAGTAAAACAAAAGACAAATGGGGAGAAGAATGCCTTAAAAAGCACAACTGGCCAGCTGGAAAAGGAGATAAAAAAGCTCTCTGAAGAAAATAACTCCTTCAAATGCAGAATGAACTAAAGTAAGCTGATGACTTTGCAAGTAATTAGGAAGAAATAAAACTCTTCCCAAAAAAGGCCAAAAATTAGAAGAAAGTGTGAAATATCTCATTGGAAAAACAACGACCTCGAAAACAGATCCAGAGAAATAATTTAAAAATTATTGGGCTGTCTGAAAGTCATGCCCAGGAGAAGAGCCTAGACTTCATTTTTCAAGAAATAATACAGCAAAATTGCCCTGAGATCCTAGAAGCAGAGGGTAAAGTAGACATCTAGAGAATTCACCAGTCACCTTCTGAAAGAGATCCCCCCAAAAAACTTCCAGGAATATTATAGCCAAATTCCAAAACTCCCAAATCAAAACAAAAATTCTAAAAGCTGCCAGATACAAACACTTCAACTACCAAGGCTCCATAGTCAGGATTACACAGGATCTGGCAGCATCTATATTAAGCGCTTGTAAGGACTGGAATATGATATTCCGGAAGGCAAAAGTTCTTGGTTTACAACCAAGAATCAACTACCTAACAAAACTGAACATCCTCTTTCAGGGGAAAAGATGGACTTTCAATGAAAGGGACTTTCAAACTTTCCTATTGAAACAACCAGAACTGAACAGAAAGTTTGATCTCCAAATACAGGACTCTGGTGAACCATGAAGGGGGTGGAAGAGAAGGACTAACTATGAGGAATTTGATGATGTTGAGCTATTTGTATTCCTGCACAGAAAGAATATATTGATAACTCATATGAACTTTCTCATTTATAAGAGCTGTTAGAAGGAGCATATATAGACAGGACACAGGAAGGAGCAGAGTACAATGGTATAATATAGTAAAAAGATGGAGTCAATGGGTGATAAAGGAAAGTACTGGGAGGAAGGAAAAGGAGATGAAGAAGAAGCTAAGAAATTTCACATAAGAGTCAAGGAAAAGCTTTTTCAATGGAGTGGAAAGGGGGAAAGCAAGGAGGAATGAGTGAGCCTTCATTCTCATTGGAAATGGCTCAGAGAGGAAATAACATACACACTTAATAGGGTATAGAAATCTATCTTACCCTTAGAGAAAAATAAGAAGAAAGGAGTGGGATAAGGGGGAATGGGGGGAGGGAAGGGGGAAATAGGTGATAGAAGAGAGGGAAGGTCAAGAGAGAGGGTACTCACATTCAACACAATTTGGGACAAGGCCAGGATGAAAGGAAAGAGAGAATAGAATAAATTAGAGTAGAGAGAAATACAGTGGAGGTGCAGCTAGTAATAGCAACTGTGGGAAAAATATTGAAGCAACTTCTCTGGTGGACTTATGATAAAGAAGGCAACTCACCCCAGAGACAGAGCCATTGGAATCCAAACACAGACTGAAGTACATTTTTTTCCTCTCTCTCTATTCTTGAGGTTTCTCATCTTCTTGGGGGGAGGGGGGTTTATTTTAGTCTTATGTTTACTTTTATAACACATTCAGTTTATATCAATGTATAGCATGGAAATAGTGTTAAGATTATCAGACAGCCTTCTGTGGGGGTGGGGAAGAAAGGGAGGAGAGGGAAATTGTAAAATTCAAAACCTTACAAAACATAATAGGTACATATTACTATTGTATATAATTGGAAAACAAATAAAATGTCAATAACTAAAAGAAATCACCACTGGTGTCCCATCTTTTCATTGAGTTAACACATTCTGAATCTCTTTCCCTTTGCCTGTATTGCCAGGCTCACTGTTTATCTTGGAGGATTTCACTAAATTTCTCTTTTCCCAGTAATGAGACACCAGCATGTGTTTTGGTCACTTCTTGATTTGACAAGTATAACTGTTGTCCAGATGGCCTCTCCTCCTTCTAGGTTTCTCATTTTGAGTAAATACAACATCCTGTGGCTGCCAAGATCTTTCCCTCTGGTCATTCTGAAACAGTTCAAACCCCCATTTTGGTTTCTGAATTTACTTTTCATTAGATCCAAATATATTTACCTTCAACAGTAAGGGAAATATGTCTTTTTCAGCATTCCTCCCTATGGTCTTTCTAAATTTTATTCTTTTAGCAGGCTCCTCTCATTTTCAAGTTTTTCTCTCACCTACCATCTGGAACTTTCTCCTATTCAAACTAATGATCTTCTTTCCTCCCAAAATGCTCCTAAAACCTAACTTGAAAGTATAAGGCTATTCCTTCCTTTCCTGGCTATGCAACCACGACATGGTAAACACATATCATTTTGAGGGGAGAGGACATAGTGATTATATATGGGTATTTTCAATAATGATACTCCCACCTTGACTAATAGCAGTAATATCATCTATGAAAACAATAATAGACGTAGTGACTGTTATTATCTCCTAGCAATTCCAAGGCCTTTCCCTCTATCCTGCTATTCTTGGTAGGCTCTCTAAGCCTTAATTTTTTTCATCTGTAAAGTTTACTTGCATTATCTATTTCACAGCTTCTTCTAAAAAAATATAAAAACAGGGGCAGCTAGGTGGCACAATTTGGGGCAGCTAGGTGGCACAGTGGATAGAGCACCAGCCCTGGAGTCAGAAGTACCTGAGTTCAAATCTGGTCTCAGACACTTAATAATTACCTAGCTGTGTGACCTTGGGCAAGCCACTTAACCCCATTGCCTTGCAAAAAACCTATATATATATATATATATATATATATATATATATATATATATATATATATATTGAAAGATATATAGCTATATAGTAAGCTTCTTGAGGGCAGAAACTTTTTGTCTAACACTGTAACTTACACTATTCTCTGAATTGAAGAGGTGACTCATAAGCTTTAAATTATTTCTATGAATGTGTTATTACTATTATTCAAAGACCAGAATTGTAACACAAAAGTAAGGGACAGTAAGAAATTTTTTCAACTCCTAATGCTTTCCATGCTCTTGTGATGTGATTGATCACACAATCTTAGAGCCAAAAACAAAATCTATGATTTCATCAATACATGAAATTCCCCAATATGGGAACTCCTTCTACCAAGTGAAGCTTTCCATGTATTATTAAATCCTAGTGAATGTGATTTGTCCAGGGTCACAGAGCTAGCTACTGACCCTGACAGAATTTGATCATATTTCCATGATTCCAAGCTCAGGACTCTCTTCACTTTGTACTACAAGCATACAATGTTTAAATAAAAAGATTCTTAACAGAATTAAACAGAATATTCCAAGACTTAAAACACAAATATAGCCAGAGAAAGCAAAAGGCCATTTAAAAATTTTTAACTACTATTAGTTCTGGAAAATCCCAAGTTACTTCTTAGTAATAGTCCTCTCAGGATACAGCTTTGTTTTACTCATCTCTAAATACAAGTTCATATTAAAACAGCTTTTTAACACAATTGACAACCAAGCTGGGTTGCCATTTCTCAATCCTCATCCTTCTTGACTGCTCTGTAGTCTTTAGTACTATCACCCTCTTCTCCTTGTTACTCTCTTCACTCTAACTTCTCTTCTGGTTCTCCTCCCACTTATCTGACTGTTCTTTTTCAGTTGCTTTTGCTGGATCTTTATCCAAGTTAAGCCCCTCTAACAGAAAGAGACACATTTCTATCCTAATCCTTCTTCTTCTTCTATACTATTTCCTCAGTGGATTCCATTATTACCTCTGTGTTGATTCTCAAATCTACTCTTCTAACCTAACCTCTCAGCTGACCTCCATCCTCAAATTTCCAGCTTCTTTTGAACCCCTCAGATGTCTTCTAGACATCTTAAACTCAATATATCCAAAATTGAATTATTATTTTTCCTCCAAAATCTTCACTGGTATCTTGCCCATCCACCAAGTTCTCAACATTAGTGTCATCCTTGCCTCCTCGTTTTCTTTTTCCCCATCATAATCCAGTCTGCTTCCAAGGCCTGTGGATTTTACCTTCATAACATCTTTCACAGATTCCCCCCTTTCTCTATACCACAGTGGTACTTGTCTTCATCACTTCATGCCTGAAATATTGAAATAGTCTTTTGGTTGATCTGTCTCACCACTTCTCTTTTGTTAAAGTGACTTTCCTAATGAATAGATCTGATCATCTTATTCCTTCACTGCAATAAATTCAGTGGCTTCCTGTAATCTCCAGGAACAAATATAAAATATTTTGTTTTTTAAAACCTTCATACCATACCCCCCATCTTTCCAAACTTCCTATATGTTACACTGCCTATCTTGTTCCTGGACTTTATGTCGGAACAACACACCCCATTTCTCAGTTCCAGGCATTTTCTCTCACTGTCCTATGCCTCCTCATCTCTTTCCTTGACTTCTCTTTCTTCAAGTACCAGTTAAAATTTCACCTCTAGGAAACCCCTCCTGATTCCTTTTAATTTTATACCTTCAAAGGAGGAAAAATTGTTGAGTAACAGCAGTAGGGGAAGAGTTTGGATGTGACTCAGGACACAAGGAGAACTCCAATTCTTCCTCTTGTAACAGCATGTCAAAGGCTGTGAGAGAAGATACAACCAGTTCCAGAAAAAAATGGCCAGGGATGGTTGCAGGTTTATCATAAAGACCCAATTCTCTTTGGGTAGTGCTGGAAGATGAAAAAAATGTAGGGAAAAAAATCTAAATTAAGGGAAGTTTGCCCATTATTGCAGGAGAATTTCACAAGGCACAATGGAAGGAGCAGAGTAGGACAAAGGAAGATTAAGGTTGAAATGAATAGTGATGAGAAAACCAAAAGTAGGGGTTCAAGAAAAGGGCAGTTTACTCTTTTAGAGGGAAGGAATTAAGCATTTACTTAGTGCTATATATCAGACCTTGCACCAAGCATTTCATAAATGTTATCTCTTTTGAACTTTTCAACTAGTTTGTGAGGGAAATGCTATCTTTATCTTCACTTTATAACAAAAGAAACTGAGATAAAGAATAAGTGACTTGCTCAGGATCACACAGCTAATAAGTGTCTGAGGACCAATCTTAACTCAAGTCTTCCTGACTCGAGGCCCAGTATATCTCCACTAAAATCCCTGAAACTGAAAGAGAAAAAGTAGGAATTTGCTAATGATCAGGTGAATGATTCCAGGCATAGTAGCATTAGTAGAAGCAAGCTGAGGATGATAGGTAAGTAGAATGTGCTAGGTCCAAGATAAGTTTTCTTAGCACAGTAGTGTGGTTTAAAGTCATGAGAGTAGCAATCTCATTACAGTCTATCTCAATGTCCTGATATGACCACACAATTAAAAACCTTACTTCATCTATTTATAAGTAAAACCAATCTTGGACTTGCAAACATTTCTGAAAACCCCATCCTACTCACTCCTTAACCTCTTGACATCACCCCCCACTACCTTCTCTATTATTCCATCTATGAAAAAATAGAGGCTCTTCTCTTTGACAAAGCTAACCTTCATCATGAACCCTTGATCCTTTCTCTAATCTCCAGCCTCTCTCTATTGACTTATTTGTTTTGTAGAGCAATATACTTTGGACATGTACTATGTATTCAACTATTCCATAAAGGTGTCATGAAGGCAGAATGATATGAAAGATAAAGAATGAATCTTGAATTCAGCAGGACTTGGGTTCAAGTCCTACTTTGGGAAAACACTAATTATATTTGCATTATCATGGTCAAGTCATGTGTCCACTTTATTATTACCTTTTTCTGTATCATAGACCCTTTTGACAGTCTGTTGAAATCTATGGATCACTCCTAGAAAAAAATATTTCAAAATGAATAAAATAAAATATATAAGGTTGCAAAGGAAATCAAATCTTAGTGAAAATATGTTCTAGAACTATAAATTGTAAAGTGTGCACTGATCAGCTTTGCTTCACCAGTGACTTCCCTACATATAGGAAATCCCAGTGTCAAGCTGTTCCCTCCCCCAAAGAGCAGCATAAGGCAACCCTGGAAATAGAAGTTCTTTCCCAGAAGACCATTTAAAAGGAAAGAAAGGACAGTTATTAAATATTTAACAAAAAGGGAACTGCTCATCTCAAAGAAGGGAGAGAGCTTGGAGTAAGAAAGGAAAAACTCAGATTCTTCCCCAAAGCACATGGCAGAGGTTTCATCACATTGACTGATAACTAATAGAGCTGAACTTCCAGGACTGGGGAATCAATGTTGACAGCAAATCTGCTCAGAGATCTTCTTGAACATAAGCTCTTGACTGAAAAGATCCCATAGCCCTCAGCTAAGCTCCAGAGCCACACCAGTCGCCAAGATTGAAGAGAAGATAGATAAGAGACCTCCCCTATCCCTGCCATGTCTAAAGTTCACTATATGGAAAATCAGTTAGAGAGTGGCATCCATCAAACGCAAATTGTTCAGCAACTTCCTTGACAGCATGAGCCTTGGATAGCATCTGTTCCCTCCTGTCAGCAAACTCAGATGATGAACTATCAAGGACAGAAGCATTTAGTTGCAAATTTTAAAAAAGATATATAGATAAAGATGATATAGATTAGA
Source organism: Macrotis lagotis (assembly GCF_037893015.1). Taxonomy (NCBI): domain Eukaryota; kingdom Metazoa; phylum Chordata; class Mammalia; order Peramelemorphia; family Peramelidae; genus Macrotis; species Macrotis lagotis. The sequence continues at coordinate 297,710,208 of NC_133666.1, forward strand.
TTAGATATAGATATAGATATAGATATAGATATATAGATATAAATTTAGGTATAGGTATAGATATAGGTATAGATATAGATATAGGTATAGATATAGGTATAGATATAGGTATAGGTATCGCTATAGGTATAGCTATAGGTATAGCTATAGGTTTAGATATAGAGATAGATAGATAGATAGATAGATAGATAGATAGATAGATAGATAGATAGATGATAGACAGATATAGATGGAGATGGAGATGGAAATGGAGATGGAGATGGAGATGGAGATGGAGATGGAGATGGAGATGGAGATGGAGATGGAGATGGAGATGGAGATGGAGATGGAGATGGAGATGGAGATGGAGATGGAGATAGATGGAGATGGAGATGGAGATATCTGATTTTGAGTTTGAGGCTTTCCTCAAAGAGGGCCAACCCTTAACAAATTGTAAATTTCATCTTTTCCCTCAAGATTCCCCTTTTTTATGCACATTCTCTTCATCATCATCATCTCCAACAATTATTTACTGTGCATATATGTACCCTTCCCATTCAGGAAAAAATATTTGATAAATCCATTGACATTGAATCATAATTGATGAAAAATGTTTAATGAAATTCTCTCATGGAATAATACTTCCTCCTTTCATTGAGTTTAGGATCTACTAGGGAACATAAATGAAACAGAACAGTAGCATATTGATGCACAACAGTTGATTCTTTAATGAATAAAAGAACCAGAAGTCAGTGTTTTAATTTCTTCCAAGAATTCTAGGGGTCTTCAATAATAAGGGGGAAAAACTTAGTTGTTTTAATTAAAGGAAAGAAACTTTCATTTTGAAATTTGGGAAGTAGATGGGAAAGCCAGGAAAACTGAAAGTCTATTCCAATCTCAAAATTGTTTTATTTATACCTTTTATTTTTTGGAACACAGTGCTTTTTCAGTGTAAAACCCCTTGAGAGTTGCTCCAATAGATAGTCTTATGGTCTATATGTAGAGGAAAAAATAATTCCTAATTCTTAGTATGATGTAAGCATACCTGAATGAGAGACTTGTTCGGTTGGTTTCAGACATATTTCAAGAAAGATATAAAGTAAAAGGAGTTCTGGGGAAGTAGTAGAGAGAGAAAGATTTGGGAATAGTGGATATGAATGGAAAACCAAATTCTCCATCATATTTTTGGACTTGTTTAAAGTGCTAGAACTTCTGAGAATGGACCTCCTCTAAGTGAGATCATTCCCTTCTAAGCAAAAAACTTCATTCACTCTTTGGTTATGTTCTAATCCTAAAATTGTGTGGTTTCTATTCCCTGTTTTGCTTGAATAAATGGATTTATTCAGTTTTCTATTTGATTATTTTTAGTGTAACCAATATTTAATGGAAAGGGGCTAAGTTGTCAAATGTAAGATTCTTCAGAGAAATTAGAGACAGTGTTTCCTTTCTTCTCAGTTTTCTGTCCTTATACTAAATTTTCAAAGTGAGCATATACAACTCAGAAATTAGCAAATGCTACAAATCAGAGCTTGATTAATTACTTTGCTTATTGTCTATACTTAAGAAAAAAATAAAAAAATAAATAAAAAAGAATATACTTAAGAAATTAAAGAGAAAATTCTAATAATTCATTTTAAATATTATGCATGCTGTTATTCAAAAAGCTTATTGTCAAACATTTATTACAATCCTCTTGGGATAAGCCATTCTAAGCTAGTAAGAATATGTTTAAAGATTTGTTGTTAGTAAATGTAATAAATTACTACTCTCCAAAAAAATACGGAATATTCAGCAATCCTCTTGAGGGTCTCTGACTGCAATACATCATCTTTCTACATTAGAGTTTTCCTGATGCCAATCCATGGTGGAATGGGCAGAAACAAGTTGACTAGTTTCAGATTCTCTACAATAATGAAGATCATTCTGGATTGTCAAATAAAGCTCACCCCAAAAGTTGTGTGAATCACCCAAGGCCAGAGGACACGCTGGACTATCAGCCTAGCTCCACTCTAGAGCCCTTTGAGTTCACTCATTTTGAAAAAGGAAACTGTGTCCTGATGCTTTACTAATGGGGTAGATTAGTCAATCAAATCATGACTCATAACTGCCATTCTATTATAAAAACTGATCCTCCACTCTGTTGTAATTCTAATACTAATTACTTATAAAAAATTCTAATCAAAATTTAAAAAACAAAGCAAAATAACAAAACTCCCAGACAATAGCTCTCAATTTGCCCAGTCTATGCTGCATCTGCTGCCCTGTCCGAGTTCAATGCTATTGAACAAGATACTCCTTCCTGGTCAAACTCATCACTTATAATCTCATCACCAAGCTGTCAATTCAAGCCTTAATTGACGTCATCTTTCTCAACCTCCTCTCCCGTAACTGTAGGTCTGGAGTTTAGAGAGACAAACTGACCAATGCCTGAACCCTCAGTTCACTCCATTTTGTATCTGCTGTACTACCTAGTTTCTTTCTCTCTCTCCCCTCTTTCTCTCTCTCTGACAATGATTGTTTTTCTTTTTATGAATTATATGTCCAAACCCTAGTGCAACGTATCTTCAGAGAATAGTACCTCTGGTATGAGGGCTGATGACCTGCTTTCCACCTCCTCTCATCCGTGGCTCCAAAAAACTGTAGCATGTACAGCAGCCCCATCCTACTAAAACCATCTATGTAGAAGGGTTAAACCAGATTGACTTTGGGGACATAATTGCAACCAAAAAAAAACTTGGCTTTTAAAAGCAAACAATGAAAATATGTAACAAATACTTAGAAAGCTCTTTAGCAGTAGGGTGAACAGGACCAGTTAAGCAACTAATAAGATACTAGTCACTCAACAAACTTGTACACATCACATTTCTTTTTTTTTTACTTCTGGTCATAACCTCGAATGTTCCTGGTTGCTAACCCAAAAGTGAGAATGAAGTTACTAAGCAAATGCTTGGAGAAATTTAAACTTGTGAATGTTGAGGATGACTGAACTTGTTGATGAAATGATCAGATCATAACTTTATAGCTATGCTATACTTGAAGATTATATAGTCCATCCTCTTCATTTCCTTTATATAATGGGGTTTTTCCTCAAAGCCCAGAGAAGATTCTTTTCAACTACATATAATAAAGGTAGAAATGCAAAATAAAAAATTGAGGTAGATGGGGATGCCTCTTAACGATTCCACAAAGTGGAGGACTAGGAACCCACCAAAAAAAAATCTTGAGATGGAAAAAATTAGATGTCCTTAGACATAGAAATCTCCTGGTGATTTCTTGAAAGGTAAGCCCATAAAATGTTTCTTAAGGGTAACCATTTTGCAAGGATTACATTAAATCATTAGGTGAGAATTACAAGAACTTCCATTCCTAAATCAGGGAGGTACTTGGGATAGAAATCCTGCACTCAATGAGCAGGAAGTGAATGTTAAAAAAAAAATATATATATATATATATATATATATATATATAGAGAGAGAGAGAGAGAGAGAGAGAGAGAGAGAGAGAGAGAGAGAGAGAGAGAGAGAGAGAGATAATGCTTTATTGCTTGCAGTCACTATTTAGCTAGTTGGCTGCTTTACATCCCAAAAAACCTCTTACAAGAAAGTGCAGACATCAAAGTACCATCAAAGAACAACCATATAAGAAAAGCAAGAAACAACTCCTAGTCAAACCTTCAGGGCATGTGAAATAAAGAAAGAGCAGGTATAATGACTTCTCCAAAAAACATGCACTGATGATATTCATATTTACAGGAAAGTACTTTCTAGATTTATGAGGGAATGTTCTATTCTTTACTTATTATCCTGTTTCATTATATTTTTGTTTTGAATTATGTCCTTTGGATGCCTTTAGTGATGGCTCATAAGTTAGGGAGATTTTTTTTTTTAGTGGATACTGACCTACACAGAATTTTGAACTTAAGAGTAACCTTTCTGTGGGCCCAACTTGTTAGATAGGAGTATCCCAAATACTATATACAGGTGAGGAAACTGAAATTCTGAGAGATTAAGTGACTGGTCCAAAGTCACAAAGACTGTAAATGGTTGAATCAGGCTTTGAACCCAGGTCCTCTGATTCACAAGGCTAGTTTCTTTTTAATCTCACAAGTAATCTAGCTTTGATATTAAAGACGGATTAGAAAAACAAGGAAATGGAGGCAAAGAATGCAATTTAGAAGCTATTGCAATATCCAAGCACAAGACTGATAAAAGATAAAACTGGGGTGCAGTAATGGAATCCTGAAGGATGCCAATTTTCTTTTAGGGGGATATTGTTAAAAAAAAGAGACAGAAGAGTCCTCATTTGGTAGACAGGATAAGGAAGCTGAAACTAAAAGAAGACCAGTGTATTTTGCAACTGAGAAGTAGTCTAAAGAAGGGATGATTAACGGAAAAAAGTCATTGAGAAAGAAGGAGAAGATGGGATAACTGATCAAGTGAAGGGATTCATTTTGGAAAAGAAGGGAGTAGTTTTGAAATAAAAGTTATATAAGACACAGAGGATTAAGAAAGAAAAATTGGAAGAGAAAGTAGAGACAGTAACATTTTGAGGTGAAGAAAGACATTGAGATTGAACAATTGGCTTCTATTTGCTCATTGAAATCGAAGGTGAGGTCATTTGTTGTGACTATGAAAAAAGTGTGGAGAATTTTAGGGCTAGAACATATGGGAAAACTTTGACAAAAAGTGAATTAAAAGAATTGATGAAGTAGCGCAGCTAGGTGGCGCAGTGGATAAAGCATTGGCCCTGGAGTCAGTAGTACCTGGGCTCAAATCTGGTCTCAGACACTTAATAATTACCTAGCTGTGTGGCCTTGGGCAAGCCACTTAACCCCATTGCCTTGCAAAAAAAAAAATTGCTGAAGTAGTAATAATTATAATAGTTAAATATTATATTAGCACCATACACACTTTATCTCATTTAGTTCTTTACAAGAGGAGGAAACAAGAGACTTATCCACAGCAAGTTAAGGATTATAGGAATCCAAAAGTAATTTCTTCTGATATCAAGTCATTTTCTGCTCAACTTCACCAAAATACAATATGAAAAAATGTCTTGACAGAACTTTCAAGCTAGTAAGGAATATCAACCCCTAATGGGCAGTTGTGCCTAGGGAGAGGCATTTTTATTAGGAAAGTTGCAAGAATAAGTAAGTGAATCCAAAGTGTGAAGAGGAGTGGGGGAATAGATTGACATACTTCTTCCAGGAGAAATGATGTGATTGTGATTCAAGAATTCAACAGCACAGAGAGAGAGAGGAGGAAAGGAAAATGAGGGGAAGAAAAGGAAGGGTATAAAATATCTTGGTGGCAAGATATCTGGGAAGAAGATGGCTAAGGAGTCAAGCATAACTAGAAATCAAACTTTGCTGTAGTAGATGTTTAAGGTAAGCAGGAGTGCCAGGGCAGAAGTTTGGAGGGTGAAAAGATTTAGTCCACTGGTGGATGCTCTCTGATCAGAGTAACAAGACATCTGGCCATGCAGCTAGATTGTAATAGATATGAAACTCCGAACCAAGTACTTCTAACTCTAAGACCAGGTACTTAAGTCACTATATCATGAATTCATTTTTAAATGCTACTTATAGTATTTAAGTATTCATTTTATTTCAAGTCTCAACATTACAAAAACCACAGAATTCGAGAACTGGAAGAAAACTCAGCAACTGGCTAGCCTAACACGTGATTATGACATACTTGATAAGTAGATATATGACTTCTCCTGGAAACCAGTCAGCTCAGGAAATATAGCTTATTCCACATTTGGGCAGCTCCAACTATTATAAAATTTTTCCTGATATCAAGCCAAAGTTTTCTTCTTTCTAACTTCCACTTACTGCTTTTGGTTCTACCCTCTGGGGTCAAACAGAATTAGTTAATCCCTCTTCCACATTATAATCCTTTAAATACTTTAAAGTCTTCAATTCAGGCCCCTGATTCCAAGAAGCCATAATCTTGCCCAAGAAGAACCTTTACTCATCCTTGTTCTGATCATTTTGCTGCATGTATAGAGAACTTTCAACCTAATCTAATTTTCTGTGATTGGTTAAATTTGCTAGGGATTGTTGTGTGTGGGAGCACTGTAAACTATCTTCACTTGGTGTCCTTGAGCATCAAAGTCTTGTTTTACTAAGTGCTATGGGAGTGGAAATGGTTAAGGAACTGGGAAGGTATTTAGGCACTGGTGTTTTGGTAAATAAACAAGCACTTGGAGATCTTGAGGGAGTATTTCTCTCCTTTGTCATCCTTGTCTCTCACCCCTCCAACCCTCAACTGGGGAAGATTGAGGCAGTCCAGAAGTGTGACTTAACATAGAGTCCAGGAAAAGGGACTTAACACTTCTTTCTCCATGCAGTTAATTCTATTCAATGCTAAAGGAAAAGAAAAGGATGGCAATTAACCAGTGAGGTTGGACTGGGTAGACAGAAGAACTACATTAGGCCATTTCATAAATGAATCTGGGCCTGACAGAGAATTCTCTGAATCTGTGCAATTTTTTAAATTGATATTTTATTCTATTTTTCCAATTACAAATTATAGTTCAACATTCATCCACTTGTATATTTATAAATTACACATTTTTCTACCAACCTTCCTTTCTACTCTGCTCCCCTCAGAATTGAACAACATTTTAGTGTTTGATATATTTACATATTAGTCATTTTGTATATGAGGAATTAGGACTAAGGGAAAAGAGAAAAAACCATGGTATAAGAAGGGAAAGCATAAGAGAAGTTTTAAAAAGTATCTATTCAGATTCTGTGGGGGGTTTGTTGTTGTTTTTTTCCTCTGGATGTGGAAGGCATTGTCCATAAAAGACCTCTCAGGGTTGCTTAGATTCTGAATAGCTAAGAGGAGCTGCATGCATCCTAGTGGATCTGTGTAATTTACAGGTGATTTCTTCTCCTTTTTTGCTGACTCATCTAACTGGAAACTTATCATCTATCATTGGGTGCTCACATCTAGGATCTTTACATTTAGTTGTCCCTGATGACATCATTGCCCCCATTCAGTTAGAAGGAGCTCTGGAAGAACTTACCTCTGATCCCAATCCCCTTTGGTGAAATTAAAACAAAAAGACTGGAATGTAGAGTCTAGGTCACAGTTTCACTCTTGCCTAGTAGAGCCCTGTTCATTATCCTTTCCTGGCAAGAAGAATCCTAAACTCCATAGAAACTCCAAACAGCTTCCAACCTTACCCACAAACACATTCCCCATGAAGACCCCCAATTGAATCTCAGTCCCCACAGAAACCATACCACCCTGCCTCCTATATCACATACCCTATAAAAAGGCTTACCCACTACCTGATGCTGGAGTCTGTTCTAACCCAGCTCACTGTTCCTTCCTTCAATCCACAGGTTTATATTCCATTTACTTTCATTACTAACCATCTTAAACCTAAAATTTTCTAACCCCACCTTTTGATCTTTCAAACTGCTCCTTTCTCTCTTCCTCAATAAAATAGGGGAGCAGTAAGGATTTAATGTAGGCATTAAAATTCCATGCCTCAGTGATTGTTAACATCCAGAATGTGTATAAGTTATAAAGTTAGTTGACTTGTTTTCTTTTAGTGATGGGCCATTTTCCAGAGATAGAACAAGAGATCCCTGTCTATCTATACCTTACTTTACCAAAAAGGAGGGAAGAATGAATTAGCAAAATAGCATCAATGATAAACTTATCAAATGGACTAATGAAGGGCCCAAGCTTAGTAGAGAATTCTTAAAGAGTAGCCTGAGACTCAGTGGGATTAAGGGACTTCCATAATCTTCAAAGTCCCAACCATCTGAGACAAAACTTAAATTTAGGTCTTCCTTACTATAAATCTGGAATTGTTTCCATCTAAATGATCTTGCCTCTCACCAACAACATTCCTTAAAGAAATGAAATAAAAGGTGCTCTTTAGTTAAGAATCATGTCATTTTTGCTCTTCTCAGATCTTCTGTGTATAACATCATAATATCTTATGATAAGCTATCACCATTTTTTTTTAAAAAAGACATACCTACCCCATGGGTCAGAGGCATGAATTAAAAACCAACCTGTCACACTACATTTTGAGACCCACTCATGTGGCTTCTGGCATAAGTGGGCTTTTTGTTGTCATTAGGAGTTTTCCTCCTCCTGACTGTTCAGAAGTTTCAGATGAAATTTTTCTGATGTTTTTAATGAAAGATGGTATTTGCTTACCCATCATAGAAGATATTTCCTCGGCAGGAACGCTGTCGAACATGTTGCATTCACAACATGACACTCAGTCTAAAAATCACAGAGAGACTAATTACTGGAGGAAAATTACACCAAAAGACCTATTTCCTCATGATGAAAATGACAGCCTGGTGGCCTGTTACCTGGCCTGATTGGGCAGGATCGCCCATGAAACATTGTTCTACAGTGTTGCATTCTAAGCTACCGTAAAGCAATGAGATACTTCAGAGCTGGGAGCGGCATGGTGAGAAATCAAGGTGAGCTGTCAATTTAGTAAGGCATAATTATAAGTCTCATTTCCACTATTTATGAATATGACAATAACCAGGGCTTACCTGAATTTTTCTATGAGGGAGAGTGCCCCAGAATGTAATTACAGACTTAAAAAGTTAGGTCACTACATTAGTGTGGTTCTTTTTTTTCCCCTCCTTTTATGCTGTGGCTTTCTTTTTCCTGCTAAGGAGAGGCAGCTTGGTGGAATATAAAGAGAGCTAGCCTATAGACATCCTGGATGACCCGAGTTCAAGTCTTAGTGCTTATACATATTGACTTGAGTGAACCTCTTGGTGTTCCAGACAAATCTCCCTACACTGACCATGTCAGAAATCCAAGCCAAATTTTTTTTCACAAAATCTGAGAGTTGAAAAAGGCCTCAGAAGTCAAATAACCCCATGTTCCTGATTATAGTGCAGTGGATGGAGCATTGAACCTGTAGATAGATAGATCTGAGTTCAAACTAAAGTTCAGATACTTAATAGTTGTGTGACTAGGCAAGTCACTTAACCTCTATTTGCCTCAATTCCTCATCAGTAAAATAGGGACACCCTGGGGAAGGAAATGGCAAAGCAGAGGGTAGAGCCAAGATAGCAGAGTGAAGGTAGGGACTCTCTCCCCAAACCACTACAAATAACTTTAAATAATGACTCTAACCAAATTCTAGATTGGCAGAACCCATAAAAAGACTGAGTAAAACAATTTTCCAGTCCAAGACAATTTTGGAGATCAGCAGGAAGGGTCTGTTACACCAGAGTTAGAAAGGGCCATAGAGCAGACTAGTCTGTGCCACAGCAAACCAGCTCCAGCCGCCCAGGAATAAACCACAAGGCTCCTGAGTCTGTGTCAGTGATGGCAATGTCCAGATTTCTCATTCCAGGGATTGCCAAGTAGAAATGGGAAGTTCAGCAGGAAAACTCTGCTACATCAGAGTGAGAGTGGACCCCAGTCCAGAGCAGGCCTTGGCACAGACTTGGCTCCAAGAGACCAAGAGCAGGCCTGGGGAGTCACCCAGCAGGAAGCAACCCAGCAGTTCCTTCCAGACAGTCAGTTCACAAATGGAAATGGGATTGAGGGAAACTTTAGAGGTCTCTTTGTTATCTCTGAGGCAGGACACAGTTGCTTTGCCCTACTCAGATCCAGGTCCCAGTCTGGGGTCCCAGTCTCAGTATAAGGAGAAGACATACAACAGATTCTGTCTGCAGCAGAGCAAGGACTCTCCTCCCAGTTCCAGAGCAGAGGGGAGTGTTTGTGGATATCCACAGACCAAAATACAGGACAGGAAAGTAATCAGAGTTTCTCATAAAACCCTGAAGGAATTGAGAACTTGCAGGTCCTGGGTGCCAGTGTTGTGGGGGGCCTGAAAACGACTGCCAAAAAAATACCCTCCAAAGCTTGGGACAGTATGTCCTCTACCCTGGAAGCAGAGTCCCATATTAGCAAAGAGAGGGGGATATGGGCAAATAACAAAAGAAAAAAAATCTAAGAATAGATAATTACTTTGGTCCTATGAAGTATCAAAATATACGCTTAGAACATAACAAAGTCAAAGCTTCTGAATCCAAAACTTCCAAGAAATATATGCACTGGTCACAGGATATGACAGAGCTCAAAAAAGATTTTGAAAATTAAATAAGGGAGATAGAGGAACAATTGGAAAGAGAAATGAGAGAAATGCAGGAAAACCACAAAAATCAAGTCAGCAGTTTGGTGAAGGTGATACAAAAAACACTGAAGAAAATAATATCTTAAAAACCAGTTTTGGTCAAATGGAAAGAGCAGTCCAGAAGGCCAATGAGGAGAAGAATGCCTTAAAAAGCAAATTGGCCAGATGGAAAAGGAGATACAAAACTTCTCTGAAGAAAATAATTCCTTAAAATGTAGAATGGAGCTAAGGAAAGCTGATGACATTGTGAGAAATTAAGAAACAATAAAATAAAACAATTGACCTGAAAAACATATCCAGAAGAGATAATTTAAAAGTTAGTGGACTACCTGAAAGTCATGATTCAAATAAGAACCTAGACTTAATTTTTCAAGAAATAATCCAAGAAAACTGTCCTGATATCCTAGAAACAGAGAGTAAAATAGAAATTTAAAGAATCCATCAATCACCTCCTGAAAGAGATCCCAAAATGAAAACTGCCAGGAATATTATACCCAAATTTCAGAAAACTCAAGTCAAAGAGAAAAATATTACAAGTTGTCAGAAGGATATGATTCAAATATTATGGAGTCAGGATAACATAAAACTTAGTAGCCTGTAGAGCAAGCAAGAATCAACTACCCAGAAAAACTGAAAATATTCTTTCAGGGAAAAGATGGACATTCAATGAAAGAGAGTACTTTCAAACTTTTCTGATGAAATGGCCAGAGCAAAAGAGAAAATTTGATCTTTAAGTACAGGACACAAATGAAGCAGAGAGAGGGAGGATGAGAAGGGCAAATTATTTGGGACTTAATGATGTTGAACTGCTTATATTCTTGCATGGGAAAACGATACTGATAACTCATATGAACTTTTCATTTAGTAGGACAGTTAGAAGTAGCATATTATACATACATATATATGGAAATATATATATATATATATATACATATATATACACAAATATACACATACATAAAAGGCACATGAGGGAGTTCAATTTGAAGGTACAATAAATTAAAAATATGGAGTCAATGGGGGAGAAAGGGAAAAGAGAGGTAAATTATTTCATATAAAAAAGGCAAGAAAAAACTTTTCCAATGTAGTACAAGAGGGGGAAGGTGAGGGGGAGGGAGGAAGTAAGCCTTACTCTCATCAGAAGTAGCTCAGAAATGGAATAACATACACATTAAATAGAAATCTATCTTACCCTAGAGGGATATAGGAAAGAAAAGAGATGGGAGAAAGGGGACAGGGTAGGGGAAGAGGTTGCAGGTGATAGAAAGAGGGGGAAGATCATGGGAGAGTGTAGTCAGATACAATAAACTTTTGAGGCAAGACAGGATGACAGGAGGGAGAGAATAGAATAAATGGAGGTGGGAGAAATAGGATGAAGGGAAATACAGATAGCAATTGCAAATGTGGACAAAAAATATTAAAGCAATTTCTCTGATGGACTTACAATAAATGCTATCCATCCCAAAGACAGAGCTGATGGTGTCTAAATACAGAATGAAGCATACTTTTTTTTTAACTCACTGTATTTTTCTTGAGGTTTCTATATCTTTAGGGGAGGGGGGATATGTTTACTTTTACAACATGTAAATAACATATATAACTATAGTAGTTGTGTTTTTCATAGCTCAAGGAATGGGGAAATGGGGAAAATAGGGTGGGAAGGAGAGAGAGAATTTGTAATTCAAGCTTTTGGATGCAAATGTTGAAACCTGTTTTTGCATGTAGCTGGGGGAAAATTTTTAAAAATTAAAATTAAACAAACAAGATATGAAGAAAATAATAATATCTAAAGAACAGTTCTGCCACTAGAGACTCTACTCAAAAGATGAGAAAGAAATAGAGAAAAGTTTATATATATATATATATATATATATATATATATATATATATATATATAATATAACAATACATGATAAATGTATTTGGGAGGCAGATTGCTCTTCTTGCTCTTCAAGAATAAAAGGAGATTTTTATTATTATCACTATTATTCATATGGGAATTATAGGGAAGACCTCCATGGAACTCAATATCCTCACCTGCAAAAGAAGCAGTAGACTGGATCAGATGGTATCTAAGTTTCCTTAAACTTTTAGATCCATGATTCCATGATGAATAAAAACTCAATGGAAAAAAAGAACAAGAAAATTGACCATCATCTACTTCTCTTAATTTACATGAGTCCATACATATTGAAAGACCCTAAAAATCATTGTTAAAGATTATGAAATGTTAGGAAAGAAAACAAATAGGGACATCCTTTCCCAAAGAATTTTGTTCTTGGGTTTATCACTCACTAGGTTACTGAGCTCAGTATCTTAATATTTTCTAGCTCATTAATTTAATTATTCTCCCTCAAAAATTTTTAACCAATACCAAATAATGATAGCTGCCTTATAAAGTTTTCTGTAACAAAAAAAGGAATTGACAAACCACTCTAGTATCTTTGCCAAGAAAACTTCATGGATATAGTACATAGGGTGACAAATAGTCAGGCACACTGATGGATTCACAAGTGAATTCTACCAAACATTTAAGGAACAATTGGTCCGAATTCTATATAAACTCTTTGGAATAATAGGAGAAGATGGAACTCTGCCTAACTCTTTCTATGAAACCAATATGGTGCTGATACCTAAACCAAAAAGAGAAAGAGCAGAGAAAGAAAATTATAGATCTATCTCCCTGATGAATATAGATGCAAAAATCTTAAATAAAATCTTAGCAAAACGATTACAAGTTATCACTGGGATAATACATTATGATCAAGTAGGATTTATCCCAGGAATGCAGGGTTGGTTCAATATTAGGAAAACTGTTAGTATAATTAATCGTATCAATAACATACCTATCAGAAATCATATGATCACATCAATAGATGCTGAAAAAGCTTTTGACAAAATACAGCACCCATTCCTACTAAAAACACTGGAAAGTGTAGGAATAAATGGACTGTTCCTTAGAATAATTAACAGTATCTATCTGAAACCATCAACAAGAATTATATTCAATGGGGAGAGGCTAGAGGCATTCGCAATAAGATCAGGGGTGAAACAAGAATGCCCATTATCACCACTACTATTCAATATCATTTTAGAAATGTTAGCTTCAGCAATTAGAGAAGAAAAACAAATTGAAGGAATTAGAATTGGGAAGGAAGAGACAAAACTCTCACTCTTGGCAGATGACATGATGGTATACCTAGAGAATTCCAAGAAATCATCCAAAAAACTACTGTAAACAATTAGCAAATTTAGCAAAGTTGCAGGATATAAAATAAACCCTCATAAATCCTCAACTTTTCTATATATGATTAGCAAGATACAGCAGGAAGAGCTAGAAAGAGAAATCCCATTCAAAGTAATATAAGACAATATAAAGACAATATACAATACCTGGGAGTCTATTTGCCAAGGAAGACTCAGAAACTTTTTGAAAACAATTATGAAACACTTCTCACACAAATTAAATCAGATTTAAATAACTGGGCAAACATCAACTGCTCGTGGATAGGTAGAGCTAATATAATAAAAATGACAATTCTACCAAAACTAAACTACCTGTTTAGTGCCCTACCAATCAAAATTCCAAAAAGATACTTTAATGAGTTAGGAAAATTTGTAAGTAAATTCTTATGAAGAAATAAAAAGTCAAGAAGTTCCAGGGATTTAATGAAAAAAAGTGCAAAATAAGGGGGCTTAGCCCTACCTGATCTAAAATTATATTATAAAGCATCAGTCATCAAAACTGTTTGGTATTGGCTAAGAAATAGAGTGGTGGACCAGTAGAATAGACTAGGTGCAATAGCAGGAAATGATTATAATAATCTGCTGTTTGATGAACACAAAGAATCCAGATACCGGGATAAAAACTCTCTCTTTGATAAGAACTGCTGGGAAAATTGGAAGTTAGTATGGAAGACACTTAGATTAGACCAACACCTCACACCCTATACCAAGATAAGATCCAAGTGGATACAAGATTTAGACAAAAAAAACAATGCTATAAGCAAATGAGAAGATCCAGGACTAGTTTACCTGTCAGATCTATGGAAAGGGAAACAGTTTATGGGTAAGGAAGAGACAGAGAACATCACTAAAAATAAACTAGATGATTTTGATTACATTAAATTAAAAAACTTTTGCACTGTAACCAAGATCAAAAGAAATGTAGTAAACTGGGAAGCAATGTTTACAACTAATATTTCTCACAAAAGACTCATTTCTAAAATATACAGAGAACTGAGTCATATTTTTTTTAAAAAAAAAGCCATTTCCCAGTTGACAAAAGGTCAAAGGATATGCAAAGGTAATTTACAGATGAAGAGATCAAAGCAATCTATAGTCATATGAAAAAATGCTCTAAACCATTACTTATTAGAGAAATGCAAATTAAAGCTTCTCTGAGGTACCATCGCACACCTCTCAGACTGGTGAATATGACCAGAAAGGATAACGATCATTGTTGGAAGGGTTGTGGGAAAGCTGGGATACTATTACATTGTTGGTGGAGCTGTGAACTCATCCAACCTTTCTGGAGAGAAATTTGGAACTCTGCCCAAAGGGCAGCAAAAGTGTGCATACCCTTGGATCTAGTACTACCACTACTGGCTCTATACTCTGAAGAGATCACAAAAAAGGGTAAAAGCATCACTTGTACAAAAATATTCATAGCAGCCCTGTTTGTGGTGGCAAAGAATTGGAAATCAAGTAAATGTCCTTCAATTGGGGAATGGCTTAGCAAACTGTGGTATATGTATGTCATGGAACACTATTGTTTTATTAAAAACCAGGAGGGATGGGAATTCAGGGAAGCCTAGAAGGATTTGTATGAACTGATGCTGAGTGAGATGAGCAGAACCAGAAAAACACTGTACACCCTAACAATAACATGGGGGTGTTGATCAACCTTGATGGACTTGTTCATTTTATCAGTGTAACAATCAGGGACAATTTGGGGCTATCTGCAATGGAGAATACCATCTGTATCCAGAGAAAGAAATGTGGAGTTTGAACAAAGTTCAAGCACTATTCCCTTTTTATTTAGAAAAAAACTGATATCTTATAGTCTGATCTTGTTATCTCTTATACTTTATGTTTCTTCCTTAAAGATATGATTTCTCTCTCTTCACACTCAATTTGTATCAATGTACAACATGGAAACAATGTAGAGACTGACAAATTGCTTTCGGGGGGGGGGAGTAAGATTATGGGAAAAGTTGTAAAACTCAAAATAAATAAAATCTTTAATTAGAAAATAGTTGGGCATGACTAAAAGACTGAAATATCATAAGGATGACTCTATCGTTACTTTTTCTAGTTTTAAAAAAAATTAACAATAGTATTAAATAGGGTTCAAGATGCTTCTTTGGAGGAATGGAGTAGCAATGCATTGATACAGAACTCTAGAGGGTATCATCCAATGAGAGGGTAAATGTACAACCCAAAGAATAATTCTTACTCTCAGTGCTCCCTGAAAAGTGCATCTTTTTTCTGTGAGGACTAAGGAATAGGGAAGCCACGCTGTTTTTCACTTCTCCTATTGTAGTAATAATATTGTGAAATAATAGTATTCTAATTATTAATAATATATTATATTATTTATAATATATAGTGTACTGTTATTATATAATACTATTATTAACCTAGTAATAATTAGCATTCTAACAACAGCAATAATAATAGCTACCATTTATTTAGTGCTTTAAGGCTTGAAATGCACCTTATAAATAACATTTTATTCTAATAAGCCTGCACATTCTGCAGACGATTGAGGCTGACAGAGGTAAAGTATCTTATCTAGGGTAACAACTAATAAATGCTTAGAAGTAGGTAGGATGCAACCACTTCCTTGAAAATCTCTAAACCTGGATTTGAATTCTACCCAAAGTCCCCATCAGTGGTAGAGGAAGGATACAAGGGTAGGTCTTGACTCCAGATTATGGATCTCTTTCCACTAAATCAAATATTTTTTGAGTCAACTTAGAGTTTTTATTTACTTTGAGCATTTTCATTTTCCCTCCCAACTATCTATGAGAGACATGTAGTTTATTGTATGTGATGTGCATATATGTACATAAATTTTATATATATATGTATGTATGTATGTACAGAAATATATAGAAATATGCATATTTATATGTTTGGTTTATTATGGTTACATAAATTTGAAGAATATTAAATTTACTGTGTCCCTGAGATGATTCATTTGCCCTAAGACACTAATAATTATATTTTGGTCAGTCACCTAAGAAAGCCAATAGATCTCTTTGAAGAGAAAGCTGTTGAGAGTGCATTTACACAGGAAATTCAGGATGGCATTTTAAGCAGTTTTCAATTTCACTATATAATCCCAGAGAGTCTATATAGTATCTAATGAAATATTATAGGCATAAAGGTGTTTCATAAATGCCTTTTAAAAAGAGAATAGAAAGGAGTTGGAGCCAAAGAATTTTATTCCTTCTAGATAGTTGAAATGAATAATTTCACTCAAAATAGCCCCTAAGTAGCCAGATACTTCAATAAAAGATCAGTTTGAGAATTGAACTATTTTCAGATTTCAACGTTTCCCTTTGATTTGTCAATGTGGTTCCAACATCTCTTTCTTTCACAGGACTGTCTACCCACTATCCTGCTCCTTCTTTTGGCATAGCTATACTGCAGGGACAAAAGGGTAAAGGTTTCGCTTCTATATGAGGAGATGGCATCAGTCATTCATGAGAGCCAAGCCTATGATTAATCAGCATATTTAAGCAGAAAAGAATAACCAGATGATGATGGTTTTTCATAATTGTATAGATGTGAAATAATAAAAGGTCTTTTCTGAATATTCTTGCATCTTGCTGCTATCCCACCAGTTTGAGAGTCTTCTGGTTCAATTCAATTCAGTTCAACACATATCCATTAAACATAAACAAGTACCTGGAAATACCAAAACAAAAGCAGAACTTCTCCTCGCAATGAGCTTGCATTTTGCTGGAGGACTACAGAATGAACACAGAGAAGTAGAAAACTACTACATTATCTAGAACAGGTAGCATACTGTACATGGTGTGTGTATGTTGTATATATACATATTTATATATATATTTACATACATATATTATCTAGAAAAAATCATTACCTCTTAGAAAATATCTCAGTCATTTAAAAATAAACAACTATGTTGACATTGATTAGGTTAAGGGAACAAGCACTAATGTGAGCAGAGAGCTCCTATAAGAAGGTGGCACTTGAGACAAACTCATAATTTTAAGAGGCTGGGCAAGGTTAAAATATAGTCCAGGTGTAAATACCAGGCTTAAGACTTTATATTGTGTCCTGCAGTTAATAGGAATCATTAACATGTTTTGAGCAAAGAAGTTTCATGGTCAAAGAAGCATCTTAGATTATTTGTTTAGGAGTTATGTGAAGAATGGATTGGAGAGAAAAATATTGGAACAGGCATATTAAGAGATTTGGGTGAGAAGTAGCTGTGAGGGCCTGAACTGGAATTGTAGCTATATAAATAGGGAAAAAAGGTTTCAGGTATGAGACATATTATAAGAGACTAACATTTATTAAATGCCTACTAAATTACAGACACTATGCCAATTGCTTTAAAAATATCATCTCATTTGATCCTCACAACAAGGCTGTGAGGTAGGTGCTTTTCTTTTTTGTTTTGCTTTATGTTTTTTGTATTTGTAAGACAATGGGGTTGAGTGACTTGCCCAAGGTCACACAGTTGGATAATTATTTGGTGTCTGTGGGCAGATTTGAACTCAGGTCATCCTGACTTCAGGGCCAGTGCTTTATCCACTGTGACACCTGGCTGCCCCAGGAGGTGCTTTTCTGATCCCCATTTTACAGTTCAGAAAAGCTGAGCAAAGAGAGGTTAAGTAACTTGTCCAGGGTCGCACAATTAATAGGTTCTGAGGCTAGATTCATCCTTAGGTCTTCCTGATTCCAGTCAAGAACTTTATCCACTGAGCTACAAAATTATGCTACAAAAGTGTATCCAATGTATATTTTTCTGGGATAAATCTTCATCTACATCAATGGAGAGAATCTGGATAATAGGTGTAGTCATGTCTATCATCACTATTCAGTACTGATGGCTTCATATTGATTAACAAAAGAGACATGATCCTAGAGAGGTGGGTTGAACACTTCCATAGTGTTCTTACCAGACCATCATTAATCAATGCAGAATAAGCCATTGACCATTTACCTCAAATTGAAGTCAATCAGTTCAGAGCTGAAGCTCTAACTGAAGAAGAGGTTTTGAATGCCATTAGGCTCCTTTCAAGTGCCAAAGCACCTGGTGCTGAATCTATTCCAGCTGAGATCTACAAGGTGGAGGGTTCATTACTCACCCAAAATCTGACTGAAATTTTCCAGTTATATTCCTCCATCATCTATCTCTATAAAGGTAAAGGGAATAGATTACCCTATGACAATCACAGGGTAATTTCTCTTTTGACCATTGCTAAGATTCTTGCCAGAATCTTTCTCAATAAGCTAATCCTTCACCTGGAGGTTTGTAATCTTGCTGAGAGTCAGTATAGTTTCACAAAAAATATAGGAACCATTGATATAGTGTTTGCTGACTGACAACTCCAGGGAAAATGCCAGGAACAGAACACAGAGTTCTGTACACAACATTGGTAGATCTGATCAAGACCTTTGATATCATCGGTCACAAGGGCTTATGGAAAATTATGTCAAAATTTGGTTGTTCAGAGAAGTCCATCAGTATTGTACATCAACCTCATGGCACCATGCATGCCGAAGTTCTGGAGAGTGGATGATGCTCTTGATATGTCCCAGTCACCAGTGGAGTAATACAGGGATGTATCCTTGTTCCCATGCTTTTTAGCATGATGTTTTCATTCACATTATCAAACACCTTCACTGAGGATGAAAATGGACTCAAATTCAGCTACCCACACTGATGGAAAATTCTTTAACTTGAAAAGGCCACAAGCCAAGATCAAAGTGGAGGGAGGATTGGTGTATGACCTTCTGTTTGCAGATGATTATGCCCTCAATGCAGTCTGAGATGCAACAAAATATGGATTGATTCTCTGCTATTTGTGCCAATTTTGGTCTAACAATTAAACACCAAGAAAACCAGGTGCTCCATCAGCCAGCACCACACCATCCATAGTTGGAACAACAAATGGAAAAGTTTTGAGTCCTGTGGACAAGTTCACTTCCCTTAGCAGTATCCTTTCCAAGGAGGTTCACATCAACAATAAGGTTGACACACATTGCCAGAGCTAGCTCAGTATTTGGGAGGCTCTGAAAGAAAGTGTGGGAGAGAAGAAGTATTAGACTGACTACCGAACTGAAGGTCCGCAGATGCTGACCTTATGGTTGTATGCTTGTGAAATCTGGATAGTCTACCAGCGCCATGTCAGGAAACTAAATTGCTTCCATTTAAATCATCTTGGGAAGATTCTGAAGATCACCTGGCAGGAGAAGAAACCAGACACTGAGGTCCTTTCTTGAGATACACTGCCAAGCATTAAACATTACAATAGAGAGTGCAACTATGATGGGCTGGACAACACTGTTAGAATGCCAGATGTATACTTGCCAAAAAACCTATTTTATGGAGAACTTACACAGGGCAAGCACTCACAAGAGGGTCAGAAGAAGTAATACTGAATCCTGAAGGTCTTATTGAAGCACTTTAAAATTGATTCTACAGCATGGGAGACAGCAGCATAGGACCTCCCAGTATGGCATGCTCTCATTAGTGAGGGTGCTGCACTCTATAAAAGGCAGAGTTGAAGCAGCTCAAAGGAAACATGATATCTCTAAGTTGAGAGAGTACCCACCCCAGGTGTTCACAGTTTGTAGAAATAGAGGGGTTGTGATAGGTTGCGGTTGTCAAAAAAGACATTGTGGAAGACCATAGCATCATAAAATATGAACTGGGAGGCACCCTAAAGATCATTTCACTCAACTTCCTCACTTTTGCAGATAAAGAAACTGAGACCCATGGAAGATGACTGTTCCAGTGTCTTAGTGGTGGCAAAGCCAACATTTGAATCTAGACCTTCTGAGAAAAAAAAGGAATAATTTGCCCAACCTGTGGTAGAGCATTCTGAGCTCATGTTGGATGCACTATAATTTGTCTCAAACATAGTCATGTCATTTTGGTCTTCTTCAATAATGAAGGACAAGAACCAACCACCATCACTATGGCATTGGTCTATGATGATTTGTGTCTCTAGTTCAACAAATTCTATGTCTCCCATCCTACTTACTAACATCATTCATTCCCTTTTTTAAAGAGCATACTCAGATCAGGTGTTAGGCTTCCTGTCCTTGTCATTTTTCAAAA
Organism: Macrotis lagotis; assembly: GCF_037893015.1. NCBI lineage: Eukaryota > Metazoa > Chordata > Mammalia > Peramelemorphia > Peramelidae > Macrotis > Macrotis lagotis. Next base: position 297,730,669 of record NC_133666.1, read on the forward strand.
GAAAAAAAAGAAAAAAGAAACAAAAATGTTGTAGCTGGGCAGAAAATGTAAAATACTAACTATTCCCTCTATAAAACTTTACAAAGTAGTTTCTAACTTCATTGACTATATTATCTAGAAACAGTCATTACCTTTTTAGAAAATATTTCAGTCTTAATATATACAACTATGTCAACATTAATCAGGTTATAGTATTATCAGAAATAAAATAAAATAGAACTTACTAGTAACCTTTTACAAAGAGTTTTAACAGCCAGAATATGAATCAAAAGAATATGGGCATTATAGACTAATTTAGAAGTTGGTAACAATATCAATGGAAGCCCTTATTTCAGCTAACTTGAAAAAATGAGCCAAAATTTTTCCATAAATCCCTATCTTTTTGTAGGAAAAAAGAAAATTTTATGTATATTGTTATCATAAATAAGGAAATGATGTATATAGGTATTTATTTTGTATGCATACTCAAACATAAAGGTTTTCTTTGTTTTTGAAGATGATGTACTTGGAAGTAATTTGATCTTTCTGTACTAGAATAACTGAATTCTGTCTGCACCAGTCTCAAAAATCTCCCTCATTTTCTTTCACTACCCCCAGATCTCTGACTTTGAGGGTTTATTTTAGAGCAAATCTAGGCCATCTGTTCTCCTCCATTCCTTATGATCTTTCTGTCTTTAATATTATTTCCTCAGTCAGTGTATGGACTGTAGAAACTGACCTTGTATCAGAGAACCAGCTCAAATATTCCAACAATTTTACTTACTAGCATGGTGACCTTGAAAAAATAGCTTCTCTCTGGATCTGTTTCCTCATCTGGAAAAAAAGAAGGTTATGGACTAGACAATCTTTAAAATCTTCCCAAATCTGTTATAAGATACAATTTCTGACTATTTACCCTAGATCCTCATTGCCTTTATTGAGAAAACTTTGCCCTGGTATTGATATTTCTTTAGCAAGATGTGACATTTTATTAACAAGGAAAATCCTTGATAATGTTTGAGTTTCTGATCATGTTCTTATTGATATCACATTGAAAATGATTGATCAGTTGACAGACAGTTAATATACCTGAGTTATATTTTTTTGGACTTGACCTTTAAAAGGGAAGCTAGAAAGAACAAAAGCTAGAAGCCTGGAATAGAAAGAACCTGGTCTGACAAAGGTGGATTTGGTTAAATTGAGGAAAAGCTATGCCATCATATGACCATCATATGAATTGAGATTTCAGTGAGGAAGAGTTTCTGATCCAAATGGGATCTAAAGATCAGCATAGTATAGAGTTGTGATGTTGAAGAACAACCTTGAAACTTTTCTTTCGTTGATGGTTGGCGATTGACTATTAAAAATAATTTAAAGTGGATCCTATATGTGTAGTGAGGCTCCTCAAGAGGAATAGATAACAGACATCTGAAGCCCTGTCATTCTCCAAGGGGGGATTTTCATTCCTGCTAGGAAGGGAAGCAGAACCAGGGAATATTCAACATTCTTCAGAGAGAAGGGGCCAAGGCTACAAGTATAATTATCTGCTACCTTCAATATGATTAGTCTCAGGGATATGATTGGATTCTATCTAACTTTTGATCTCTTTGTCATATATATGGGAAGAAACAGAGGTTACAATTGGAAGATGATGAACATGCATGAATCAGCATTTCCTTTCCAGTCTTTGCAATACCTAACCAATATTGCTTCTTGTATTCTTGAACACTACCCACACAATTCTTTTCAGGTAGCAGTGCTGCTAATTTGCTGAGCATCACTTTAGATATGTTTACTTATCCATGTTTATATCATTTCTACTGGGGTAATCATGTTCCTTCAAAAAGTGAGTATATTTACACAAATATGGTAGGCATCTTAAGAACAGTGATCCATCAGGATATATAATAGATATATGAGTGTGTGTGTGTGAACATACATCTATACGTGTATATGTTTGGCTATATATGTTTGTATGTGACTCTTATCCTCTTGATTCCTCTCCCTCCCCACCCCTCCAGGAAATTCTCTATAAAGATAAGATGTTGTCTATCTACATTGGTAGAGTAAATTTCCTTATTTAAGGATGGTGTTGAAATTCCTGATTGTGTTGAAATCATGCATATGGTATATACATATATATATACATACAGTGAATTACATATTTGTGTCAGTTTTACACATGAATATATAAAACAATATATCCAATTTTTAATTATAAAATTGAAAGCCTTTCTTTTCTTAGAAAATATTTCCAAGCTATCCTTGGCAAACTTTTTGAAGGATTGCTCAAGTACCTACAACTTTTTAAGGTGCAATTTAAATAACCTTTAAATAGTGACCTTGTGGAAATAATAAGATCAAAGTTTTAGTGATTCAAAAAGTCTCAGTACTAACAGAGAAAGTATTATGGATGGTACAGAATTTTTAAAAACCACACTGAACCCTCAATACCTTTTTCATCATGTGCCAATATCCAATGGTTGGAAGCTTAGTTTTTTATAAGTTGATGTTTTCTTTAAAAGACCAAAGAAGATGAATGACTTTTATAGATGGATAAACAACATATCATGAAGAAATACCAAAGTTATCTCCACTTGTGATTACAATTTTTCCTGCAATTGGCTTATTTGAGAACTGTGCTTTGGGTTTTTTAAGGGCAAAATTCCCCTAAAAAATAAAGTATATAAGGATTTAAATCTATTTTTCAGACTTTCTTCCCCTGTGATATCTGTAATAGTATAGTCCTGAATTAGCTTCTGTTTTCCATAATTCTTGTCAGCAAAATCTATCAGTAGCTCTAACTCTGATTATACAAACCGGTAATGTAATTAAACATGTTTTAAGCCTATCTCTGATGTCACAGCTTCAAATATAGCCACATAAATTTTAACTATGAGTATTTCATACATAATTTATATATACAAATGTGTTTGCATGTGTACCTGGATTAAGGATAATAAATGTAAATTATATAATTTATATCTATATATGTTTAACTATGTTTAGTTTCAATCAGACAATGGTTTGATATATATTTTAAATGAGGGAAATCCTGAAGCAATATTAAGATTTTGTGTTTTATAGACTCTAAGTGTTTCATAGCATTTTTTAAATAGATAAACTGCATTGTGATATTACTTTTAGTAAATATTGTGCTTTCCCTAGCATATCAATCTTAAATTTACAGATATAAGAAATTGAATCTGAGGGGCACGTTCCTCCTTTAACTTGTAAACATACACAGTTATAAGCCAATCTATACTTTCCCATAGAACTCTGCTGTTGAACATTCCAAGGGCATCTTTTTAAAACATTTTTAGAGGCCAGCAGTGCTGTCCTAAACTTTGATTGACTAAAGTGAGAAATCTGCATTGAGAAATTGACCTGAGGTAACCCCAAGGTAGAATGCTTCTCTAGTCATCCACACAAATACAACTCATTGAAACCAGATGCTGCTTTGGACCAAATCCTATTTTCCTACTGCCCCATGTTAGAGTTGCCATTTCTAAAAGATTTTGGACAAGCACGTGAATGGTTGTGAAATACTTTGCAGCTTCACATGGGGTTCCCTTCATTGAGGATCAAGGGTACCTCCATGGCATCCATTCCTGAGTCTTCCATCAGAAACACATCTACAAGAAAGTCACACCAACGCTGGATTCTAACATGCTGCAAATTGTCTCTTTTGTAATTGTGACAGACTAGCCCCAGGATCCTCTCTTCTCTCTGACTCCCATGATAACTTTATCCTTTCTCTTTCAGCTGCCAAATAGAGTGGAGTTCCTGGAGTTTTGACACCTTGTAAAGACATTCCAGTGGATTCTAGCACACCCAAACAGATGGTGTGAAAGGGATACAGGGGAAGAAAATGTAACCTTCTGCCAGATTCTCATGTATTCTAGGTAACATGGTGTTCCAGGGGAAAAAAAAAAGGAACTGATATCATTGTTACTGCCTGCTTGCTGAGCCAAGCCACCAGGCTTCTGCCAAAGATAACAAAGTCTTTAAGATGCCTATAAAAACTCCTAACATGATGCGAGGTAAAAGAACTAGACCTGTATGAGGTTATAAAACAATAATCTTTATTATTCTTACACAGTATTACACTGAATCTTACATAAAACAAGATTTTTAGGTGTTTTTTTTTAATTTACAAAGAATTCCGCCTAGCCTCACAATGACATCTCTACTTCTTTTTCTTGTGCAGTGTAGTAGAGATTACCAATGGGTTCCTCTCTGGGGAGAGTTATGCCTTTTTTCCCAGATGAAGAAGGATGGAGCCAGGAGAACTGTCAAAAAATGTGAAGTAAATATCTGAGAGGAATTAAATAAATATATATTTTAGATACAACTGGACACAAAACAAAAAAATGTGACTTTTTTTAAAGAATCAAATTGGATGGCTACTCTTTAAGCCACAAATCACACTAAATATTAAATATGCTTAAGAAAGACATGAATAGTAATATAATACGCCTTTCTCATTCATCAAGCCACTCAGGAATACTGGCAAAAAGGAAGTAAAGGATGACTGCTGAATCAATGACATAAGTGGATAGATGATATGAGTGTTTAACATCTGCCCCATGTTCATGTCAAAACGTTATGCCTTTTATAGACAAAGATGACATTTTGACCCATTATTGCAGCCCTGTCTTCCCTTTGAATTGTTTCCAGGAGGAAGGATGGATTTGCACTGAGCCATTCACAATCTCACTCAGTTCTGTATGTGTCTTAATGACATGCATTTGCAAGATGACTGGATGGAATCAGAAGCATCATATATATGACTGTGAAACAAAGGAAAGCTACATAGCCCACACAGAGACCAGTCTCATGCCTTGGCTCTCATTCATTTTGCCACTTGTCAGATATGTTTACATTTCATTTCAAGAGGAAGTCAAGTTTTGGCACAAATGCTGTTCTTCACGATTCTATATTCCTTGGCTTGCTCTCCCTTACTTTCCCAACAATGCCTAATGAACCTCCTTTGCTTAACCCTCAAAACTACCTTTCTCTTCAGAGGTCCCTTCCTGCTTAGCAATTTCCACTATTATTTGAATAAAGGGGAAATATTATTTTTCATCAATAAAACATGAAAAATACACAGCAGAAAGAAAAAAGTTCAGATGGTGTACTACCTTATTTACTATAATATGTACTTAAAATATGTAATAAAAGTTCACAATTTCCTATATGATCTTCTTTGTTTTGTTCTACATTTCACTGTAGAACATTTCTTTAAAAAGTAAAATATTGTTCTTCTTAGTTAGGCCTACACTTTGAAATTCTATAATAAAATTATTTTTCCCTATGTTGACTATAAGTATTTTAAGCATTTCTCAATCCCTGGAACTGGGAGTTGCAAAATATTCCTACTGCCTTTCCCCAGCAATTGTCAGTCTAATAGTTTCTTAACTCTCAGGATCTATTTTATAACTTATTCATCTGAAATTTATCACATATGATTTAAAAATCCATACTATGACTATTAATAGATAAAGCAACACTGTGTCCTTTTAAATATCAATGAAAAATACTATATTTGCCTGAAAATTAGAATTATTCTTTATATAGTTATACCCTTTTATAGAACTCATGGACTGACATTCAGAATCATCTACACATGCACAAATATGTAATTTCTTTCTTATTTGTCTTCTACACTTGTCAATTATTTTTAAGTGCTGTTCAAATACAATAGTTGCCTTACTTTCTAAGCATTTCAGTTAGCTTTCTTCATAATTTAGTATACATATGTTTGATATTAAGATAGTTTATTATCCATGATGCCTTTGAGTATATAAAATAGCTTCTTTCTTGTCTCTTTTGACAGAACCTTGTTTTACTATTGTCCTCTCCAAAATTATTTCAGTTCCTGTTAAAGTATAATAAAATTTCAATATAACACCTTACTTTAGTACAACATATCTCCATCAAATTCCTTCTATAGAATATATCTCCTCCAAATACATTAACCAAGGAAGGATAAAGAAAGCTATGGGATAAAGGGAAGAGAAAACTATGAATCAATATCACTAATGAAAAGCAACACAAAATTCAAAAATAAAATCCTAGCAAAAAGACTATGGTAATAAATAAAAAAAAGTTTTCATAACAACCAAGTTGTGTTTATAGGAAAGACATAAATATGGTTCAACATGAGGAAAACAATGAGTATTTCTAATCCTATTGAAAGCAAAAATATTCAAAGCTACGTGTTTACTTCAATAAGTGCAGAAATACCTTTTTTACTTAATAATTTTTTCATTTACATGTAAAGATAGTTTTCAACATTCATTTTTGTAAAATTTTGATTTCCAAGTTTTTCTCACTTCCACTCTCTAGTCCCCCCTCCCCAAGATATCAAACAATAATATAGTTTATACATGTACAATTTTGTTAAGCCTATTACCATATTAGTCATGTTGTGAAAGAGGAATCAAGACAAAAGGGGAAATCAGAAGAAAGAAAAAACAAAATTTTAAAAAGTAAAAACAAGTATGCTTCAATTCATAGTTCTTTTTCTAGATGTAGATAGCATTTTCCATTACAAATCTTTTAGAACTGCCTTTGATCACTGTGTTGCTGATAAAGGCTACATCTATCATAGTTGTTCATCACATAATATTGTTGTTACTGTGTACAGTGTTCTTCTGGTTCTGCTCACTTCACTCTGATCAATTCATTTAATTACATCTTTCCTGTTTTTTCTGAAATTCACCTATTCATTTCTTATAGAGCAATAATATTCCATCCTACTCACATACTGCAGCTTATTCAACCATTCCCCTCAAATTAAGGGCATCCCTTCAATTTCCAATTCTTTGCCACCATGGAAAGAACTGCTATAAATATTTTGTATATGTGAGCCCTTTCCCTTGTTTCATGATCTCTTTGGGAGACAGAACTAGTAGTGGTAATATTTCTAGAGCAAAGGATCTGCACAGTTTTATAGTCCTTTTAGCATAGTTCCAAATTGCTCTCCAGAATGGTTGGATCATGATTCCACCAGCAATGCATTAGTGCCCCAGTTTTCCCACACTTCCTCCTCCATTTATCATTTCCCTTTTCTGTCATATTAGTCAATCCAATAGATGTGAGGTGGTACCTCACATTTTTATTTGCCTATACATTTTTATATGATTTCAATAGAGCATTTTTTCATATGACTATAGATAACTTTAATTTCTTCTTCTGAAAAACTCCATATTGTTTGACTTCATATCATTTGACCATTTATCAATTGGAAAATGACTTGTATTTTTAATTCAGTTCTCTATATTTTTAGAAATGAAGCCTTTATCAGAAACACTTGCGGTAAAAATTGTTTCCCAGCTTTCTACATTCTTCTAATCTTAGTTGGATTGGTTTTATTTGTGCAAAAACTTTTTAATGTGATGTAATCAAAATCATCTATTTTGCATTTTATATGTTCTCTCTCTCTCTTGCTTGATCATAAATTTTTCCTTTCTCCACCAATTTGATATGTAAACTATTCCTTGTTCTCCTAATTGACTCCTGGTATTTCCCTTTATGACTAAATCAGGTACCTATTTTGACCTTATCTTGATATAGGATCTGAGATGTTGTTTTTATCTAGTTTCATGGAGAAATAGCTTTGACAAAATATAACATTCATTTTTCAATTACTATTGCCGGTTGTCAGTACTATGAAATTATGGTAAATAAATCTCTAGTTCTTTTCTTATGTATTAAATAAATATCTTTCTCAGTTAGATGCAAGCCCTTTATGACAAGGAATAGGTCTTCACTTTTCCTGTATCCTTCACAGGGGTACATCCAATCCAGACCAGATATTTCTCTAAAATATCTCTTGCATTTTCCTGTTGTTAAATCATTATTGCCACAATCCCACACAATGCCACTTGATCTCTTGGGGGTGGCTAGGTGGTGCAGTGGATAAAGCACCAGCCCTGGAGTCAGGAGAACCTGGGTTCAAATCTGGTCTCAGACGCTGAATAATTACCTAGCTGTGTGGCCTTGGGCAAGCCACTTAGCCCCATTTGCCTTGCAAAAACCTAAAAAACAAACAAACAAAAAAAGACTGCTCTCTTCACTTCTTTTCACCACACCCTATTAATCTTATACAACACTGTCAAATTAATTTTCCTGGTGTACACCTCTTCACTGTTTTTCAAGACATTCATCAGTACAAAACTCTTCCATTGTTTTCCATTGTCTGATCAATAAATTCCTAAATCCTTCACCTATAATTTAAAGTCTCTACCCCAGTCTGCTTATAGACTTTCTGGTCCTGATTCACAGAAGTCCTCTTTAAATACCCTATACTCTATTCAAACTAGATTAGTCTCCTGCTTTGCTATTCTCTGCTCCAAAAGGCTTTGTTCTCCCACTCCATCCCTGCTTGTTAAAAACCTATCTTTCAAGTCCACATAAAAGGATACCTCCTAGGTAAAGCCAATTTTCCCAATGAAAGGGCAGGCTCAATGGATAAAGTGCTAGGCCTGGAGTTGGGAAGAAACAAATTCAAATCTAACTTCAGACACTTATTATCCATGGATCCATGAGTAAGTCACTTAACCACTGTTTTCCCCAGTTTACTCAACTGTAAAATGGGAATGATAATAGCACCTACCTCCTAGGGTTGCTATGAGGATCAAATGAAATATTAAATATAATAAGTTTATTTTACCAGACTGTTCACTGCTTAGGAGGGCTGGTGGAAAAATGTGTAATTTATGAATCTGCTGGTGGATGAATGTTGAAAGGCTTTTGTGACATGTAACTGGAAAATAAAAATAAAATATGAAGTTTAAAAATATGTGCTATATAAATGCTAGTTATTATGATTTATTTTTGGATTTTTGCAAGGAAAATGGAGTTAAGTGGCTTGCCCAAGGCCACACAGCTAAGTAATTATTAAGCATCTGAGACCAGATTTGAACCCAGGTACTCCTGAATCCAAGGCCGGTGCTTTATCCACTATGCCACCTAGCCACCCCTATTATGATTTTTAAACTTATTTTTCTATCTCCTAAAATTTCAGTCAATTGTACCTCTCTCACATACTTTTCGAGTAGTTTTTTGTAGTTGTGTTTTATATCCCTGATAAATAAGTTGTAACTTCCTTAGAGTCCAGAACTTTATCATTTTTTTCTCTTTACCTCTCTCCCAGTACCTAGCATAGTGCTTCACACAGAGTGGTAACTGAATATTTGTTGCATGAAATTGAAGGACTGCTGGTGGAAAGAAAGAAAGAAAAAGAAAAAAAGAAAGAAAGAAAGAAAGAAAGAAAGAAAGAAAGAAAGAAAGAAAGAAAGAAAGAAGGAAGGAAGGAAGGAAGGAAGGAAGGAAGGAAGGAAGGAAGGAAGGAAGGAAGGAAGGAAGGAAGAAAGAAAGAAAGAAAGAAAGAAAGAAAGAAAGAAAGAAAGAAAGAAAGAAAGAAAGAAAGAAAGAAAGAAAGAAAGAAAGAAAGACAGACTGGACTTGGAGTCAGCAGACCTGAGTTTCAGTCATGTGCCTTCTTCTTGGAATCCCTAGCTTCCTTCAAAGTTCAGTTCAAGCACCTTTTCACATGAAGCCTCTCCTTAACCACAGCAGCTAGTGCCTTTTCCTCCCCACCCCCATCAAAAAAGTGACATTGTCTTTATATACATATATGTATGTGCACATATATTTACATTGTTTATATATTTATGCATTCATACATACATATATTAAGAATGTATATACATTATTGTTAATAAATAAATACATTTACCTGAAAAGATAAGAAGGATCAGCATCCTCTTTAAAAAAATATATATATATACATATATGTATGTATGTATGTATATATATATATATATATATATATATATATATATATATATACTATAGAGATAGAGATAATAGACATAGATAGAGATAGAAATTTATACTCACTAAACTCCAGTGGCTCCCTGTTGCCTCCAGAAGCAAATGCAGAATACTCAAAGACTTACAATATAATGAGGGAAAACAATCTACAGTAGAAAAACAAAATGGGGAAGGGGTGGAAAGGTGTTCCATAGAATGGAAGTGAAGCAGATTACCTTTCTAGAATTACAGTACTGTAAAACCTGTCAGAGAGGTTATCTGTTCCATACCTTCTTCAAAAACAGGCACACAAATCAGACAATGAGCATTTGTTAGGTATTTACCATGTCCCAGTCCTGCTCCAATGGAGAATGGAGTTACCAAGAAGGTTGTGATCTCTCTATAAAGAAAAGTCATGGGGCAGCTAAGTGGCACAGTGGCTAGAGCACCAGCCCTGAAGTCAGGAGTACCTGAGTTCAAATCCAGCCTCAGATACTTAAAAATTACCTAGCTGTGTGACCTTGGGCAAGTCACTTAACCCCATTGCCTTGCAAAAAACCTAAAAAAAAAAAAAGACTTAATTTTGTAGGTTGAGTCCTTTTTCAGTCTTCCTTTTCTCTACTTGCCCCATTACCTTGTTAAAAAACAAACAAACAAACAAACAAAAAAGTCTTAGGAGGAGTCTAACATTTCATTCTCCAATCTTCCAAACAAAAGAAAGAAGACTGAAGATGAGTTGAGATATATTGTACAGGGTCAAAACTTGAGATATTCATGATATTAAGAATTCAGGTGATCAGTTTATTCTAGAGAGTAGGGTTTTTAATTCTATGGGAAAAATAGCACAAATGCTTGTTCAGTGATTGGTAAAAGCTTCAGCAATTATTGTATGAAACTTAGGGAGATGCAGAAAAGACAGATTTCAGTTAAGGTGTAACAAAAGAACCCAGAAAGAAGACTCAAAAACACATAAAAGAAATAAAAGTGGAAGGTCACTCAGGGAAGCATCACAATTTTTCCTAGTGCTAGTCCAGGCTTTTGCTAAAAGCTGAAATTTACCTGGAATGAGAGATATGAAGGATCAGCATTCTCTTTTTTAAAAAAAAATAGTCCAAGGAAATATTCTCCTTGACCTCACCTGCAAAACTCCTAATTACATGCTTTGCAAAAGTCTTAACATCTTCCTAGCACTTTCCTAAAGGAATTAAATGTTAGAGAAACAAAAATATTTCCTTCTATTTATAATAGTAATGAGGCATGATTGAAACCCCTGTGATTCCAATATATCACATGATTTTATTTCTACTATATTTCTTAAAAAATAGAACATTTCAAAAACAATTAAATTAATTAAATAACAACTGGTTTGCAATGAAATGTTTTCTTATCACAGTCAAGAGTATGACCAGCTCAATGCATTTTGGGGGGTGGGGTGGGAGTGGGGGTGGGGGTGGTTTTATTTTTAAAACAGAAACATATCTCTCATCATTTCTCTCTCCCAAGAGGCCCCAGTTATCACTCCAATCATTCATTATAACAACATTTTGTACATGGACATTTATAAGAAAAGAGAGTTAAATTTGGCAAAGTAATCTCATGTAGCTGTTGAGTTTAGAGAAAAAGCCATCTTTCCTCATGAGTGGCATACTTTTGCACTCTCCGGTTTATTGTCTGCAAATGAAAAGTGGATGGTGGTCTTGGGGAGTAAAATACAGGTTGGAAAGGTTAGAAAAAGTCACTGAGCAATTTTTATTGTCTATGTTTCATCAAGATACTGAAAGTTGAAAATTTCACCCAGTGTTAATAATACAGTATTAGTTACACTTGACTGCTTTGTTGGAGCTAAACCAACATCACTTCTGTTCTCTCCAGTCCTACATTTCGATAGCGGCCAGCTTCTTAAGAAAACAAAAGCTGCCAAAATCTCTACTTTAAGTTACTGTTGAGCTGCAGGAATGCTTATGAGTGGGATATGTACAGAAATGTTGACCATCAAGGAATCCTAAACAGGTGACATGTTGAAGGAAAGAAAGTACCAATGTCAAGATTCTTTTTTTCTAGTGTATTAGTTAAGAACATAAACTCCTAATGATAACAGGGTTGTGAACTGAGAGAAGATGAAATCTTAATCCTGTTATTCATTTCATGACCCCTTAGCTAGTTCTTGAGCTAGAGACCTTGAGATGGAAGAAAGAGAGATTTTTAATGGTCATCTAGTTATAAGTTTTTAGATCCCTAGATTTCTAAACCAAAAAACAAAGTAATATTCCATAATTTCTAAATTTGTGACCAAGAAATAAAGGATGACATTTCTTTCACCTTTCTAGAATTGTAGTACTTGAGGCAGCTAGGTGGTACAATGAGTGGTACAACTCCACTGGCCCTGGAGTCAGGAGGACCTGGGTTCAAATCCGACCTCATACATTTGAAAAAAAAATTTACCTAGCTGTGTGGCTGTGGGCAAGTCATAACACCATTGCCTTAAATAAAAATAGAATCACAGTCAGAGAGGTTATCTATCCCATACATTCTTTCAAAAAGGGCACATGAATCAGACAATGAGTATTTATTAGGTATTTACCATGTCCCAGCCCTTCTCCAAGTGCCAGGGACACAAAAAAAAAGGCAAAATACAGTTCCTTTTATTGAATTATTATTTTTCCAGGCACTCAGAGAAGATTCTAGAACTTTTCTCAATTCCCTACACCATGATCTCTCCCATAGCTATCTAAAAATTCAGACTAGAGATCAGTCTCTGAGCTGAGACAGTGCCTTATATAAGGCTACCACTCACTCAATCAATCCAAGGTGCTCAAATGCACTCCCTGGACTTGGTTTCCTCCCAACTAACTTTCCACCTGGCATGGCAATGAACCAGAGTGAGACAAGTGAGCACAAACTAATTCAAGTCCTACCTCTTGGGGCAGCTAGGTGGCACAGTGGCTCTGGAGTCAGGAGGACCTGAGTTCAAATGTGACCTCCAACACTTAGTATTTGCCTAGCTGTGTGACTTTGGGCAAGTCATGTAACTACACTGCCTCAAATAAACAGAAAAAAATGTTTTAAGTCCTACTTCTTATCCTGTCATGCCAACAATAGATATCCAACATAGGAAATAATAGTAGGACATCTTGGTGTTAGTGTGAATGGAGTATAGGATCTAGAGTCAGAAGGATGTGTGTTCAAATCCAATCTCAAACACTTACTAACCGAGGAAATCACTTAATCCCAACTATCTATAAATAATAATAAAATAGCAATAACAGCTTTTACTGACCTGGATTTAAGTCCTTTCACTTACTAATTGTGATCTTAAACAAGTCACTCTTTGGACATCCATTTTCTTCTTTATAAAATGAGGTGGCCAATCTGAATGCCTGACATTCTATGATTCTTTTGAGATCACCTTGATGCCTGTTTCTATCAGTATTGGTTTAATTACAGCCATTGGGGAAAACTTACTAAGTTTAGGGGAAAAAAGATTTTTTTCTATGCTGTCTTCCCATTTCTTAACAGGAAACCTCAGTGATGGTTCACAGACCTTCAGATATTGAAGGGGGATAAAAGTATTGGACTTGAAATCACAGGGTTCCTGATTCCCAGCTCTGCCACTAACCCTCCCTGGGTCTCAGTTTTCTCATCTGTAAAATGATAATATCCAATATCTCTCTCAGTTCTGAACTTCATGATCTCATACCTAGAGATTGACTTGAGAATGATGAATGAATCTCATATCATTAGCTAATCTCATTATAATACTGTGAGGAGGTACTGAGTTTTTGAAATGTGTCCCTGAAAATATGGAACAGGAAGGAGGGAAAATTCGTCTAATTTAACAATACCTTTAATTTCCAGCTTTCTAATAGGTTGTATTACATTTTTATAAATATAACTCAAGAAAACTATAATCCTCATTCAGATTAATTGGGAGACTAATAATAAATGTAGAACACTTCTAAAGTTCAATTTTAATACTTTCAGATAAGATCTCTAAACTAGGTTTCAAAATTGTTACCTAGTAAAAAAAATATCAATAAGAAGCTTGCTTTAGCAAATAGTTAAGAATTGATCAATTAGCACATATAATTATCTAAATAACATATCACATGTTTATATGTGAATAGATAGTTTTAAAATGCTTGGGATACTTGAAAACAATTGGTTCTCTTAAGATTTAAGTATATTCTCCCAGCAATCTTATTAGGTTCCCAATTTTCAATATGAAGGAAGGATCTTCAAAACAAGGTACACTTGCCATAGGTGTAAATTAGATCAAATCCCAAAAGATGGAATTCTAATTAATGGAACCGAAAGATTCCTATTATGAAAATACATTGAAACTATATGTGCTATAAGGTCTCTTCCTACTCTAAATCTACAATACTATGTTCTATCCCATTTCCTCTAAGTCAAACTTTGTCAATTATGTCACTTTTATTTCATAAACTCTCCACCAGTACTTCTAGAGTGTATATATCTGGTAATGAGTAATAAAAGGATAAGTAGTTTCTTTCCAACAAGCTGCATGAGTTTTTCATAGTTTTTTTAAGCAGATTATATGCAAATCTGTGAGTTCTTAGCTAGGAATAGAGTATTTCACCATAGAACCAAACTCCCACAATTATAAATTATAAAATTATGGCATAATAGAAAAACTAATGGATTTGGAATTAGAGGACTGAGGTTGTACTTATGTTACATAAACCTCTCTGGGTTTCAGATTCCTCACCTATAAAATGAGAAAATAGTTCAAGAACAAAAGACTATCTTAAAAAATGCATACCTGAACTCTCTAACAAAAACAGGTAAAATAAGGGGGTGAACTTTCAGGTTCCTTCCATCTTCACATCTGTGATCCTATGACGGTGGTTTTGGCTGGCATTTTAAAGGACTACTCGATTATTTATTGTTATGAGACTAGTGAGGTTGTTATCTTTCAGTCATCATGGTCATGTCCAATCTTCTGTGGCCCCATTTGGGTCACAGTTTTTCTTGACAAAGATACTGAAGTGGTTTGATATTTGCTCTCAAGCTCATTTTAGAGATAAGGAAATTGAGGCAATAGGGTTAAGTGACATAGTGTTCACATAGTGTTTGAAAGGTCACATAGTGTTTGAAACCAGATTTGAACTCCTGAAGATGAATCTTTCTGATTCCAAGTCCAGTCCTATATACTTTGTCACTTGGTCTCATTCCAAAGGACTTTTTAAAATTTCCTCAAAATTCTAGATAAGTAACTGATGATATAGTCGTTTCATATTATGTCCTGAGAGCCCTAGAAGTCAACAGCGACCATCAAATGATAGACAGAACTAGAAAGGACCTCAGAAGTTACTGAGTCCAATTCTCTTCTTTTAAAGATGAAGAAACCGAGGCCTAAAGAGAGTACCACAAAGTTATTTAATAATACAATCAGGATTTGAACCCAAGACTTCTAATCCAATTCCAGTAATCTTTCCACTTCATCACACTGATTTGATATGGTGACCTTCATCCAAGGGCTCTCAGGAATTGTTTTAATACTGCCCCCATTTTGCCCCGATAAAGCAGATTTCAAACCACCCATTGATGTCCATTCCATTCAACTGTCTATGTCTTCCCATAAATCTATTATAAAGTATATATACAACATGCTGGGGTTCTTTCTTATTTTAAAAACAAGAATTACTATTGTTGCCCTTTCAGATTTTTGATACTGAAGTATAGACACCAAATGACTTTGTGGACACGTCAATCTCATCTTTCTGAGGGAATTGACTCCAGAGTACAGACTTCCTGCTTTTCATGTTACTATTCCATGCATCATCTTCCCATTCAATTGTATTCTAGCTTCCTTTTAAACCAATCCCTTGACAGTAAGGAGAGGATTACAAAAATGTGACTGAAAAGAGACTCTCTACAAGAGAGGGGAAGCTGTGGAAGGCAGTATCCTTTTCCATAGTCTGAGGAGTTCCTGTGGCTTCTACATATCATTTTGCTGGGAATCTTTTTTTTTAACTTGCCATTTTCCCTGTGTCAGATGTAAAAATAAAAAGCAAAGAGGAAAGGGTCGGGGCCATCAACTTGATACAACACACCGCAATGGAGTTTCATCAGATAAACTCCAGAGACAGTTTTGATGAGGCTCTTGTCAGAAAACACATGGTATGCTACACTGTGGATGTGCCAGATAGCTTCTGCACTCTCAGAAATGTCATTTCTAAAAATGTCTATCCATTTGGAAAATAAGTATGCAATAAATCTGTAAATATTTATTATAAAAGCAATAAGAAAACAGTAAAGAATAAATGTGGCTTCTGACAAGACCAAGTAAACTGTTAAGAACAACAGACCTTTGGCACTGACAGTTCTGCTTCTAGATCAGGGGGCAGGGCCCAGACAGAGCAATAACATGGGCTACATCCATAACTTGGCCACCGTCACTTCTCCCACCCCTCCCCTGGAGGCCCTGCCTCATCAGTGTGCCAACTGAGAAGACATTAGGTTGAAGCGTGATGCACAACCCTAGCATTTTTGGATCCCTATAACTTCCTTGATCGATGAACCAAAATAACTCCTTACTGGAATTGACAAGCTTTGAAGACTTGCTGATGTTCATTTTTGTTATCAGGCCCTTCCAAGAGGGCTGGGGGAAAGAGAACAGGCAAAGGAATTTGCCATAGAAGAAAGGACATTAGAAATCAGAGAATAGATATTACCCTTTGATTACCTTTCTTTTCAAGCAGCCTTCTAACCCTTTAAATTTATTAAGCAGTCCAACTCTCTTGATATTCCAGAAGACAAGATCTTAAGCTGTTTATTGGCTAAGATGAGATGGTTATGATCTAGGCAATGAGGATAGAGATTAAAAAATGGCTCTTTTTTTCTTAAAGTAAGTCAAGTTTTATGTTGGCTTTCCTTTCTAAATAACTATCTCCTGGACAACTTAGCTCTAAAGTTCTTTCCTGAATCCCCAGAATTAGAACATCTGTTGTAAATCGAAGATTTATAGTGGGAATTATACCTACTCCATCGAGAGATTTTTCGCCTCTGATGTCATTCTTGATTAGATGATTTTGGAATTCTGATTGCTCCACATTAGATCATTATGATTTCAAAATGCAGCTTGTAAATGTATTCAGTTCATCAAGGACTATAAATATAAATCTTCACCATCGACTTCTCCTTTGCTTAGGTCCTCTTAGAAACTCTTAGGTTAATGGAAGAAACCAAAGAAACAGCTTTAAGAAAGGGTAGCATACACTCCTACATAAGACATAATTTTGAAAACATCTGGTCTTTACTCATGAGTTTGATAATCTTGTCTTTGCCTGTTTAAAATTTAAATTAATGACTACAGGATAACGAAGGCTGGTTCTTAGGAAAACAGATGTAAAAATTTTAAGGACCATTTGTACCCTGTTCATTATAACAATTATACAGTTGGGTCATAAAGTTTCTCCAAATTTTTCTACATGGTTTTTGGTTCTATCTTTGACTTCTGATTGCAAGGATCTCTCTCCCTTTGTCCTGCCACACAATCTAACAGGATCTAGTCCCCTGAAAGGGAATCATGGAAATTCAATATTCACATGAACAAAAATTCCTTTTTTGCTAGGGACTAGATCAGAAAATCCCTTGCTACTTTTTGAATTCATGCTTAATTAAGCAGGAACTTTTAACATCAAAACTAAGGACTCCCAAAATTTTGCCTTCTTCTCTCTGACTTTTGCAATTGAGAAGTCTTTCTGGTCACATCATTTATCACTGAGTCCTTTTTTCTGTCTTTAATAGAATCAAGAAAAGATTAGTTGTTGCTTGTTTGTTGTTGAAAAGAATAAGATCAAGAAATTGCAAAATATACATTAGAAAACTCAAGTTCATTTTGACCAAGAGTAATCAAAGAAGCTGAAGGGAGTCAAATACATCCCAATATTGTTAAGATCAACAAAGATCCACATGGATTATGATCTCTCTCAGAGGAGGAGCAAAGTGCTTTTACATCACAGAGCCACTAAAATATTGAGGGCAGAGTTGAGCAATGTTCTTTGAGCTAAAGAGGGATTTTAAAGTAGGACTTCCAAAGAGAGTAGTTAATTTATTTTCATTAAAATAGCATTTATTGGGTATCTATATATACAAGGCATCAGATACAATAGGATATACATGGAAACATGAATCATGGTTTCTTTCCTTGAGTAGTTTACCATCTACTTTAGTTTTAAAACTAATATATCTGAAGACTAGATCATTCACTATCATTTGCACTGACAATTCAATTTCCAAAATGGGGAGCTGCCTCATGAAGCCTTCATGATTCCATGTGGGAAATTATTCAAGCCAGCCCCCAAGATGGACCACACTTTTCTCAAAATCCTGAACAGTATCCTTTGTGCTACAATCCTAAAATAGGAAACTTTGTTCCAGTAAGTATTTTCCTTTCCCTACTTAGTAATCAATCTTTTCATTTCTCAAGCACTTTTCTAGTAAAATATAGACAGTATCCACACTGTGAATACTCATCATTGTTTTTGTCTTTCACAGATTCAGAGAATATTAGAGCTGAAAGGCACATTAGAGATCATTCATCTCAACCTCCTTGTTTTACATATGAAAAATTTTTCAAGGTTCCTATCCCTTTCCTTCTCTATGATGGGGCAGAAAAGCATTCATCTAATTTAGATCATGAAGTCTTTAAAGACAGTTTCAAGTCTTCTGGACAGTCCAAGTTTTCTACTATCTATAATTATTATAAATTTGGGACTCTCTCAATAAATGTTGACAATGTCAAATTACATTCTTATTCATTTATTTAAGAAATATTTTGGACATGAACATTTTAATTATCATCTTCTATTAATCCAATGAGTGAGAGGAAAAATAATAAAAAAAATCATCAATTCAAAGACAGCCATGCTTTTTAGCGGGAGCTTATATAAAGCCTGGCCACTTTCAAGTTTATTGTGATCTATTCTATCACTTGAATCTTGGGTACTTTATCTACTTGTCTAGCTAAAACCACATGCAAAAAATAGATCATGAGAAGGGTAACATGTTACAGAATGCAAGATACTTTCCCAATGAAAATATAAAAGAAAGGCTAAGCACAAAATTCTGATAATATATCCAGTCTATATATTCCTGCCTTTTACCAAGGCAAAGAGAAACCAATCACTAGAGGTTATGGCTGATATGTCAGTTATTTGTGTGGTAGGCCCCATTAACTTATACTAGCAATTTTGGAGAAGTAATTTCTGCTGCCAGATGTCAACACAGGAGTAACTTTCTTGATGAGCAAGGGAAGTTGCTCCCCACTTTTCTTCTTGACATACACAGCACAGCCCTCTCACCTCATCTCCATGGACAGTTACTTGGTGGGGGGATCCAAACAGGCTATGATTAAATGAGTCATCTACCAAGAATGACTTGTTTGTAAAGGTTACTCAGAACAGCAGCCACAGCAGAGCCCCAACTGTGCAGAGGATAAACAGGGCTAAACACTCACAAAAATGAGTCAGGTTAATAAGTGGTCATTGAGTGAACACCTCCAGTTGGAGGAAAATAGAAAAATGAAGGTAACCCAAGTATGATACTCAACTAAACACTTTAAAATATTCTTTGGAAAAATCTCACCCTCACAATCAAATCACTTCTTAGTTAATTGCTAGTAATTCAAATGAGACAAAAGACTCATATCTACCTTAAGCTATGTTTGTCATAATGACTCCCACATTTTTTGACTGTCAATAGATTATGTGATTCCCATGGCTGATTTTATAATACCCTTAAGCTGTCATTATTTATGGGTGGAGAAAAGTCAGGTTATAAAACAAGGGTCTCTATAACATCTCAGAACAATGTGAATTTTACCTCACTTCATTTTAAAAAAGAGTAATTTAAGTCTAAAATATCATTTTTAAAGAAAAATATCATAAAGTAAAACCTAAAACAGCCTACTGTAGTCCTCTGGTTATATACCTAATACCTATAGATTATAGTACAATAGTACTTATAGAACCTAGAAAATTCAAGTAAAAAAAAGATTTAAATCAATGCAATAAATAAGAGGGGGGGAAACGTTGAAAGAAATAATTGCTTAGTCTTCCTTCCCAATCAATCTTACAGTGCTGTTATGTTTATGGATGAAATAATGTACACACTTTAACTGTAAACCACAGCCATGATTAGAGACATATAAATTTACAATACTATTCATTTCCATTCAATAAACATTTATTAAGTAACTACTGTACCTGAATGAATGGGGCTAGATGCTGAGAATACAAGGATGGAAATTATACTGTTCCTGTCCTCCAGTCCTAGTTTAACAGAGTAGAACACATGAAAAATTAGATGACATATAAAGTTGAGTTTGATTCAGAACCAGTTAAGTGACATCAATTCAGAAAAGGAAATCTGGAAGAAATTTATGGCACTAGAGAAACTAGCTCAGGGCCTTGAAAAATGAGTAGAATCCAGAGAGAGGTAAAAGGGTAAAAAAGAGATGAAAAGTCATGACGAAGATGGGGTCATTCCAAGATGTAAGAAACAGTACAAGCAAAAAATGTTTTCTCATCTCTATACACATTAAGGGAGGTTTAGGAGAGCCACTAACAATTGAACCTTATTCTAATCAGAAGTGATCAAAGGAAAGGAACACACACACACACACACACACACACACACACACACACAATCAAAAGAAAGGAAAAGGAAGAAAGGAGAGGGGAGAATAAGAGCAGGGGTGTGTTGTTATTATTTAACCATCAGTTATCCAGGATGCAATTTATTATTAATTGTACTTTTAAGTTTATTCAGCATTATTAATATTTTCCCATCACAAGTCCAGGCAATAAGTAAAAAAACTAAGATTTGCTACTTTCCAGTGTATAAAAGCTCACACTGATAATAGAACAATCAACTCTTATGATCTGGCTCTAGCATATTCCTGATTAAGAGAGAAGTTAGATTAAAAGAAGTATTAGTATTAAGCGAAACATACTATAAATAATGATGTGAGTAATGAGCACTATAATAAATTATTTACATCAGAACTTTTTGTAGTGCCAAAAAAATAGAATTTGAAATAGTTCTTCAACAATTGCATAATGGTCAAACAAATTATTGTATATATAAATATGATGGACTATTATTGTACTATAAAAAATGGATGGTATTAAAATTTGGGAAGACTTGTAGGAATTGAAAAAGAGTGAAATGTGCAGAACCAGGAGAAAAGCTATACAATGACTAAAACAACTCTGAATTATGAACTTTGTTCAGTGTAATGATCGACTTCAATTCCAGAGGACTCATACTGAAATGTCAGACTTAGTATGAAGGCTTTTACTTTTTTCTTAATATTGTCAAAATTGAATTTCATTTTGCTTTACTATAAATGGGTATATAAATGTATATGAATGTATGCATGTATGTATCTGTAATAAAGATTTTTGTTTTTCTTTCCTTCTCAATTGGATGGGTAACTAGAGGGAGAAAAGGTAAACTTTTGAAGATTGAAAAAAATTAAATTGATCTTTTTAAAAAATGGCTTTTTAGGTCAAATGTTACAGGCCCTATAGTATACTTATAAAGTAGTGGATAAGAAAAACACAGTATGGCGTAAAAAAATTTTGGACTGAAAGTCAAGAGAACTGAATTCCAGTCCTCACTATATGACTCAAGGAAAGTCCCTTCCTGTCCCTAGAGTTCAACTTCCTCCAGCAATACAATGAGGAACTCAGATTTTTCAAGCTCTGGGGTCCTCGCCAGTCTGCTATTCTATGGTTATGATCAAGAAGATAGTCCAAAATGCTGCTCAGAGCTCCTTGGAACTACTAGGACTAGTCTCATAAAACCCTGGGCAGTGAAAACACATGATCTATTCTGCTGTGAACTAATGTTGTCAAGAACCTCAAACTACAATGTCCATGAGAGCTCACTCTTCTGCCTCACCCTATAATTCCCATTTTTGTGCTTTTCAAAAGCAAGCTAATTAGAGGATGCCATGTTTCCTTCTGATAACTCCTCAGCCAGAGTTCCACATTACACTCCACATGAATAATTTTACAAAGTAAAGGATTAAAGCTGTTTAAAATAAACAATTGTGACAGATGACAGGCTTTCGATGCCCTAATTGCCCTTGTGGTGTATTAGATTAAATACAGGCATTGTGTGACTGGTCTGTGCTCAAATCACTCTCTGAAAACAGGGACTCTGTCTCCCAGGCCATGTTCATATAGTACACTGCAGAACAAACATCAACTACAAAGAACTGCAACATGGAGAATCCTGGATTTTCCATTTGATGGATTATCCATGAACAATTTGGTTTTTTTTGGGGGGGGGGTTGCAAGGCATTGGGGTTAAGTGACTTGCCCAAGGTCACACAGCTAGGTAATTATTGAGTGTCTGAGGCCACATTTGGACTCAAGTCCTCCTAACTACAGAGCCAGTACTCGACCTACTGTGCCACCTAGCTTCCCCGACAATTTGTTTTTTAAGCCCAGGACACCTTCCTTTTAACTAAATAGCACACTACTTACCCACCAAGTGGTGGCCAGAGAAATACAAATTAGTCCTAATGGGTTTTGGTTTTTTTGGTTTGTTTGTTTTGTTTTTTGTTTTTTTTTTTATCCTGACATGTGAATCATTAGTATGAGCAGCACCCAGTATGGAAACTCCCTGCATTGATGCAGATTAGTAACTCACCTCTAAATTAAAACCTTAAAGATTTGATTCAAGGATGAATGATTTAACCTTGACCACAAAGTCAGATTTGTCAAATGTAGGATTTGAACCCAAGTCCTAACTCCAAATCTGGAGGCAATGAAAAGTTAAGTGACTTGCCCAAGATTGTATAGCCATTTCCATAGCTAGTAGGCAGTGGAAGCGAGACTTGAATAGGGTTTTTTCCTGGCTCTAAGGTCAGCTCCTTATTCACCATGCTCTACTGTTCTCTGTGATTAATCTTAGCCAAGTATGTTCATTTTTAAAATTTGGCTTCAGCTTCTTCATATGTAAAATGAGGGAGTTGTACTAGATAAACTTCTAGCTCTAATTATATGGTGTTAAGATCTGCTTTCATTTAATCCTGGTTTCTATTATATCCACATCTGTGCACTTTTCTGTTTATCTAAAGATAAAGCACTTTATCAAATCTTTGCTAATGAAAATATTTACATATCTATTTCAAAAGATTACCTCTTACCTGTGTGACCTTGGGCAAGTCATTTCCTTGGCCTCAGTTTTCTCATAAGTAAAATGCGGTGGTTGGACTAGATGACCTTTTAGTTCTCTTCCAGTTCTAAATCTATGCTCTATTATCATAGTCACACATCAGTTTACCATAGATGGTAGTACAGATCAGGAACATCCATTCGCCAAAGAAATGAAATACAAGGACAAGAAAAGTATAGATTTCAGAGAAAAAGGTAAGTGTTAAGCAAGTATAATAGGGGTGAACAGCTCTGGGCTCATGACAGACCTTCTATAAATGTTCACTGAATTGAATCTTCCAGATCAAAAGAGTCATTAAAGGTTGGAATGACTTCACTTGGGACACTTCATAACAAGGCTGAACCAAGCTCCAGAAGGTCTATTACTAGAAGGACCAACAGAGAAAGACACTGAGATTACCTATTAGAACTCCCCTCACCCAGGGCAGTAGTGACTCCCAGGTGGGTATGAAAAACTGCCTGAGGACCCAGATGTTCCATTTGGCAATGGACAACACCAGTCTTTCCCATCTTTAATGTCTATGATGTTAATTCAGGATTGCTCAAGGAAAACAACCACATTTCCCCCCATCTGTTCCATATAGCCCAGTCAAAATATCCTTTACAGATATCAAAGCACAATTCCTAATCTGAAAATTCTTACCATGGAAACTCCATTGGAATAGACTTTCTCAGTGATACCCAGTCATTAGTTGCTATGGATTGATATAGCTATGTTCTAATGACAAGTTCAGGTGACCTGAGATTTATGTAGTCCACCTGGAGTTAGCTAGATATTATGAAAAAAACTTAATTCTTCCATACCCATTATTGTTATAAAATATAAAAGGCAACAACACCCCAGTCCCAGTAACCTAAAAGAGTTTTTAGAAAACTTTGGAAAAATTGTTTTTAAAAATTATTCTTTTTAACTTTCTGAGCATGTAAAATTTGGGGTTGTTTCTACCCACTCTTTCCAGTCACATCCTTTCCCTCCTCCCATTACCATATCTTCCCATTGTTTCCCATCTCATCCATCTAAGGGAACACAAATGTTTGTGTATTTGCAAATATTGACATATCATTCTGCATCTAATTTACAAGGAATGTTGGACATAATAATAGTTAGGATTTTCTCCCCTCTGGCAATTTGAAAAAACTATCAATCTATAAAATGATTTTATTTACTATCTATACCTCATGATAACTTGGTTATGTACTTTTTTATTTTTGCATGGTAAAATTTTCTGAGTTTATTTTTCAACACTTGACTAACATGAAGTACACTCAAACAAACATTTAGCATTTCTCATTTTTATTCCTATTCCCTAATCACTTAAAAAGCTGATTTATTTTAACCACATGTGACATGCTACTGTAATGGATGCATGGGGTAAACCGCTCATGCTGCATCGCCTTACACCTCTCACATTTGATGTACAGATGTACTCACTTTCTAGGCTTGCTTCCTCACTTCAGTATGTTCTCACACTGGCAGGTCTAGGTTCCCTAAGTTCCCTAGGTTCACTAAGATAAGGAGCACCTCCATATAGTTATGCTCAAATTTTCTACAGGGCCTCCCTGTTGTGAGAGAAATACCTTATCCCTACTCAATGCTCTAACTCAAGTCCTTACTGATATGTTTCCAATTAAACAAATCAGTCACTCACAATAATGATGTCACTTTTAGATCTTAAATATGACTATTTACTTGGCAATAAGAAAAAATAAATAATTATGTCACTAGTATTCCTGTTTTAGAGCAAATGCAGAAATAATTGTACCACAATCTACACATAAACCTGGATCACACTCTACCACCAATATACTCAGTCTCTGTGGGGGAAACGTGGGCATACAATTACAGAAAACTGTCAAGGAGGCAGATGAATGAGGAAAACACATGTGACTGACATAGCTCATAGCTATGGAATTAAAATCTTCTATGTCCTCTTTCAATCTCAGGAAATGTCCATTAAAGTTCCATGATGAATGTAGCTTCTGCATTGAATAGATGCTTCAATTACTAAGCTAAATTGATCCACACTGTGTCTGATTAACACCTCACTAAGCAGTAAGCTTCAGAATTGATCCTTTGGATGACTTCTCTGATTCACTGCTTCCTAATTGTTCCTCTGTGCAGCTAGATTTATTCCTCAATAGCAAATGTAGTATCTATCCACCAGTACCAGCTTCAAACTTAGCTTGTACAAGCCTGAAATCTATCCTTTCACTCTAGAACTCTGATTAGCCTTAACTCAGTAACAACCTGCTCATTATGAAAGGGTAGTATCTTAAATGGATAAGACTTTACGTTACTAAAAGGCATTAATATATCTCTCATGACCATCACCATTTTGAAACAAATTGCCCACTGACAAAAGCTCAAAAAATAGTTCTTCAGTTAATAGCTTCCAAAGTAATTTTGTGCCTAGATACAGGTTAGTAAAATGTGGAATTTCTTGAAAGATCTAGTTTATAGAACCAGTAGTCCTCAAAACCAGCAAATACATAATTATTTAGGAATCAACTAATTTATATTTGTTATCACAAGGGAATACTGGGCAGCATAGGGTAGGGTTAGAGTAGGGAAAAATATTTGCTAAACAAATTGATATAAATGAAAATCCACACTCTTTTTTCCACTAGGATACCACCATAGTATTTTCATTTAAAATGCCTCTTGTTCATTTGCTAAGTCACTTAAGAGATTCTCCAAGATAGCTCAAGTCTTCTTAGCAGTAATATAAATTTCTAAAAATAATTAGAAAATTTTAAAGTACATGGTTCAGACTTTTCTTTGCCAGATAGATCTCCCTTCCTTGGTACATAAGTATCAAAGTGGCCCATGATATTATTGGTATGAATATACCCTCCACCAACACAGAACACTTCTCCATTTCTTTTCATCCTTTGTGATTCTCATGGTTTCTCATAATTCTCATAAAGAGATTCCAATATGCATGCTGGAGACCTTTCTCTAGTTATTTTAATTTATAAAATATGCCATTTGGGCTGCCCATCTGTTAGCCTGGGCTCTAACAGTTATTAACCATGTGATAATGAATAAGTCACTTAATACTGTTTAACTTTGCTTTAGCAACACTTGCCCTACCTACCTCTCAACTCTGTCGTTAAAAAAAAGGGATTTGTAAGTCTTAAAGTAGAAATATGAACTATATTATTGTCATCCTCACTTTTTGTTTATTCAGACCACATACCTTTTCAGTCACAGACATTATCAAAAATGCTTTGCATACTATTTCTATCCACCATGTGTCTTTCCATTCCCCATGAGTTATTGCCATTTTAATTTTTCTAAAATATCTGCATTTCATTTTTAGTTATTATACAGAATCACCAGATAAACATAGATGTTGAAGATATAGCATTTTCAACAGTGAGCAGCTTAAAGTCATTTTTAAAAATTGTACAAATTCTCAAAAGTGATTCAGCTCAATTTTTTTACTACTTAATTCTGGGTTCAGTTCTTTGTCCATCTGCAGCACTTGTCCATGAACCATGTATTGCTGGACTGATTTTACAGGCTACAGCAGATGTGAGCTCCCACTTCTCCTTTTTCCATACTTTAAAATTTCTTAGTAACATCACCCACTCTATTTTTTCATAAAAATATTCTGCTGTCTAGGCTCCCACTTTACATGGCCTTCATTTTCTTAGTTAAGTAAAAAATTAAGGTTTTTATCATAAGTTTAGAAGATCAGGGAGTAGTTGGAGGTCTTAATAAGGGTGGAAAGGTTTAAAATATGCCAGCCATTCCTCAAAATCATCCCTATAATGAGACAGGTCAATAATTAGAATGGGATAGAATGATTTTCAAGCAACAGTAAAGAGCCAGCTGAAGCTATCCACCATTAACTTGTAGTAAATCTAATAGCCCACTCATGTCAGTACATTGATGCTCAGCACTTGCAAAGAAAAGATAACTAAGATAGTAAGGTTTACCTGTCTGTTAGGGACTGTTGTGTGTGGGAGCACTGTAAATTATCTTCATCTGGTGTCCTTGAGCACCAGAGTCTTATCTTACTAAGTGCCATGGGAGTGGATTAGAGACTGGGGAGGTATTTAAGTACTAGTATTTGGTTCAATAAACGGAGACCTTGGAGACCTTGGTGTATAGGAAGAAACTTGTCTTCCTTGTCATCCTTGTCTCCTACCCCTCCAACATTCACCTGGGGAAGATTGAGGGAGTCCAGAAGTGGGACTCAATATAAGAGTCCAAGAAAGGGACTCAACATATGAGGTCTGGTAAAGGGACTCAATACCTGTGGATAAAGATTCACAGATTCATAGTGACAGAAGATCAGGGGGACAAGTAAGTCTAAGGTTGTGACTGGTGAAACAAAAAAGAGGCAGACCATAATGTTAAGGCTGAGTATGGAAGCAGGTGGCATCAGTGTGAGGCACTTGGACTAAGGAAATTGGGGTGTTAATGGACTAAAGATGATAATAAAGCTAAAAGAGTATGAGGAAGAGTGGAACGTTCAAGATCTTAAAAGTGATGCATTTCTTAAAGAAGGTTAGGTCTAAGGTATGACCATCTTGGTGTGAAAGCACAATAGAAAAGTTCACTGGCATAGGCAGTATAGGCACTTAGATACTTAATAAATATTTTCTAGTTGACTGAGAAGACTGAAGGATTTTGTGGTTAATTTATTAGAAGCATCATTATTAGAAACATAAATTTTCCAAGGCTGTTTGTTAACGAGGACAATGAGCCCATGGTTGTTTGGAATTCACTATAGTCGATGCCCTTTGACTCTCTCCTTCTGGTAGGAATACATCATATACAAGTGTGAGGCTTCTGAATAGTCTATAATCTTTCATTTCTTGATCTTGACCATTTTCCATCACAATTTGTACTATCTTCCCTGTGTCTCCTTTCACATCATAGTCATTGAGTGGTGAAGTTTATGTTGACTTGGCATGGAGGA
Organism: Macrotis lagotis; assembly: GCF_037893015.1. NCBI lineage: Eukaryota > Metazoa > Chordata > Mammalia > Peramelemorphia > Peramelidae > Macrotis > Macrotis lagotis. Next base: position 297,758,624 of record NC_133666.1, read on the forward strand.
CTTTGTCAAGTTATTCAGAAAACTTAACTCATTAATTCTGTTACTGGATGTTGCCACATAAACTTCAAATATTTTCATGGCATGCTTTTGATTTAAGCTCATCACGAGTATAGCAAAACAGGATGATAAAGTACCACATGAAATAATGTCTCTCAATGAATTTGGATGCATGATGAAACTCATTCCACCAGTTCCTTATTTGCCTTTCCAAGCAAACCATCCTTCATCATCAATTAGCTGTAGTTTCTTTACATCATCTGGTTTCATTTATATGGAGATTGTCAATATAGATATGTTTCAATTCTTTTAATAGTATGTCAACTTGCTGGCCCTTAGACAAAGATCACCCATTAAGAGTAGCAATAGTTAAATCAATGTTTTTGCATGAGCTATGAACTATGTAATTCTTAGCAGATTCTGTACCCTTTTCTGACAATATGACACTATTGCTGTGGAAGCAAAAAGGGACCACACAGGAATACTAATCATTTAATGATTTTTGGTTTGTAGGACGAGTTAAAACTTCAAACTTTCTATTCTGAGAGTGAAATAAGGCTATAAGTATCACCTAGAAAGGACATACAGGGTAAGAAAAAATGAACTTAACCTAAGAAGACTTTATACCTGACTTGTTATTTCCTTAACAGTAAAATCCTTACCAGCATCCAGGCAGTAATCTCCTTTGTCCTAATCATTACAAAGTGGTTGAATAGCAACTTATGTTATTTAACAAAATACAACAGTCATTTAAGTTGAGGAAATTCCTTTAAATTGGGAGCAGGAGATTCTACAAACTTTGCATAAGCTGTTTATGAGAAATGCACCCCAAAATAAAGATAAGTCCTGAATGACATAGCACTAGGAGGCAGTGTTGAGCTAGATGGGCTTCAATAGTCCCACCATTGAAAGGAAATTGAAACCACTAGGGTAGATTAGTGACTTGCCCATGAACATATAGATATTAAATATCAGAGGGTTTATTCAAGGATTCTAGGTCCTCTGAAAGAAGGGACAATAATTTTTCTCCCATATCATAGTGGCTGCTAAAATATCTAGTTATATATAATTGATGTCATCTGCCTGGAACTATTCTTTCTTATCACTACCACTTTAAATTATGATTAATTTTGCCTTAAACTGATTCCTTGCATGGGGCCTTATTAAATTGTGAAATACTGATAGAGCACTCACACTGGAGTCAGGAGTACCTGAGTTCAAATCTAGCCTCAGACACTTAATAATTACCTAGCTGTGTGGCCTTGGGCAAGCCACTTAACCCCACTGCCTTGCAAAATCTAAAAAAATAATTGTGAAATACTAACTAGCCCAACATAGCTATATCAAAAATTTAAACACCTGGAGGTTGACCTGGTGACCAGGCTCTCCACGCTTAGGTAGATCTGTCCATAGGTAACAACCCCACAACCTGTTGCTAGACCCATACTCAAAACTGAATATTTTCTGCCAGATATTGAACTCAGTTTCTACACCTAGTATTACATCGAAGTTGCAATGAAGCACCAAAGGGGACTTGAGTGGAACAACTTTCCTCTTAGCTTGGGCAAATTAACATGGTTTTGTTATTAATCTCACAGAAAAATCAATGATAACTGCCCCATGTTATTACTTATTTTTTTCTGTGATTATTGAGTGAATCCTTTAAACAGCTTTCCTTACTGTTGTTGTTTCTGTCCTTATCTCAAAGTTCTTCAGTCCCCTTTTTGGTTGCCTCACATTATTAGATAATGTCTGGGCTACAGTCAACCATAGAGAATAGCAGACCAGTGAATATAATGACTCCTTGTAGTAACTGAAGGGATCATTTCTCTATAAATAAAATTTCTTTCTGCTAATTAACCATAATAAATTCTATCATTGCAGCCAGTTCTTTAAGAATATAATTTTTCAAGGGGCAGCTAGGTGGCACAGTGGATAGAGCACAGGCCCTGGAGTCAGGAGTACCTGAGTTCAGGCCTGGCTTCAGACACTTAATAATTGCCTAGCTGTGTGGCCTTGGGCAAGTCACTTGACCCCCTTGCCTTGCAAAAACTAAAAAAAAAAAATTTCACCTATTGTTTTCCCTTTCTTCCCTTTGAAGAGAGGAAAGTGATTTTAGATATATACATGATCATGAAAAAAAATCTGTAAATAAAAACATTATCAAAATAACTTTTCTAGGCATCTTAAGACAAATTCTTTATGAGAGGAGATAAACATTTTATAAAACAAATAATTTTTGTTATCTTTTATTTTTATTCTTTTTATTTTCTTTCAAATTTTTTATCCTTTTCAATCCTAATTGACTCTTTGTGATGTCATTTGGGATTTTTATGGAAAAAGATATTGGAATGGTTTGTCATTTCTTCTCCAATTCATTTTACAGATGAAGAAACTGAGACAAGCTGGGTTAAATAACTCACATAGAGTCACAGAGCCAGTTTCAGTGTCTAAGGTTCTATTTAATTTCAGATCTTCTGACTTCAGGCCCAGCACTCTATTAACCACATCAGCTAGTTTTTAGTTTATCTTTTTTATTTTAATCATGATTTTCACATTCATTCAACAAGTACTTTTTAAACACCTTCAATGTGCAAGGTAGTGTTTACTTAAATTCTAGGAATATAAAAGCAAAAATGAAACAGGTTTGCCTGTTTTTATTATAAATTGAGGTGTACCTATTTTTTATTATAAAGAAAATATTCATAATCAACTTAAGCTGATGTTTTTCTTTCCCTCTTTTCTTTTGCAATGGTTTTTCCATGCCAAGTAGAGAGTGTCCCTATTTCTAGGGTGATCTGAGAGTGCATTGAAATGCAATAAACCAAGGCACCAAGTTTTAGGAGATCTCTGTTTTCCATACTCTTCAATACCAATAACAAACAAAACAAAACAAGTCAGTCCTTGTCATTTCAATGTGAACAGTCTCTGTAAGCTCAATATGAGATCCTCTAAGAAGTCAGTTTTGGTGTTTCTTTCTTCCCCCTGACTATAGTGAAGATCAGCTTTCTATTCCTTAATGTTTCTTTGTAAAAGATTAAACAATCTTGCAAGTCTGAGATGAATTTTTAGTGTCTACTTTCCTTTGCCTATTCTCTTCAATACATTGAAAGATGTATTATTTCATCAGTGTGGATATTTTTCTCCACTAATGCACATCTCAACTCCTCTAGATCTTAATAGACAAAATTTCTCATGAGTCATTTTAACAAAAAAAAAAATGCATTCCTTATGACCTGCTTTACAGAGATAAAATTCTCTAAATTCAGCTAGGCTGGTAGTCAAATGCTATCTATCTCTGATAGAAGGAATGGTTGTCATTTTATCTCCAATTCATTTTACATATGAGGAAACTGAGACAAGATGAGTTAAATAACCCATCTGGAGTTCCTATTTGAAATCCTTCTGATCTGGTAGAACCTGCCAGAAATTGTGCCCTTCTAACGAGGCTTTTGAGAACCCAGGGTTCTTTCTAAAACACAAAGGACAGAAGTGGAGGACAACTCCTTCAGGTACTTCAGAAAAGGGCTAACATCAGAGATAAAAATGACCAGAGACTATTGTTAAACTTCCCCATGATGTGATGAGTTTACCCAGGTTTTCTTCAGGTGATCTCTAGAACTTGTCCACCTGGTCAGGCTGGTGGATGAAACTAAGTGATGGAAGTAAGGCCAAGGCAAGTGGCCTGCAACTGGTAGTTCACCTTCTGAGGTTCTTCCTCTCTGTGAGGCTCAGCTCTCTCTGGGCCCCAACAGCCCAAGTGACACATTCATCTCCATATGGACTCTGACTCCAACATCTTCTTTTCTTTGCAGACTTTTCATTGTGCATTCTCTTGCCTCCCTTGCTGCTGCCATACGGTTCCCCTCCTTCTCCATATTTCAGGGCCGGAAACACTTGTTAAACATTTGCTACCAACACCTACCAGTGGATCTTCTTTTATTGAGGAAGGAGTCCTGTGGTAAGATGGTTTCCGTCAACCTTGAATTTATAAATAGCTAACACTCCAATTGGTTGTGAGTCTGACAGAACGAGTAACATATGCATGGCCCTGATTTGAGTGGGCCCAGCTTATGTTATGTTGAGCATTTTTTTTTCTAGAGAGGAATAAAAATTAAATTAAGACAAAATGTCTTAATTCCTGATCATTCATCTTAGGATTCTGCTGTTTAAAATCAGAACAAGATTTACAATAGAGTATGCTATAACTTCAAACAACGAAATCCCAGATATCCAAAGACAAATATTGAATCTTTCCCCCACACAAATGCTGCTGCTCAATGCATTTGTGTGTCCTGTAATTTATGAGATCTGATTAACATTAGAGCTCAGTTTTATTTTTTTTTTATTTTAGCCTTGCAAATGGAGGCAACAAAATCCCATGGAACAAAAAACAAGATGTTGCCTGGGGGAGTTGGGGATAGAAAGGGGAGTAAGGGAGGGTGTAGAAAGGAGGAGGGAAATCTTGCCAAATTTCCTCTCCCCTTACCTTTATTTTTTAAAACCCTATAAATCCTTTCAAAAGTCCAGCCAACTCTCAGTAATCTCAAGTAATTACAAACAGGATGCGCTTGGATAAATGAAATCCGCAGATCCCCCTTATTTATATATTGGTTGCAACCTCCTCCCACATCAAACTTTTAAAAGAATTTCAGGGAGTAACCAATAGCTGACCCTGATTTTTAACCCTCCTCCCCAGGCCTTTCTCATCATGAAAAGGAAATGCTAACAAGGGAAAGAAACTACCAATGAAGAGGAACAAGAGGGGAAAGAAGGAGAAAAACCAAAGATAAGACTCCAAATAGAATAGTAGATTGCTAGGCTATTGTGAGGTAGCTAAAATTACATTTAAGCAAGAGCAGGCTAATAATAATAAAGCAGAATAATAAAATATAATAGTTAACTCAGAAGACAAAAGTAAGTCTTCACCTCTAGCTTCTTGTGATTCTTCCTGTTCTCAGTTCATTCTCCTACTTTTTTTCTGCCCTATCTTTTTCTATAGCTTCTTTCCATTCTCTACCTCATAAAAAATTCTAATATTTTATATAGAATCTTCTGCTGGTCATTGATCCATCTTTATTTTTATGAGGCAAACTTGAAGAAACATTTTTCTCTTAGGAAGAAATAAACAGTCTTGAATCCCCCCCCAAAAGATTTTTTTATTTATAATTCTGTTAGTTATAAACTTCAGGGCTCTATAAAATACCATTCCAAATTGATAAATAGTCTGAGAATGAACAGGCAATTTATAGAGGAAGAAATCCAAACAATCAATAAACATATTAAAATGCTCTAAATAATAATTTTTAAATTGAAAATTAAAAGAACTCTAAGGTTATTTTACCTTACATTTATCAGATTGACTAAGATGACAAAAAAGAAAATGACAACTTCTGAAGAAGATGCTAAAAAGTAGGTAAACTAAAGCATTGTGATGGAATTATAAACTTGTCCATCTATTCTGGAAAGCAATTTAGAACTATGTCCAAATGGTTATTCAACTGTGCCCTTTCAAGGGTAAGTCCTTGGAGCCATTAATACCATTACTAGGGCTCTATCCCAATGTATAAATCAAAGAGGAAAAGGACCCATATACACAAAAATATTTATAAAGGGTGCTCTTCTGGTTTTGAGGTTTTTTTGGTGGTGGCAAAGAATTGGAAACTAGGGTAAGAGTATGGAATGACCACTGATGGTGAATGGTTGAACAGGTGGTGGTATATGAATATTATTTAATACTTTGAGCTGTAAGAAATGTGAAGAGAAGGGGCAGCTAGGTGGCGCAGTGGATAAAGCACCAGCCCTAGAGTCAGGAGTACCTGAGTTCAAATCCGGCCTCAGACACTTAATAATTAACTAGCTGTGTGGCCTTGGGCAAGCCACTTAACCCCATTGCCTTGCAAAAAAAAAAAAAAAACCTAAAAAAAAGAAGAAATGTGAAGGGGATAGTTTCAGAGAAATTTAGGAAGACCTGTATGAAGTAGTGACACAAAGTAATATGAACAGAGTGCAGTATACAGTAACAGCAGTATTATAAAGATATTCAACTTTAAAATGCTCTAATCAACATATTGACTCACTACAATTTCAAAGGACTCATAATTAAATATTCTATTCACCTCCAAGTAGAAAACTGATGGACTCAGTACAAATTATATCGCATTTTTCTTGCTTTTTTCTTCTTAACATGGTTAATACAAAAATATGTTTGTGTTTCTTGTCTTTTAATGAGGAAGGATAGAAGGGAAAGGTGCAGGGAAAGGAGGGAATGAATTTGGAAATGAAAAGAAATTAAGTGTGCTTTAAAAAAAATGAAGAAAGAAAAAATCTATAAAATTGTCACAACCAAATGACGTGGCATAATGTACTATAGTCATCATGACTTTAATCAAATTGCTCTGCCTTCATATACATCCTCTCAATGCATTTATCTGAGAGACAATTCTCTATCTGGTCTTCCAACAATCTCTGTACTCAACATTTTATCTAAAAGTCTATATTTCTCAACAACTGAATTTTATTAACTTTTCCTACACAAATGGTTTTTTCTGACCCTTACAGGGACCATACTGTGGTATATAAAAGGGGCAATACCTTACTCATATAGTAGTGATCAGTAGTGGGAATCACTTAGTAGTGATTTGTTGTTGTTCAGTTGGTTTTCAGTTGGTCAAATTCAACTCTTTGTGACCCTATTTGAAGTTTTCTTGACAAAGATACTGGAGTAATTTGCCTTTTCATTCACCAACTCATTTTACAGAGAAGGAAACTGAGACAAACAAGGTAAAGTGATTTGCCCAAGGTCACAAAGCTAGTAAGTATCTGAGGTCAAAACTGGTTCAAGTCTTCCTGACTCCAAGTTCAGTATTCTATCCATTGTACTATCTAGTATTGATTTACCCTTCCTCTAAAATCCTAGGCAACTAGGTGGTACAAATGAGTACAGTGAATAGCACAGTAGCTTTAGAGTCAGGAGGACAGACATTCAAATCCAATCTCAGACCCAACCCTCACTAGCAGTGTGACCTTGGGCAAGTCACTTAATCCTAGTTACCTTGCATCCAGGGACATCTCCAGTTGTCCAGATTCATATCTGGCCACTGGACCCAGTTGGCTGTGGAGGAGAAAGAGGCTGATGACTTAGTACAGCATCTCCTCACTCAAATCCAATTAACATGCTTATCATGACATCACATCCTGATGTCGTGGTCTTCTTCAAAGAATAAAGGACAAATAACACCTCTTTGTAGGTTAAAGATGGCTAAACTATGAAAGACTGAAATAAGGATCAGAAATGAACTCATTCTGCCACTGGAAATATCCTTTTTTGGAGACACTCCCTTTTAGCAATTAAAAAGAGAAGTGCTACCTGAAAATAAAGATTGAACACTTATTTTATAAATCATATTATTAGAGTGGAAGCCTCTAACCGAAGGGAAGTCTTTATATGAAAGTGTCAAAAAAAGTTAATAATGAGTGATTCTGTTTAATTTGCAACTAAATTTAATTCTATTTAATTTGCAACTAATTTGCAACTAAATCCCTTCACTCTATTGTCAGTATTTTAGCTTCCATACAAAAGGACATTGATATGAGAGTTTATGCTGTCCTTCAAACTATAGGACCAAAATGACATCACTATGTAAAGGTCAAATGTATAGTGTGTCTGACTATGGCCAATCAGACCAATATGAGCTGGGAAGTCTTTTTACTACAGGTGAGACACAAATACCACATGAATAATTGGAATGGAGATGCTTCTAAATTTGCACATCTTGTGTTTCTTTGAATTACCATGATTCTACTTTGCAGAGCACAGTGCCCTCTTTGATGCGAGCCCACCATGCTGGACAGTCCTGTACCTGTATTAATTCTAAATTAATACCAAAATTCTTCAGAGAAACTTTGAGAGTGTCCTTGTATCACCTCTTCTGACCTCATGTGAGAGTTTGTCTTCTTTGAGTTCTACATAAAATAATCCTTTAGGCCTATTTGCATTTGGCATATTAGAATTTTTATGTTAATAGTAAATCCATTTAATGTCTAAAGCAAGAAAGAATGACAAAATATTTATTAATTGAGTTTTTGTTTAAACTTCTATCCTCAGCGCCAATTATTTGCTTAATCCAGCACTTCACTGATTATCAAGGGTATTATTAGTATATGAAAATATTTGATGAACCTCTAACTTAGGGCAGAATGTGAAAACTTGTGAAAATCAAAGGTACTTGTGACATGTAATCACAATTTCATTTACTAATGGTCAGCAACCTCTTAAGGAATCAGTCTGAGAAATAAAATATAAACAGAAATACAATTCCTGAATTCACTAATTACATCCCAGCTGTGGACATCAGTGGCATTCAGTCCTTAACTATGAGATAAAAGTATTAAAAAAAAAAAAAGCATTTTTTACCAAAATGAGGTTTCCCATCTGGACTTTCCTTTTCTCATCCATGAGATGATTAGTCTCCAAATCTCCACATCTTAAATTTGTCTTTGATTTCCTCTTTTCCTCAAAATTCAGTTACTAAGTCAGTGTTAAATCAATGAAATAAATGTAACTTAAGCCTCAAAGCCCTTTAGTATGGGACTTTCTCCTCAATGATGGAAATCAGTGCCTGGACTTTTAGGAGAGACAGGGCTGAGATGGTATATCACTCTTCTCCCTTTTCAGTTCTTCTGACTTAAAACTTCTAGAGAGAAGATGGGTAAGGCCATCTCTCTTCAGGTCACTAAAGTGGAAGGGGGGGAGGGAGGTTTGTGAGGAACTAGCAGTCTCTATCTTGTCCCTATCCAAAACTTGTTCCCCCTTTGGGTGAATCTGTCTCTTTGTCTCTCCATCTCTCTGTCTCTCTCCATCTCTCTGTCTCTCTGTCCCTCCGTCTCTCCGTCTCTCCATCTCTCTGTCTCTGTCTCTGTCTCTCTGTCTCTGTCTGTCTGTCTCTGTCTGTCTCTGTCTGTCTCTGTCTCTGTCTCTGTCTCTGTCTCTCTCTCTCTCTCTCTCTCTCTCTCTCTCTGTCTTTGTCTGACTAATTCCTAAATGGAAAATTCCTTCAATCTATACTGAATAGTATATATTCTCCCATGTATACTTTCCCTGAATTGTATACAATCCCTGTTATTGACTTGGATAAATGGAATTCTTTGCAACTTGCTATGTGTAATCATTGTAGAAATGATAGTGATAGAAAGGGCATCAAGTCTTGGATATAAAATTTGGGACTTTTCTTTTCCATGAAGAAACAGAAGTTCAGTTTGAACCTAAAAAAAAAAACATGCCTCAGATTAATAAGAAAGGAAGCAGAAACCCAGTGCCTGTTTTCTTTAAGGAGATCAAAGTAGCCAGATCTGGCCCTAATCTCTTGCTTCCCCTCCTGGCAGGAATTGAAATCTTTCTTGGAGAATTTTGGGAGGAAGATATGGTAGAGATAGCAATTCTTGACTCCCTTCAAAACAATCTTGTTACATAAAGAAATAATGGTATTATATGAAGAGGAAAACACCCACATTCAGTAACATGATATCAGCTATTTTGCTTAAGGGTGTACATTTTGATTCTTCCCTTTACTTCAGACTATAAGAAGAAATGCACACCATCAAATAACATTGTTTCAGGAAAAGGTATGTGCATTTAACCCTATAGACTAATTCACCATTCTTATGACTTCGTCTGACTGCATGGAGATATAAAGATGTATAACTCACAGATAAAGATAAATATATAACATGTTATATATATAAAGTGTATTCATAATATTATGCACATAGACATATATTATTCACAATACACACACACACACACACACACACACACACACACAGAGAGAAAGAGAGAGGTATGCATGTATAAAAATCTCTCCTTATGAGAATGTAAGCTCCTTGAGGGTAGAAAATGTCTTTCTCTTGTATTTGTATTCCCAACACTTAACATACTGACACTAATTAATTCAACTAAAACTTGAGAAGGGTCAACAAGGTATGATTTTGATTTAATTATTTTACCAAATAGGATCAAATAAGAAATCGAAAGTCACAATTCTCTTGAGATCCCTTTCTCCTCTAATCATTCACTAATGTTGTAACCTTGGACAAATCATTGAAACCCTTCTAAGCCCTGGTTATCCATCCACAAAAGAAATATAAATTAAAAGATCCAAGGGTCAGTTTCCCTAGAGTAGCATCCCTCCTTTCTTGCATGTCTCCAAAATTGCCATATCTTCAAAATTGCAGCCCACACCTGAGTGGTGCCTAAGGACTGTGGAGGGCAATGTGAGAGCGGCAAGCTCACACAACCTCAGCTCACCTGCATCTAATATATGCAGAAGTAATTGAGTTTCTCCTGAATGGGAAGGTGGCCTAGGTGGCCATGATTGCTCCCTGAAGATGGTTCAAGCTGAAAACATATTATTTATGACTCAAGGAAAGCATGATTTTAAAACAATTATGGAAATGAGTGTTTTAGACTTGGCATTTCTCCCAATTACCTTTAGAAGGCTAAAAATATACCTACCAGGTCTTTTCTACTATGTCCACACTTTTAACTCTCTAACTATATTATACTCTATGCTTGGGCAGATTGGTTACTCATGAAACATAAAAAATGCTTCAAAATTGATTCTTGATCCACTTGAAAGGACTAGAGAAGTTGCGGAGTCAGCAAGGAGTGACGACTAGAATACAGAACATTGATCCCGGCTACCTGCAGCTAGGCTGAGGATCAGTGGTCCTGTTGAAGCAGCCAGGAGAATGATGTCACCTATTTCTCTACTAGGTTGATATAGCTAATAATCATTCAGGGGCTACAGATCATCCAGTCATTGGACTATCCATTAAGTTCTCCTTCTCCCCTTCTAATTGCTTTCTACCTTGAGTCACTGCCTAGCTTTTCCCAGCCTTCAGTTGTAGTCAGAACCTATGCTGCATGCAGGAGAAAGAGGAGAAAAGGAAAATCCAATACATCAATGCTTCTGTTTATTAATAGTTTGGATTAATGAGTTGGAAGAGATGCTTGTCTTTACTTTTCTCAACCTTATTGGTATGAATACTATGTTATAGAAACAAGCATGAAATCACAGCATTTCTACTGATTGTACTGATCTAAATATGTCATCCCCAAATTAAGTTGCACACCCCAAACAAGATTGTTTTGAGATTGTACTTCCCTAAATCATTCATTCTAGAAGTTCAGTAGTCATTCATGGTTCTAATTCCACTGCTGATCTGCACAGAAGTCTTGAGTTGACCTGTTCCATATTGGTGCTGGACTTAATGAGGATATCTATTTAGCTCTAACCCTTCAGAAGTCCTGAACTCAAATGATCTATCAATCTCAACCTCCCCAATATCAGGATTGTAGTCATGTGCCATCACCTCTGGCAAACAAGTTATTTTTGAAAGAGAAAGAATATTTAGATATATAGATACATGTATATGTGTGTATGTATATATATATGTGTGTATGTATATGTAAATTTGTATATATGTGTGTATGTGTGTATATATATATATATATATATATATATATATATATATATATTGTGTGTGTGTGTGTGTGTGTGCGCGCGCGCACGTGTGTGTGGCTAGAATACTGGAACAATTTGACCTGATATTAGATGAGATGAGCAGAAACAGGAATACAATTTATAATGGCTTGTGAAAGACTTAAGAACTATAATACCCAGTCACAATATGATGAAGCATACATACTTCCTACCTCTGGTAGAGAGGTGATGAATTAGAGGTACAGAATGAGACCTATATTTTCAATTAGACAATCTGTGGAATTTTTTTACATGATTATATTTATCTATTCCAAGGAAGGACTTTTTGGGTGGGGACAAGAGAATACAGAATATTAATAGTTATACTAAAAAAGAAGTAGAAAAGAGATTCAACATATTGTTTAAGAAAATAAACAGAAGAGAACAGAAGGAAATTCAGAAGAAGACATAGATAAACAGGGCAGTGTTGCAATTAACATGTTAAATTCAGAATGTATCCACAAAAGAAATAAGCTTATATACAATAAAGATTCACAGTTATCTATGCATTCTCTTTTTCTGTTGCTCTTTCTATAGGGAAACATTAAAAAGTAAACTTTTTAATGTATAGACACACACTGAAAAAATAACACTAATTAGAGATCACAACTGTTTATAAAAGTCAGATTTGGTACAGTAGGGGAAGACCTAAGGTATTGATGTGGGCCAGAACATTCAATTCACAATGAATACTTACTTCTTTGATATGATCATACTTTGATAATTCAGCCTATTAAATGATTCCTAGAAATGTCAATTGATGGAAAAGGCTGACAGTCAAGATGGACATTTTAGAGACATATTTTTAAGGGAGTTTTTTTAACTGATAATTTCAAGAAAAGATTAGAGTAATTACTGCTCACAGATGGCTTTCCTTTTTAAAAAAAAATATTTAAGGTCATGAGGTTAAGTGATTTGCCCAAGGTCACACTGCTAGGTAATTATTAAGTGCCTGAGGTCACATTTGAACTCAGGTCCTCCTGGCTCCAGGGCTGGTGCTCTATCCACTGCACCACCTAGCTGCCCCCTTCACAGATCACTTTTCAAAAGAGTCCCAAGAAAGTCAAAGAAGTAATGGAGTATCTTCCTATGCTAACCAAGGTCAAAGTAACACAGGAAAAGTAAATTAGAGAAACCTTTTTTCCCAAAAATCATTCTTCCCCTCTTCTAGTCATCTTATCCTTTCTTGTCTAGATATCTGAATGTATAATCCATATAACCACCACAATAACTTTCTAATGGTATAGTTCTGACCATGTAACTCCCTTGTGTGATTGTGTCAAAGTTTTCAGTGGTTCCCTACTGCATCTAAGATAAACCATAAACTCCATACTCTTTATTGCCATCTACATTGGCCATTACAGTAATTTCACATTGCATGCCTTTATGCACTCTGTATTCCAGTCAAACTAGTTTACCAAATGTTCCTCATATTTGGCTTTCCATCACCCACCTCCATGAATTCTTGGCAAACCATGTTCTATATCTGAAATGTACTCTCTCTTTCTTTTCTTTGAAGGCTAAACTCAGGTACTATCTCTTCTATGAAGTCTTACCTTATCCTCCCAGTGTTTAATGATCTCTCCCTCAACCAATTACCTTTTATTAAATTATAAATTTATTTTTTCATATTAAATTTTATTTTACTGTTATTTTCATCCCCCCAATAGAATAAACTCTTGAAGGGTAAGAATCTACTTCATTTTTGTCTTTATATCTCTGGCATTCTATACTATCTCTTGCATATACAAATGTATGTGAATGAATAAATAAAGACAGGATGGGAAAACTTCTAGTTTGAAAATGGGTAGAAAATGGAGCACATCAAGCTGGTTAAATCTCTTTCCATTCTGTTCTTCCTACCTCTAATATATATTAGCTATATTACCCTGGATAAGTCCCTTTATCTCTCAATGCTCCCTGGCAATTATCTACTACTATACATTGCAGAGCAGGGACCAGTCTACATTGATTCCAAGGAAATTTCCTCATTCAGAGATCCTTATAAATAAGGATTTCCAAAAAATTTTTAATTCCACACCAATCACAGTAAAAAAATAAGCACAAATCCCAATATATGTATATTTTTTATTTATAAACTATACAGCTATACAAAAAATTATGTATATTATAAAATTTACTCAAAAAATAGAAAATCTAAAATAATGAGATAAACATAAAAAAAAGTGATCCCATGATCAACAAGAAACCTCTGGAGTTAACTGAGTGGGAGTGGCATGATCAGACCTGAGCTTTAGGAATATCACTTTGGCAGCTCTTTGGTGGATGGAGTGGAAGAAAGACATGAGGCTAGGAAGCAAATTGGGAAACTAATACACTAGACCAGACAAGAATTGACAGCCTAACAGAGGCAATGATCTTGTGTAAAGAGAGGAGAATTAAATGAGAAAGATGGCATGAATGAAGAAATGACAAGATATATGATGTGAGTGAGAATGAGGAATCAAGGCTAGCATCTAAGTGGCAAGCCTGGGCAACTGGAAGGATATAGTATACTAGAAAGACAAAATGAAACCTGGAAGGATTAGGGGGGACAAAGGGGAAAGATAATGTAATTGCAATACAGTCATGCCTGTTTGTCTAGTGTGACTCTGTCCTGACCAAAAGGAATAGGGCATCAGAGGCAGGAATGTGTGTATGTGTGTATGTGTGCATAGATACAAATATGTGTACATACAAATTCATACACACATGTACTATCACATGTGCTTCCATATATTCCTTGCACACTGTGAATATATTTGAATATGAATTACATATATATATATATATATACCTATGCACATGCATATTTACATGTACAGTGTATATTAATTTATATGTGTATATGTATATACCTGTGTGTATAAATGAAACAGAGGTTAAAGTAGGTATTAGTAAGGTAAAATATTTGTCCTAAATCATAGAACAAGTTGGTGGCAGACTTAGGACTAGATTCCAAGTTTCTTCTGTCCTAGTTCATTCCCCCCCCCCAATATTCTACTCAGATTATTTGGTAGAGGGAGCAAAATCTGTGGTTTCATTATTATAAAAATTCCCTCTACTCAAGCAGGTGAGTAGCTGGGGTATGAAGAGATTAAGTGATTTGCCTAGGGTTCCAAATCTAGTATATATCAAAGGCAGAATTCGAGCCTATATATTCCTAATTCTAAGGACAGTTCTATATACACTATGCCACAGGAAGAACCAAGTTAACTAATTAAGAAGGAAATACTAGCATTTAACTCATCCACCACAACTCCTGAACAAGATCTAGAAAATGCACCAGACAGAGTTCCAAACAAGAAAACCAAGAATAAATCACAATGAGTCATTTTTTTACCAGCCCAGAGTGGCATAGAGACAGAGTATTCTGCAGATAGTGGGGAAAGGGTCTGGTCAGAAGTGGGTCACACTTATTATTCTAGTACCTAGGGACAAAGAGAGGGCTAGGAAAGAACACTAGGATAGGAAGTTTGGGGGCATAAAGAAATTCCAGGTTTCCTAAAAAGCAAGGGTGCAGGAATAGAGGTCATCTGGTAATTCAATCTTCCTCTAATCAGTTCCAGGTCACAGATCCAAAGCAGTCTTGAAACTAGCGCCAACTTCCAAAGGGGGCTCAGCAACTCAATCTCTCTCTGAGCCTGTGAAGTCTGCCAGCGGGCTAATAGTGACTGAGTCTACTGAAATATTCAACATGGGATACACCAACAGACTCAAACCTGGATCTTTATTCGATCCTTCCAATAATAATTGTACAAGCAAAGCCTCAAAGAAAAAACATTGCTATGATGAGTCCACAAGAATTCCTAGAAGAGTTAAAGCAAGATTCTGAAAAAAAAGAACTAAAAAGGCTTTGAAAAACCAAATGATAGCAATAGAGGGGAAAAATTGAGAAAAGAAGCAAAAACTAGTGAAGAAAGATATGAAAAGAGAATTAATAGCTTGGAAAAAAGAGGTATCTGCCATGTCATACTTTCCTCTCATACCATTTAGATTGAATCTTATAATGACAAACTATTTTTTGGTAGGATAGTAAGCTATGCTTCAAGCAGACACTAGAATCATTAACTGTTATAGTACAGAGTACAAATTATAGTTAGACTAGAATTATAGTAGAGTACAAATAAATATATTAAAGACAAAAATACTAAAATCTACAGGTGATTTTAGTCACATGCGTATCATATAACAGTGGTTGACTAGAAAAAGAAAGTTAAACTGATGAAATGCTAATCAACTAGAATAAATCTTTTTCAGAAAGAAACAGTAGATTTATAGGATGTCATTTATCATTGAAAGAAATAAGATATTTATTACATTATAAAAATCACAACTTCTAAATAACCAAGGGATGAACAAGATTATAAAATGGTTAAATTTCATACAACCAAATCTTCCACTGACTTAGTTTGAAAAGTCCAAGGCCCCCATTCAGGGCCATATCCAGTTTACCTGATCTATGTCTTGCAACTGGATTCAAATGCTCTGGAGGAGAGAGTGAGGTTAACAACTTTGCATGGATCTGCCTCACTTAAATCTAATTCATTTGCAAGTCATGGCATCACTAGTCTAAATCAAAACCCTATCCACACCTTAATAGTTTGGATTTGCTGCTGAGGGAAAAACAACAACAACAACACAGTACTTTGAAGCTAACGTTGTAGTACCGCGTTCTGAACTCAATCTAGCTGTTCCTTGAACAACAGACGTCTCACCAGGTCTTTTCTCAAATGGTCTTTTCATCTTGTAGGACTTTCCAGAGCTTGCCCTCCATTGTCATAGACTTATAGTACCCATAGAACTCTTCACCATGAGGAGGCATCTCTGCAGGACTTGAATAGAGTAGGACCATAACTTGCATGGAAAACCCAGACTTCTTTGAGAATGAAGGACAAACAACAGCAACAAGATGTTACCTTGTGTACAGATGGCAACATCAAGAATGGTAGCCGGGGTGCAGGTAGATGGCACAGTGGATAGAGCACCAACCCTGGAGTCAGGATGAACTGAGTTCAAATCTGACCTCAGATACTTAATAATCTCCTAACTGTGTGACCTTGAGCAAATCTCTTAACCCCATTGCCTTGCAAAAAAAAAAAAAAAATTGCAGCGGGAAAAGGAAGACAACTGGCCAATCACTGCAAGAGTGACATCAGAAAACTATCTGAGGGGCAGCTAGGTGGCGCAGTGGATAGAGCACAGCCTTGGAGACAGGAGTACCTAAGTTCAAATCTGGCCTCAGGCACATATTACCTAGCTGTGTGGCCTTGGGCAAGCCACTTAACTCCATTTGCCTTGCACAAAACTGAAAAAAAAAACTATCTGACTGTTCCATTCATAATGTTAAATGGGATAATCCTACGGGAGGGCTTTCAAAGGGACAAGGCAGCATGGAAAGAGTATTGCCTCTAGAGTCAGATGGCCTAAGATCAAATGCTATAGCATACTTATTCTTTGGGTAAATGTCATTCAATCAAAAAGCATTTATCATCACTCAAACTGTGACCTGGAAAAGACTAATTTTAAAAATCCAAGATCTCCCATGGCAAACAGGGTCATCTCCTGTCATCCTGATCCATATCTGGCTATTAAACCCAAATGGCTAATAAGGAGAAAATGAGACATGTGACTTTACATAGCAAACCCTAATTCAAATTCATCTCACTTGCATTATCTTGGCATCACCTCCCTGATATTACGGTCTTCTTCAAGAACAAAGAACAAAAAAATAGCAACAACAATTTATTAGATGGCCACTATGTACTAGGTACTGCAGAAAGTACAAAGAATGAAACAATTCCTGTTCACAACAATTTAATGTTTTAATTCTTATTTTATTGTTATATTGTTATTTATTCCATATATTATTTAATTTCTATTTTAATTAGGAAAAACTCACGTAACCTCCCTGGATTTCTCTTTCCTCAACTGTAAAATGAAAGGGTTGGACTAGATGGCCTCTTTTGTTCCAAAATCCCTAGGAAGTAATACAAGTATCACGTTAGCCCTATTTTGTAGATAAAAAAAACTGAAGCTCAGATTCTTAATGTGTCAACTGTTAATGAAACATACGGTAAACACTGTGTCCGCATCTCCTGATTCTTGATTCTTCTATTTTTTTTTAAGTCCTCCCCTTATACTGGATGGGCAACTCAGTGATCAAATCTAAACAAAAACCAACATTTCCTAGAATCTTTACTGTGAGTTATTCCCTCAACTAGTTTAAATCAAAACCCTATCCACATCTTAATAAGCAGTTTGGATTTGCTATTTGGGGAAAAAATACAACACAGTGCTTTGAAGCTTTCATTGTGGTACCAAGTTCCGAACTCAATATGGCTGTTCATTGAACAACAGATGTCTCACCAGGTCTTTTCTTAAATGGTCTTTCCATCTTATAGGACCTTTCAGAGCTTGCTCTCCATTGTCATAGACTTGTAGACCCCATAGTCATAAAACTCCTCACCATGAGGAGGCATCTCTGCAGGACTTGAGTGGAGTAGGACCAAGCTTTCATGGAAAACCCAGACCAATGTCTTTTTATTATTTAAATAAACATCTAGCCCATGCACCTATTATCTAAGATCCATCCTAGGCAAGAGTCAATGGTTTCATCAACAGGATAGCCCCAGAATAATGAACTTTTGGAGTACAGAAACTTTCAAAGTCCAGTTGTTCCTAGGACCTGACTTGTAATCTGTCTTAGCAGAAGAAAGATCTATGCTGATGAGATCATAAATCTGTGATACAGTGAATTCTAAAGACAAAATAATTTATTTAAAGTTATTGAATTAAAATTTTTTTGTCCTCTCTATTCACATTAATAATTAACATGTATGACGCTAAAGTTTGTGAACAACTTCATTTATTATTTACACAACTCTAGAATAAGTAACACCAACACCACTATCTCTCACAAATGAAGAAACTGTGAAGTCCAAGGAAATCATGTGACCTGACTGAAGTCATATAATCACAAGAAAGAGGAACCAGAAATCAAACACAGGCTTTCAAATCCTAGAGTTTTCCCTCCTAAAATAAGTCATCTTATTATTGTATCCTTTAAACAATCTAATGAGAAGCCTATGTACAGAATAGGAACTAAATAAATGTGGGTTGATTGATTGCCTATATCAAAGAGAGTCTGAGAGTATGGTGGATGGTTAAAAAAAAATCACCTAATTGAGAGACAGAAGACCTGGATTCTAATCCTAATCCAAAGAGACCGTAAGTAAATTTATGCCAAAATTTGGGTTTTTTTTTCTCCTGTGCTCCAATTTCTCAATCTGTCAAATGAGGATAATGTTCTGTCAACTTTGGGACTGATGTAAAAGTAATATGAACTGAGATGTCAAAATTCAAGTACATTCAATGTATTTGTTAACAGGATACTCATGGGCAAAAAAGGAGAATTTTCTATTGTTTCCAAGAAAAAATATGAAATGAACAATATAAATTAAATACTTTAAATATTGAAATTAATCACAGGAAGACCTCCAATGCTTTCAACCTTAGCAGAAGACTCATCTTCCTGAGTTCAAATCTGACCTCAAACACTTACTAGTTGAATGATCCTGGGCAAGTCACTCAACTCACTTTCTTCATCTATAAAATGAGCTGGAGAAGGAAAAGGTAAACTGCTCCAATATCTTTGCCAAGAAAATCTCAAAATAGAGTCACAAAGAGTCTGACACAATTGAAAAACTCTGAATAGCAAAATCATTACTTGAGTTATGTGATTTAAATACTGATTTCCATATCCTTCCCCCTCACCCCAATATAATGTCTCCTAAATAGCTGGTAATAATTAAAGACCTTCTGCCCTCTAGTATCTAATCCCAGAATATACATATGAAAACAGTCTATTGTTAAGCAGTTGAATTTTTCACTAATTGAAGATAAAAGAATAATATTTTAATATATATATCATCCCCCATCTACTTGGGATGAGAAAAGAAAATATAAGACCTTGGGGACCTGATAATCTAAGAGATATTTGCCAAACCAGACTCAAATTCTCTGGCACCTTAATATCAAATGCTGCAAAGAAATTAAGAATGAAGACTGAGAAAAGTTCACTGTATCTGACAAGAGAACATCTAGGAAAGCAGTATCTAAAAGTCATGGCCTCTTCCTTAGAGAATCTGCTTCTCATTAGTAAATGTCTGCCTAAGTTTATAGTTTTTTGAAGATGTAGCTGAAGCAACACTTTATGATTATAGCTTTAGCTTCTTTCATATATTTCATTTCATAACTACAAATATTCAGCTCCTAATTCTAACTCTGACATGATCAGATTCTGGCCAAGCTACCTCTAGGATTTTAGTTTCCAGATAATATAAACTTTGATTTTTTTAATTTTTTTAGGTTTTTTGCAAGGCAATGGGATTAAGTGGCTTGCCCAAGGCCACACGACTAGGTAATTATTACATGAATGAGGCAGCATTTGAACTCAGGTACTCCTGACTTCAGGGCCAGTGCTCTATCCACTGCACCACCTAGCCACCCCAAACTTTGAATTTTTGAACAATTATTTCTTTGGTGTGAGGACTCCCTCCACTGAAGCAGATAACAAATCCCCAAACCTTAGCAGATGATCCTCATGAAAAGTTATTATTCAATTGTTTCAGTTGGATTCAATTCCTTGGGACTCCATTTGGGATTTTCTTGGCAAAGATACTGGATCAGTTTGCCATTTTCTTCTCTAGCTCATTTTACAGATAAGGAAACAGAGGCAAACAGGCTTAAGTGACTAGTCCAAGGTCACCCACTAGCAAGCCTCTGAGTCTAGATTTGATTTCAGGAAAAGGAGTCTTCCTGACTCCAGGCCTGATGCTCCCTCCATCCATAGTACAACCTAGCTGCCCCTTAGCAAGTAGATTTAGTCAAAAAGCAATCACTGAGGACACTCATGGCCAGAAAAGGAGAATCTTCCATTGTTGAGCAAGAAAAAATATGAAATGAACAATCTCAATGAAATACTTTAAATATTGAAAATGAATCACAGGAAGACCTCCAATGGTTTCAACTAGTCAGTCAAGATGGATTTATAATAAAACATGGAGAAGAATCATTCAAGATAAAAAGACATGGAAAATTGTAATATGAACAAGGGGGGGCATGATCACCCTAAGGAAGTCACATGTCTTTCAATTCAACAAGTATTTATTAAATATATCTTTATGCAAGGTGCTGTTCTTGGCCCTGGAATCACAAAAACAAAAATAAAACTTTCCTTTGTCCTTAAAGGGTTTACATTTTCCTGGGAACAATTATAGCATTTATACAGACATTATTACATAAAATTTTGAAGAAAAATAACTCAAACAACTACAGAAATTAGGAAGGTCTTCTATAGGAAGTATATTAGCTTTGAAAGAATTCTAAGAGATGAAGCCTGAAGGAATGGAGGAATAACCCAAGAGAATGCATGGAGACTGAAGATAGAATGCTGTGTTTGGGAAAGAGGTTGATTTGGATAGGCTAGAGGACACACTGAAGAGTGTAATGGGAAATTATATGGAAAGGTAAAGGAAAGGTAGATTGGAACCTTTAACATTAGACTGAAGTATTTATATTTTGTCCTAGAAGCCCTAGGGAGCTACATAAATCTGTTTGTTTAATTTGGGTAAAAGGAAGGAAGCAGGTCAGGGTGTTAGCCTGATATAATCAGACCTTTGCCTTAGATTTTTTTTTTTGGCCGTTGTATGGAGGATGGATTGGAAAAGGTACAGACCAGAAGTAGAGAAACCATTATGGAGGCTGTTGTAATGTTAAGTGTTGAAAGAATAAAAGATTATATTCCCCATACATATATATATATATGAAATAAATCATTAAAATGTTTAAAGAGTTCAAATAGAAGATATACGTAAATTTATGTCTAGATGTGACAATTTATGTGTGTATTTATATGTACATGCACATGTATATAGAGAGGTCTGTAGATTTACATGTAGAAAAGTATATCTATATATATAATACTGTCTCCTTATATGTAGAGGTGTGTGTTTTCTCGAAACTCTTATGACATTAATTATGGACAACATTATCACAGAAAAGAAAAATTAAACTAAAGACATGGCAAAACAATTATGAAACAAAGAAATCTATTGAAATACAAAATATTAACATCAGTTAACTGTATACCTGCAAAAAAAATATTTGGGGAAGAATAACAGATAATGTCAATAGTATGGCATATGCCAACCACAACACACATGTGGGTAAAGTATGGCATAAATAGTATGGCAGATAAGTAAAATGCATGTTTCAATGTGTTAATGGTCACTTTTGCCTATAATCAAGGAAGAATCTTCTATATAAAAGTTATCTCCATTATTAAAATAATAAATCAAAATTTATGAATTGAGGTCTAGTAGGTAAGTTGGTCTTAGCATCAGAACACCTGAGTTCAAGTCATAATTCTAATACATACCATCTGTTTGACCTTGGGAAAGGTATGTCAGTTCTCAGTGCCCCTGGATAAATATGGTAGAGAGAGCTGGTACTAGAGTCAAGAAGTCCTGAGTTCAAATTCAGCCTCAGACTTGTACTGTGTGATATCCTGGACAAGTCACTTAATCCTTTTTGCCTCAGTTTCTGTACCATAAAAATGAAGATAATAATAGCACTGAATATAGTAAGGCTCAAATGAGTAAATAAATTTTTAAGTATTTAAAGGGCCTGACACATAGTAAATCCTATATAAATGGTGGCTATTATTAAAACTATAGGATTGCAAATAATGTGCCAACCTGCTTTGGTAGAGAGCTTCCAACACTGTTGAAATCACTGGTCTGATTTGAGAGGGAAACAAAGGAAGACCTATGATCAAATTCATTACATAGTTTTTTTTTTTAATTTGATACTTTTGCATTTCAATTCCAAAAAGCTAACTTCAAATAAAGTTTAAATTTTTGATCAGTAGTGTTTCCATGAAAAAGTGCTTACTAAACTTAACTGCTTGCTCTGAAATGTGAAATTAAAGAAGTGCAAATTTCTTTGTGAAATGTGACCATGTTTCCATGTGCTAATGGTCACTTTTTGTCTATAATCAAGGCAGAATCTTTTATATAAAAATTATCTCCTTTGTTTGAAGAATAAATAGAAAAGGTTACTTATGAATTCACTAATAGTTCATCCCTACTGCCAGCATTTTGTCTTTAGCAATCATATATAGAGAAACAGATCCTATATTATTCTATATAGGACAATTAATATACAAATAATATAAAAAGATAAATTTTGTGGGTATATGTATACACTTTCTTTATTCTAAGTACATTTCTAGTATTGCATGGTACCATATTCTTATGCAGCTAGAGTTACAGATTAGGGGAAAAAAACACACATTCCCTAAAATTTGTACAGCTTCTCAGTAGGGGCACCTCCAGAAACAGCAGGAAAAGTCACAACAGCTGTTGAAAAGGAAGTTGCTTGTGTTACAAGATACTGCTATAACTGATCTAGTGTTTATTGATAGTATGCCATTAATAAAATCCATTATCCCAATTCCTAAAAGAATCTGTAGGATTTTTTTCCCTCCATAAGAGAAAAGTTCTCCCTAGCAATAGAAAAATCTATGACTCCCATAATCCCATCCTTGAAGAAAAGAGAAGGGGGGGGGGGAAGAAGCAAGGAAAAGAGAAAGGTGCAGTGGGTCTCTAACTAAAAGCCTGGGAACACAACAATCTCCTCTGATTTAAAACTACATGTGTGTTGGGGTTGGAAAATCTGGGCAAAATCTGTTGATGAAGGGCAAAATTATGCAATGGAAATAGAACAACCATTGAACCTGAGTTTAAATCCTGGTTTTTTTCCTAGCTCTGTGATTTATTTTTTAGGGTTTGTTTTTTTTGTTTTTTTTTTTTTTGCAAGGCAACAGGGTTAAGTGGCTTGCCCAAGGCCACACAGCTAGGTAATTAGAAAGTGTCTGAGGCCAGATTTGAACTCAGGTACTACTGACTCCAGGGCTGGTGTTCTATCCACTGCACCACCTAGCCTCCTCCTAGCTGTGTGATTTTTAAGAAGTTGCTTATATTTTCTGGATGCCAGTTTCTTTATCTATATAATCAGGAAACTAGAATATATGACCTTTAAGGTCCCTTCCTATTCTAAATCTGATGATTCTATGAGGTTGCTGAATGAATGAAAACATCTCACTTGTAGGAGCAGAAGAGAGAGGGTTAAAGTAAACCAAAACTCCAAATAGTCTTGTTAGACAAGTACTTATTTACCTGTATTGGTAGCTAAAACCCAATGTGTACTTATGAACATTTTGAATTTTGTCCCCACAATGTTTTCAATTAGAGGCTTTCTTGCATGTGATGTGTCAAGGGAAAAACAACACTTAGAGTTAGAACTAAGGTACTCCCAGAGACAAATATGATTAATGGGATAATCTTGTAGATTACAATAGTTAGAGGCAGTTCCTGCCATTTTCCACTCTCCAAGGACTGGTACTGCTCACATCCAATACAAACAGCTGCACATTCCTCAGTTCCATTATTATCCAGCCTAAGACTGCATTCAGCATGTTAAATCTCATTCCTATAACGTTAACATTTGGCAATCGCCTATTGTGTAACTTCAGCTTGAGAACTTAAATCTCCAAGTTCCCTATGATTCCTTGAGCAAGTTTGTGAACAGAATTGATTTTGTGAAGAGCCATTAAAGGTTGCTCCATGGGAGAGGCAGACAGAGAGGGAGAGGATTCCATTGAGCAAAGCTATTCCTGGGAGGCACATTAAAAACATAAAGGGCAATCCTGTCATCAACCAAAGTCCCTCAAAGTGAGCCTTAGGGGGCAGGTGACCATTGTTGCTATTGCTATTATTGTTGTTGTTGTTGTTATTATTATTATTATTATTATTATTATTATTATTATTATTATTATTATTATTGAGAAAGTCATCCCAGGTTTAGGGAGTTGGTAGGAAGGTCCCGATTAGAATGCCCATTTCCCAATTCTGAATGCCAGCTTTGTCTACTAGTTACACAGCTTCCTTCTAAAACAATTGTCCCACTTCACAACATGAAACATTTCCTTGTCTTTGCTGCAATGTTACCGCTGGAGCTACTGGTTGCATTTCGAATACAGCCTTTCTCTTTCTTAAAGATCATAAATGAATGATTCCCTACTAAATTTCAGTAACACTAAATTTCATGCAATTCATTCTTTTCTTCATTACAACATTTTCAGGGGAAAAGACATTAATCTACATATGTTTAACTCTTTACAAAAATAATCCCCATTTTAATTCTTTCAACTCCTCTGTTTTTTTTTTGAGATATAGAGATAGATAGAGATAGATGATAGAGATAGAGATAGAGCTAAAGATAGAGATAGAGATAGAGATATATACCACTATATATATTTTTTATTATATATGTTAGATGATTAAGATTCTATACTGGTTCTAGGTAAAACTGTGAAGGTGGCAGATTTCCCAGATTTTTTTCTCCCCTCAAACAAGCCTCTTCCCTTCTCTTGTAGGGACAAAGTTGCAGTATGATTTCTCCTCTCTTCTCCTGTCCCTCTTAGAATCTTCACTCATGAAAGGATTTTCAACATATTCCTATTAAAATGTGAATAAATAATGACAGCTTAAAATACTACCTTTCCCAGGAAGATCTGCATTTTAACAGGCACAAAATCTTTTTAAGCTTAAGGGATGAAGTTACCACATGAAATTTCAGGCATTCAATGAGTAGGTGGATGATGATAACAGTACAGGGGAATGAGCCCTGAACTTGGTCACAGGATCCAAGTTCAAAAGCTGACTTTGTTATTTATCATTTATACAATCTTTGCCAAATCATTTAACCTCTTTGGGGCTTAGTTTCTTTATCTACACAAGAACCTCTAAAATTATATTGTGTAGGCAGCTACCAACTCTACTTACATAAATCTGACCTCAACAAAATGCAACAATACACAATTACAAATATATGGGCAAAAAACAATGCCTTTGACTACCCAAAACAAACCTTAATCAACAAAACTGAGAAG
Source organism: Macrotis lagotis (assembly GCF_037893015.1). NCBI lineage: Eukaryota > Metazoa > Chordata > Mammalia > Peramelemorphia > Peramelidae > Macrotis > Macrotis lagotis. Next base: position 297,784,181 of record NC_133666.1, read on the forward strand.
TTCAAAGAATCAGGAGGGGAAACTTGGCTAGGAAAGCAGGCCTTTTAATCCTATCTTAGGCAGACCAACCAGAAAAGTAGATTCCTAAGCTGAAGACCCTTTACCAAGGACATCTTTTCATGCTATTTAAATCTTGGGATTGTTAGCCCAGTGTTCTGATTGACCTCAGCTGTCGCAATGCTATACAAAGAGATGTAGCTCACTATCCAGGGACCAACCATCAGGGGTTTATAGATCAATATCCACACCTTGAACTGCACTTGAGAGTAAATTAAAAGCTAGTGCAGGGTATAGAGTATAAATACCCAAGGTACAGTGATTTGCAACAAGAAGAAAAAAATGTAATGAGAACCAATAGGATCAGGATCTTTTTTCCTCTCCCCTTTTGACTAGCATCAACTTTCTTTTTTTTTTTACTATATATATATATATATATATATATATATATATATATATATGTACACTGTTTGATAGGAAAGAGAAAAGAAGTAGGGGAAGGAGAGCCTAAAAATAAAAACTGAAAAGAACTAAATTTTCACAAATATATGAATAATAATTAAAATAGAAGAATCTCATTATGGCTTCTTATTATGCTCCTCTACCCAAGTACTATTCCAATTTCTCCTCATCATTGAATGAAGGCAACCCTAGATCTATTGACTATTAGAACAATAAAGCACAAACTTTGGTAAGTCTTCCCAAGCTGAAAACACTTCAGGGACAGACATGGTAATGACTATAGGTATGCCATCCAAGGATTCATCTTGCCAAGCACAATAGCTATCAGTCTGACCACAACTCACAGCATTTTTCACTTGACAACTCATGAAAGGAAAAAGGATGGCAATCTGCATCAGTGGAAGGACTACTCCCCACCTATGAAACTAAATCTTTCAAAGCATCAAAATATCATGACAGTTACTTATATATCAAAATATGTCCCTCAAAATGGAATTTTGAAGAATAAACAGGTAATAAAAACTGTTGGCCTATCACACAAACAGTTTTCTTTTCTACAGACGCAGCATTATAACAGGGTTCTATTTGTATAAATAAATGCACTCTGCTGTTGCAAAATAGAATGAGATCATTCTGGTTTTTTACTGTTTTCAATGAAAGAAGTAAATAAAGATGAAGGAGATAGAAATAGAAAATCAATCTAGCAAATGTTAGACTTATGCTAAGTTTCCCAAAACATAAAATGTACCTGAATTAATTTGGCCTCCCACTAGAATTGGAAGACCCCCCTCTGGATACAGCAAAGCTGATAACCTCAGATACCTCTTTCTCTACTGATCATATAATTAAAATGTTCTAATCTAGAAGAAGATACTCTTTAGACATCAGTCTTCCCCTTCAAAAACAAAAATTAGTATACTTGGGCATTTTGCAATTACATTTTCTACAACCCTTTGAATAAAAATATAGTCGTTACCAGGGCAGTGGGTGGCACAGTGGATTGTGTGCAGGACCTGGAGTCAAGATAATTCATCTTTCTGAGTTCAAATCTGCCCTCAAAAACTTACTAGCTGTGTGGCCCGGGGCAAGTCATTTAACCCTATTTGCCTCAGTTTCCTCATCTATAAAATGAACTTGAGAAGGAAATAGCAAACTACTCCAGTATCTTTGCCAAGAAAATCCCAAATGGGATCTCATGAAGAGTCAAACTCAACTGAAAAACAACTGAACAGAACACCATAGTCATTATCACAGAATGATGAATTCATAAACCTAAGTTAGAAAGGACCTTATCTAGTAGATCTTCTTTCCTGTGTTGAGTTCAAATTTGTCTTCCTTTTATCCATGGATTACTAAGTCTGACAAGAATCCTCTTCTAACACACCTGTTATGCTTTCCTAGTTTATTTTGGTGATAGCCTGCTGTGAATTCAAGCTTCCCAGCTATACCTTATGGCAAATGTATTTTCTAAACAATGAAACAGCACTTAAGGTTTTGTGAAAGTTTTCCATGTAACTATGATCCTGCCACAGAGGGGAAGGAAACATGTCTTCTTTTCATCAAGCAAGCCTCGAGCACTTGTCGGGGTTGGGGGGGCGGTGTTCACCATACCTGTCCCAGCATCTTACAAGTTGGTGTTGGGTGGGAGTGGGGAAAGTTATCAAGTCCTTTTTCATGGGGTTCCAATTTTAGAAAATAAATAGCTTCCCTTTTTCAAACATGTGGGGCTTTGCTGAGCAGAATTAACATGCTAACATGTGGTTTGTATTTAAATGTAGAAATGTTGCCCTAATCTACTTAAATGTATAAATGAGAGCCAAGCAACAGCTTCCCAGATATTCAAGATCACCACCATGAGCTTCCCCTTCTATAAGTCTTTTGCTCACCTCCTCTTGCCCTTCACCAGCTATGCTTCCAATCAAAGGATAATGAGATCATATGATTAGAGCTAGAAGGTGCCGAAGAGTTCAGCCAATGATCCTTTCTCTTTAAAAGGCAAACTTTAAGACTTCTAGTCTTCCAGAAAGTTCACCTGGTTTGTTTTCAGTCTAGCTTCTAACACCTCCTACAACTTTAGGCAACTAAATGAATATATATTGAATACCTACTGTATGCCTGGATCTTAAGTAGAAACTGAGAGATTAAAAATAAAGTTTATTCTCAAATTTCAAGGGGATAAGTTTCCAAGAAAACAGCACTAATGTAAAAATCAGGAGTATTGATACATTGAACCTCTGGAAAACATGTGATTAGGTTTCCATGACCACTTAAAAAATAATCTTTCAGTACAGTTTGCTGAAAATGCACTTTTCTGCATACAATTCTTTGTAAGAAAACATTACTTCTGATAATATGTACTTTCCCTAACATAATAACTCTGAAATAATCTATAAAATGCTGTACACAAAATAAAATTGAAAAGATGGAAAAACTGTTCAGTTACCTAGCATTTCCTAGATCTTTTGCTTACACCTCAATTTAAAAATAATATTTCAGGCAATTGCTGCTAATTGTCCTTTGTTCTTGAAGACCATGATATCAGGGATATCATGCCATGACAAGCATGTGAATTGGATTTGAATGTGGGGCTGCTAAGTCTACAGTCTCATTTTTCTCCTCTGGAATCATCTGGGTCCAGATATGAATCTGTACAACTGGAAATGGACCAGGGTACAAGGCACTCAAGGTTAAGTGATCTATCCAAGGTCACACAATTGGAAAGAATCAAGTGTCTAAAAATCAGATTTGAACTCAGGTCCTCCTGACTCCAGGGCTGGTGTTCTATGCGCTGTACCACCTAACCACCCTACAATTTCAGACAATACTGTACTACTATAAATCTTTCTACCTTGGCTGGCCTTTGAAAACTAAAGAAAAGATTACTAGGATTCTAGTAAGCCAACAAAGTCTTGTCAGACACTCCAAACACATAGAGAACTCTACCATGGTGGTGAGCAAGACCACTAATATGATACAAGCAACTCCACAAATTTGTATATATCATGCCTCTCATTTTTTTTCTCTATTACACATAGCCATGAATGTGCCCAGTTGCCCATTCAAAAGTGAAAATAAGGTTGCTAATAAAATCACACAAATGTTTAAAGTCCTGAAAGTAAAACATGGAAATGTTGAGGATTGTCTTTAAAAATAAAATATGGTCCGGGCAGCTAGGTGATACAGTGGATAGAGCACCAACCCTGGAGTCAGGAGGACCTAAGTTCAAATCCAGTCTAAGGCACTTAATAATTACTTAGCTGAGTGACCTTGGTAAAATCACTTAATCCCATTGCCTTACAAAAACCAATAATAAAATAAAATATGATCCCTGCCCTACAATTTAGTTGAGATGGTAAAACTAACTTCTGTGAAACAGAAAAAAATCTCAGAATATATCACATGGCATCTTTGTACCATGTTTTACAGTTTGCAAATCACTTTCCTCATAAAAATGGGGGAGGATAAAGTGGAATGATTAATACTATTTCCATTGTTTCAGATCAAGAAATTGAGGTCCAGAAGCATAGGATTTGCCCAATGTCACACATGTAGGAAGTATTGAAACCAGCATTTGAACCCAGATCTTCTGATTCTTTTGATCAGTTGATTCAACTTCTAAATCATGCTCTCTTCTCAAAGAGAAAGTATAATATAGACTAGGAGTATAATCAATATGCAAAAGAAAGAAAAGATGGATCCTGTCATTTTACAACCTAGTATTCACTTTTGTTTTGGGTTTGCATGTTTAATAACAAATGATTTAGAATATTTTTCTCAATTGTTTGGCATTCAGGACTTTGGAAAAAGTATAGTCTTTGTTCCCCACTTACTTCTGTTGCTCTTACCTGAAGTGGTCCAGGCAACACTGCACCCCAATTTCCTCTTTTCTGGGAAGGATTCTCTACAATTTTGATTTTATATGTTGCTGTTCTGCAATTTGGTGCATGGAGATATACAAACTCTTCCCCACCTTTCAGTTCTCTTTTATCTGAGCTTTCTCTTAAGCTTCCAAAACTTTTTCCTATCCTAGATTTCTTCAGCTAGAGTAACAGTTCTCAAAGAGTAACCTGAGGATACTTAGGGGCTCCTTTCGGGGGGGTCCAAAAGGTCAATACTAAATTGTTTTAATTTCTAATATGATGAATATTGGTAGATATAATCCACATGAACAAAAGATCTTTGCTGAGTTCTTTTTTTAAGAGTATAAAGGGGTTCTGAGATTAAAATGTTTGAGAATAACTGAGTTTGGCATGAATCTTAGACCAAGAAATATCATCTGCATCTTAATAATACCTTGATCATATTAGGCATGCAATAAATGTCTAATTGAAGCAAATTAAATGTGCATAGAATCCTTAACAAGGTTTTTCAAAGATTTTCACATCTCAGTTAATTTTATCCTAGAAATAACACTATGAGTTAAACAGGTTAGTCAGGATACCCAGTTAATGGATGGAAAAATTAAGTGACTTGGGTTAATTCACAGAATAAATTAGTCACAGAGTCAAAATAGAACCCATTTTTAGAAGTCGATTCTTGGATCAAATGTACACTATCTACTTAACATTGTTGCACCTGTGTTCTAATGAATGAATGAATGAAAAAACATTAAGGGCTTAGTATGTGTCAAGCACTGTACTAATTATTGGGAAAATTTTTTAAAAATAAAAAGCAAGATAATCCTTGTTCTTAAGAAGCTCACACTTGAATTGGGAGAGTTGGTGAATGAAATAAATTTCAACATCAAGTTAGATAGCAAGACCTGTAGGTCCTGAATATTCTACAACAGTTCAGATGGCAAGGCCCAAGAGTTATATAAGGAGATCACATGGCAGCATCAGGGTAGAAAAGCAGAGCACATAATCCAACACATTCCAAGATGGTTAAACCTCAAAGCCAGTGCTGGACATGGTGCAGTGGTTAGACTGACAAGTTTCAATTGACAAGGTAACATCTTTGAAATAAGAAAGTTAGGTAGTTTCTCTTATCCCATCCATCAGTCTTTATCACTTAAGTATTAACTCTTCACAATCACTTTGTTAAATTACTAGCATCTAAAACTCTTAAACTCAATGCTGTCCCATCCCATTGATGAGGTCAAGGTCAAGAGTCTGATCCCAATAGAAACCAGTTTCACTCTAGCTGATGGCCATAGACACTTACCCCAACTCTTTACAGAGTGTGACACAAATGCATGTCATTTGTCCCAAGGAAGATTTAAATCTGAACAAATTACAATTCCAAGCATTTGGGATAATGAAACTTATTTCTTCTCTTAAACATCAAAATTCAGAAGAGCCTGAGTCTGGAAATGTGCAAGATCTGTAGCAATTCAATATCCCTTCACAGAATTATAAATGGGTGGGGTCGAGCCATCAGATCATCGTCCGGAGCAGGCAATTTAGAGAGTACCAACAACTTCCCTTCAACCCACTCAGTCTCTATGAGCAACAGAGCAACCTTATACCGAAGCCTTTTTCCTCCTTTTTGGAAGACCAAGAACCTCAAAGTGTCCCAAGGTACGCTTCTTCCCTCTAGTGGCCACACCCTTGGTTTCAGTCCTTCTTTCAGCTACATTGCCTTCCAGAAGTGGCTAATTCTTCAACATTCTAAAGATGTGCCATGGCCACATCCCAAGTAAGTCCTACCTCACTTGACCTAAGTCCAAAAATTACTAGTTATAGTGAAGTCCTTTTATATTACTGTAGATAAACAGACTTAAAGGTTAGTCATATCAGTAGTTTTACTAGATTTATTATTGTTCCACAGACTTTCTTTGACACACAGTACATCCTAATGCACATAATAATAAGATCCTCTAATAAATGTGCTATAATAAAATTCTACCTTACTCAAGAAGTTTAAATTTAGTGGGATTCTAATAGTTCCTTACAAATAATTTCCCTTTAAACTATTAAGAGACTGGGATTATATCACTTTTTCATAATCACTCAAGCAGAAATGCTATACTCACGAGTGGGCAATTGTCAGAATCACTAAGGAAAATCTGACAGTCACTTCTTTCTCATTTCCCAATGCCTGAAATTTTGGTTAGAGTTTTATCCCTTTAGTTTAATTATGGGTTTCATATGTAGTACCAGGAACATGTCAACACAAACTATTATCAGTCATTTATATCTAAATGTAAAAGAGGGCTCTAGGAGCATGGTGATGGAATAGAAGAGAAAACAGTGGGAAGGGTAAAAAGGAAGACTCGGAACATCAGCCACTAACTATGACTACTTCATAATTTTTCCTAGTGTGTGTACATATCAATCACCACTCCCACCACTTTCTTGTAGTGATTACATGAATGTCACTCCTCCTTGGTTAAGTATGACATTTGACTTAATGTGTATTCATCCTGGAAAATTATCATAATTCTGCTTTTGAACCTTTCCTGGCTATTGAATAATATTAACTGTCACAAGTAGACTGATAGAAACTTACTATGGAACTTCATAGATCATAGTGATTGCCATATACTACAGAAATCTCTGCTATAATACACTTGATAAATAGTATCCAATCTCTTAGAGGCCTTGGTGGCATAGTGGACAGAGTTCTTAACTTTGAGTCAGGAAGACCTAATTTCAAATTCTGCACGAGATACTTAGCTGAAAAACCCTAGTCAAGTCACTGAGTCTCAGTGTCCTCATCTGTAAAATTCTCATTGTTTAGTCATGTTGAATCTTCCTGTCTCTATTTAGAATTTTCTTGGCAAAGATACTTTCTTGGCAAAGATACTTTGCTATTTCTTTCTCCAGTTCATTTTACAGATTATGTAATTGAGGCAAAGAGAAATGTGACTTATCCACCTCACAGCTAGTAAGAGTCTAAGGTCAGATTTGAACTCAGGAAGATGATCTTCCTGACTCCAGGACCTTACATTCTATCCTGGGCACCTATAGTTAGTACCTCATAGAGATGTTGTGAGAATAAATGAGATAACAAATGTAAATTACAAAAACATTTAAAGATTATGTAAATATTAGATTAATTATTCCACTTGAATATTTTCCATAAGAGGGAGTTCACTACCTACTGAGACTATTCCCTACCATTTTTGAGGCAACCCAAAATATTAGAAAGTTCTTTCTGGGGGGGGGGGGAAGTTAAGTTAAAATCTGCCTGCTTTTTATTCATAGGTCTCAAAATTAAATTCCAAATTCTTACCATCTGGTCTTCAAGATAGTCCACTGACTTCTTATTCATTCTGTTCTTTTCATTGACCCTGTCATATGGACAAAAACTCTCTAATGTCAGGGTAACTATAAGCCCAAATTAAAACTCTAATTCAAGTGAGATCTTAATTTTTCCAAATAGTAAACTTTTCAGATTTAATGACAAACTTCCATTAATATGGAGGTTTCAGCTTGACCATAATTAGCATACTGAAATTCCTTATATAGATTTATAGCAAGTGTTATGATATTTTGGTATTCTTCAATTATACAGGCATAACTAATCATATTTCTTAATAGCATTTTTAAAGTTAACTTCAAATCAATCCATAATAAATATTCTGATAAAATATGAGCTATCCAAGGCTAACCTTTCTCTCCTTTCTCTCTTCCCCGGCCCCTTCCAACTTAATTCCCAAATCTGGATTTGAAATTTGGAAAGAACTTGCCAAAATAGCGTACTCAGTAGGACTACAAATTTATTTAACTGGGCACTTAATGACATCTAGTGGTGAAGGTTGGAAAAGTTAGACTATTTGTCAACTCTCAAAGAACATTTATTTCTATTGAATTATTCCTATTTTAAATAATGAGGTTTTTTTGAAGTTATGACAAGATTAAGATCTGTTTTATTGGTCATACCTTCAATTTGGATGTTAGTATTTCTATTTTTAAACAGGTAAAACTAAATTTCTTCCCTTATACTTATGTAACTCTAGCACCCAGGCACCTTAGAAAAGCAGTAATGGTTTACCATTCTTTTTGGAAATAAGGAACAGCAATAGTTATAAAGAATTCTAAAAGGGAAAAAACAGGCACTTGCACTGTTATAAAGCCCCAAATTTCAGTTCAAAAAGTCAACAACCAAGTATAGAATAGGGGAGATGAAGACAATTCCATTCAGCTTCACGTACAATGGACCTGGAAGTTTTATTAGACTGCAAGATCAAATTGAATCACCAGCATGATATGGTAACAAAGGAAGCAATAAAAGTTAGATTGCAATAAGAGAGACATAGTATCCAACTGTTTTCTGACCTGATCTGACCTGATCTGAAGCACTATGTTCAGTTCTTGGTGTCACATTTTTACAATATCACTCATAATATGTTAATGGGGTAAAAATTAGAAAACAACACCTAGGATGGTGAGTGGTTGGAAATGCCTGACATAAAGTGGAGAAGACTTGAAGAGGGGGATGAGGAAGAATGATAATTATTCTCAGATAGTTAAAAGACTGTCATGCAAAAGAGGGGTTAAAATTAATATAACGACCCCAGAGAGTAAAAATAAAAGCAACGACCAGGAACTGCACAAAGGCAGATTTGAGTTGACCAGGAAGAAAAATTTGCTCACAACCAGAGCTATTCAAAAGGAAAAAAAGTGTCTCAGGAGATCCTCAGGGATCATCTCTGAACATCTTCCATCTGAGGCATCCTTCTTTTGAGAATCGTGTTATGTGAGATGATCTCTGAAATCTCCTTCCAGGATCCTATAATTATTTTAAGGTCTGACTTAGATCTCTGAGAAATTTGCACCATTTATAGACAACCTTGAGTGTATTGTTATTCACAATTAGAAACAGATAAATTTCACAGGTAGAGAAACTGAGAAGTCTTAAAGACTTCACACATAGCTCTACAGTTATGGATGAAGTTAATTAGACATGATTACATATACATTGCATGTATGTGTATGTTTGTATTGTTCCACGTAGTCACTGCAGTCACTGCAGGGGCCTTGGGAAGGGTTGCATTTTTATGTTTTAAAAATAGATTTAATCTCCTTCCCATGTGTTGTTGTAAGTACATTAAATCTCAGAAGCTAAGCAGGGCTGAACAAGGTCATTTCTTGTCAAGGCTCCAAAGAGTAGCAGGAAGTAACCCTGGTGAATCAGATGATGGCATTCTTATCTGAGACCTTGTTTGACTAGGCATGCCATCTCTGGCACGATTTTCACAGAAAGACATCATTATAATCAGAACTTTAACAATGGTTATCTAGGATATTCCTTGGAAGGATGGAAAAATTTACCCCAGTTTTTGTCTTGGTTTATAAGGGCAGGCACATCCAAGAAGTTAAAAGTTCGTTTTTTAAGAGGGGTTGATCTACAGTATGAATTGATACCTTGGTGGGCAAAAACTTCAGTCATGAAAATTAGCATTAATGGATACTAGCCCAGACCCAAACAGTTGGTTGCATTTTTCTGGAACCAAAGAGAATCTGTCTGCAGACCTAAGGACAAGATGAATGTGGAAGGAAGAACAAAAACAAATCTTTAAAATGATATTTTTAAAAATCTTACCTGAATGAGAGTGGGAGGTGTGAACATATGCCTTTATATAATGGGAGGCTATTAGTGGATTCAGTGGTAGTAGTAGTCGAAGAGTTTGTGTGGCAGGAAAACTATGAATTTTGATAGGTTTGTGCCCTTTTTTCTATCAGAACCAAGACTTAGACCAAGTCAGATGGGACAAGGGATGACTGAGGCAGATGAGATAGATTTCTGACACACCTATCAGAATAGGGTCAGAAAATAGCTCAGTGTTCAGCAGCAGGCAGTACAAAGCAAATACATGATCAGGGAACAACAAAAAGGAAGGTAGTAAGGGTCACTAATATGTACCTAAGGTGGCCAGAACTGAGAAACAAGGAATCTGGTATCTGGCAATATGCTTAAGTCTCAGAAGGTAGGTAGTTGAATCAGGGAAATGTGGCAACATATTTCAAGGACTCAAATGGTTCAGAGGAAGACGGAAAGGCAAGGGATATCAAGTCAGGACTCCAGACCTGGAGGAATTCAGCTACAGAACAGGGAGCTAATGTAGATAGAGAATCTTAGGTATAAGGCACTTCAATTTCGAAGTGGTAATTTAGAATGGAATGAATCCTGTTACTAAAAAAAAAAAAAAAAAGCAAGGTGCTAGGTCAGAGTGAGACCAACAAGGATGGTTTAATACTGAGTCCCTGATTCATGAATTCAGGGAGCATAGACCAGAGACCAGACCAAGGGCATACCTGAACTGATTACATGACCCTACACATGGACACTGGAGAAATGTAGGCATAATTCAAACATTAGAAGCAATTAGGTGGTGCAATGGGGAGAGCTCTCGGCCTAAAATCAGTAAGACTTGAGTTCAAATTCTGTGGCACTCACAAGTCACAGGTCACAAATCATTTGATCTCTAGCTGTCTTTAACTCAGTTTACTCTAAGGTAAAATGGAGATAATAAAAGCATCTCCCAGGGTTGTTGTGAGAATCAAATGAGATACTTGTAAATTTAGTCCTTACTATCTCATAATACAGAGACTATCTGAAAATGTATACAATATTCTGTGCTAGTAGTCCCCCACCTCTCTGGTATAAGTCTTCTTTCCTAGAATTACAATTAGTTCTCCTATTACATAAAGTTCAATATTCTTTTAATGATCTTTTCTTTTACTTTATTTCAAACATATATATTTTTTCTTTGTTAATTTCATTCTATATCACTTATGTAAATCTTCCCATATTTCTCAGAATTCTTCAAATTATATACTTTTAGGTATTCCCCCAATAGATTGGCACCTACTTAGTTTCCAGTCCCTTATTATCACAAAAAGTGAAATTGAGAATGTTTTAGTATATGTTGGACTTTTATTGCTACATTTGACTTCATCGGGTATATGACCTAGTACTGGAATTTGAGATCCAAAGAATATGGATAATTTAGTCTTTTTCTTGTACAACAATAAACTAAAATTCAGAACATCTGGACAATTGCACAGTTCCATCTACAATACATGAGTGCCTTCCCATATTTCATATTCCTATCTCATTTCATTTTTGCCAATTTGTCTAGCTTTTGAGACACTACTCTTTCCTAGTTATCCTCCTAATTGTTTGACTTCTCCTTTGTATATTTTGCTAGACCTTCATCCATGTCACACATGATCCAAGATTAAATATAAAATGCTCCATTTGACTTTCTAAGTCTTTCATAAAATGGCCCATTTTCAGTCTCCCTACATCTTACTCTTCTCTTTGTACTCTGAAATTCAATGATACTGACCTTCTTGTTGCTCCTTGAATACAATGCTCAGTTTCTGGATTGGGTGCTTTCACTAGCTGTCTACCACATCTGGAATTCGCTCCTTTCTCATCTCTGCCTCTTAGATTTTCTGGATTTCCGTACATCTCAGCTAACATTCTATCTTCTACAAGAAACATTTCTGAGTACTTTAGTTAATCTTACACACATATCTTGTTTGTACATAATTATATGCACATTGTCTCCCCCATAAGACTCTTAACTCCTTGAAATCCGGGACTGGGTTGGATTTTGTTGTTGTTGTTGTATATTTGTTTTGGATTTTATTAGGGTTTTTTTGGTCTTTTGTGGTATTCCAAGCATTTAGCAGAGTAACAGATATATAGTACATTCTTAATGAATACTAGTGAATGAATCGCTCACCTCAAATATTCTGAGAGGTTTTTGTCTGGATAACTTATAATTTGGTGGTGGGAGATAATTAGACAGATGTCTCCAGCATATTTCATCTTCTCTAGCTAGCATATATGCTTTTTGTATAATAGAGGGGAATGCTAGGGGGAAGCTAAAGCAGTAATCCTTCAGTTCTTTTTTTTATTTAAGAAGGTAAAGTCCTACATAGTTCAGTGGATAGAGCAGCAGACCTGAAATCAGGAGGACCCGAGTTCAAATCCTGCCTCAGGTACTTGATGTTTCCTGTGTGGCCCTGAGCAAGTCACCTAACTCCATTGTCCCACCAAAAAAAAAAAAAAGAAGAAAGAAAGGAAGGAAGGAAGGAAGGAAGGAAGGAAGGAAGGAAGAAAGAAAGGAAGAAAGGAAGGAAGAAAGAAAGGAAGAAAGAAAGGAAGAAAGAAAGGTCCAGGTTAGATTTACCTCTTTAGGGAGATAATGATAAAATCCAAGAACTAAACTGGGTTCCCAATTATATGGAAAACTAACATGAATTGTTAACCTAAGACTTAAAGGAGACAATAGAAAGAAAAGGTAATTAACAGTAGAGTTCAGAAAAGAATTAAACATAATAATTCAAAATTCAATTCAAAAAAATTCGAATAGCTGATTGATCTTAGCCTCATTCTTTGTTCTTTTTTTAATACATCATAGCCAAGGGGGAAAAAACTCTCTTAGCACTAGTTGAAAGAACTGACTAACTATAGATGCAGCCTTCTTTATGGTGAAAAGCTTTCTCTTTTGTAGATAATCATGTCACTTCCAGGAATAGTTGAAGAACAGAGTAGTAAATGGCTCTGAAGATAACAGGTCAGCTAAAAAAATCACAGTAGGGAACCTAAAGGAATTGGTGGAAATTAGTGTGAGGAAAGATTTACTAAACCCAGCATTCCCAATAGATGATGTACATGATATGTGAGCCTGAAGATAACTGGATAATTAACTGGATAATTGTAGTAAAGAGTGATATCCAATAGCATGAATAGAGATCTTCACCAGGAAGCAACTGAAATAAAACATCAAAAAGAGATCTGTTGATAGTAATACTTGGCAAAGAGAAAAATCCAGTAGCGTGCAACAGAATACATTATGTTTTGTAGAGATGGAAGTATAAGTCATGTGTGTATGGGGACACATGTTCCCTTCATGTGTATTCTCTGGCCATGTCTTCCCCCATATATGTGGATGTCCCAAGCATTGTTAATTTTATAGCTACATCAATCCCTTTGAGTGTGTGTGTGTATTTGTGGGAAAGTGAGCTCAAAGTTTATAAAAGAAATAATCTATTGTTATTTAAGTGCATTGTTATCACATTATTTGACTTTGTCATTGATTAAGCTTGTCCTCTAGTTGATTAATAGAAGTAAACACATTGGTGGAGGCTTGTGAACTATGTTTGCAGAAGTTTCTGCTAGGACTGGGATCCTGAACAGGTATCCTGGTGCTACAGTTATTTACACCATGCCTCAGTAGAATATAAGTTCGTTGAAATCAAGAACTGGTTTTTTTGGGGGGGTTCCCTTCTAGCCTTAACCCCTCACAGGTTAATAAATATATGAATGTACTGGAATTAAACTGAACATATAGCAAGGAGGAAAAGCTTACACATGGCAGAATCCAAATCCAAAAGGATCTCAACAGGCTAAAATGATAGACTGAATTTAATAAAATCAATCAATCAATAATCATTAATTAAGCAACTACTATGTTACAGATACTGTGCTAAGTACTGGGGATACAAAACAAGGCAAAAATCCCCTATCCACAAGGCTTGCAATCTATTGGGAGTCAACATTGCAAACAAATTTATATGTATGTATATATGTATATATATATATATACATATATATATATGTATATATATATATATATATATATATATATATATAAAGCAAGTTCTACATAGGATAAATAGGAAATAATTACTAGAAAGAAGACACTGGAATTAGAGTTAGAAAAGTTTTCCTGTGAAAGGTGAGAAAAGAAGCCAATTTCCAGGGCCAAGAGACATAGTGTCTCATTTATAAAATACCCCAGAAGTCAGGAGGTTGTGGAGTGAGGTGTAAGAAGACTGAGAAAGTAGGAGGGGTTAGGTTATGAAGGGTCCTGACTGACAAATGGAGCATTTTGTTTTTCTTTCTGGAAGGAATAAAGAACCACTAGTATTTCACAAGGATAAAATCAGTAGATCCTGGCAATAGCTTAGATATTGGGGGGGGGGGGCAGGGGGTAGAGCAAGGAGAGGAAAGATAGGAAGGAATCCAGGATGACTTCTAGGTTATGAGCAGGCCTGGAAAGATCATATTGTATTCTACAGTAATAAAAAAGTTACATTAACAAATTGGCGCTGTATATTGGTTACATTAATAAATTGTAACCCCTATTCAGTAAAATGTAAACTTCTTGAAGCCAAGAGCTTTATCTTAGTTCTTATCATACTTTGATTTTTCTGTAACCAATGAAATTATTAATCACTCCTTCCTACTTAACATTCACTTCCCTCAGGTTTTGTGACATAGCTCTCTCAATGGTTCTTTCTTACTTTTCTGACCTTTTTCTCAGCTTCTTTGTTGAATCATCATTTAGTTCCTAGTTACTAATAGTATTAGAATCTCTCCCTATCACACATAGACCAAGCCAACCTCTCTTCACTCTCTTCATCTTCTCTTTTGGGGATCTCATCATCTGGTATGTGTTCAATCATTGTCACGATACAGATGTCTCATCCACCTAGACTCTGTTCCTCACACACAACACTAGGTCATCTCCAGTCCTTTGCTCTGACCACTCCAACATCTGAATGCACTCACTCTTCACCTCTGCCTATTAGAATTCCTTTTTTCCTTTAAGATGTAGCTCTAGTCTCCCATTTTATAAGGTCTTTCCTGATTTCCCTGCCTTGGTAGTGTCCTCCTCCCAAACTAGCTTGTATTGAACTATTTATTTTTCCTTTATATTTGTTCTGTATATATGTACTTGTTTTCCCCAGCCCCCCCCCAGAAGAATATAAACTTAACAGGATCTAAATGATGATTCAGCAATAAAAGCTGAAAAGTCAGAGAGGAGAATAAAAGGATGATTTCACATAATGTACTCATATCACTAGCACCCGGCATAAAATAGATGATTAATAAAACTTGTTGACTGATTGAGCTTATCATCTATCTTATCTATTAACTGTGTATTTATATATGATATATATGTATATATATGAATGTATGTATCCAGTCCAAATCTAGCATCAGACCTGTAGTTCACTAACAATAATTAGGCTATAGAACATCACCAATAATGATTTATATACCAGACATGGCAAAAGACATCATAAATTATGTATGACTGAAAAAGAGGTGAAAAAGTCACCTAGCAGAGTTTTATTATCCTTATCAATAGACAGAAGAATCATAGGAAGGTCTCCAAAGCATTAGGCTGATTCTCTATGATGAATTTGTAAGACATGGACAAAAATTGTACTGAATAAAAAGGTATGAAATGATTAGGGTCTCTACCTTTGATAGGGATGCTCAAGTCAGTGATATAGATCCATCAAACTCTAAGTTTCTCTATTCCTATCACTTGGAAAGAAGGAAACAAGCGTTTATTAAATGCCTACTATATGTTAAGCATTTTACAAACACTACCTCATTTGATCTCTCACAACATGGATGACACAAGGGTGCTACTATAATGCCTATTTTAAAGCTGAAGAAACTGAAGCAAACGGGTTAGATGACTTGCTTGGAGTCACAGAGCTAATAGTGTCTGAGGACAGATTACAACTTGGGTCTTTCTGATTCCACACCCATCCCTTCTTCCACTATACTATCTAGCTGCCTCTAGTAGAGAAAAGAAAAACGGACAAGTTTTAGAAGTATAAATAATAGCTTCAGTTATTGGTAATGCTGGAAATTTATAAGATAAAATCAAAACTGTTAAATGATGCTCTTCTCACTGAATATTCTTTTCAATTGGGTTAGATTTGAAAAATAAAACTGTTAGTGATCAATTATTACACTAGCTCACATTTCAATAGCACTTTATAGTTTATAAACCACTTTTCTTACAACTCTAAAAGGTAGGCAAAGCAAGTATTATTTTTTGGACTGGACCCATTTTTCTCTTTGTTAGTGACCTGGAAAAGGACATATTCTCATATCAGCATTTGCTCAGCAATTAGTAATCTTGGTGAATTATTTGAAACACAGAACTTATCCAGGGTAAACTAGCCAATCGTGCCCAAGGCAGAACTTGATCCCAGTCCCTAATTGCACCAAGCTGCAAATTTTACTATCCTCATTTGTTTAATTTATTTAATTTACTATTCTCATTTATTAAATAATTCAAGCAGCTTGTAATTTTCTCAAGAACCTAAATCTCTTTGGGGAGATGTGGGGGAGGGTTGGTGGAGCTGATTATATTAATCTCTTCCAAACAAGAAGAAATTAAGTGTAAGGAGAACCAGATATTGATTATTGGACATAATTTACAAACATTTTGAATAAAATTTCAAAAAATACTACCATTTTCATGTCTTTTGAGCAAACTAATGTGATTTATGAAAAAACTTTAATCCACACTTTAGGACCGTTGACTACTACCATCTAACCAAACTTATACAGCCAAAACTAGCCTGTAACCCTCAAATGACTTAATCACAAATGCTGGTAAATTTAGACTTTTCTAAATTAAAGATACTATTGACTGAATGAAGCAGCAAGCTAGTGAGAACTACTAATGCAATTAAATTTTGCAAGGTTTGTATTCTTTAGAACAATGGTTTTCCCACTTTTTTATTTCATACAGGAATATGAGATCTGTAAAGAATGTTGACCATACACTCCCGAAAAAGGTATATTTACTCATTCATAACTTACGTACTGTCTTACTGTATTAATAATTATAATTTATAAAACACACAGGGGGCAGCTAGGTGGCATAGTGTATAGAGCACTGGCCCTGGAGTCGGGAGGATTTAAGTTCAAATCTGACCTCAGAGACTTAATATACCTAGCTGTGTGACCTTAGGCAAGTCACTTAACCCCACTGCCTTAAATAAAATTTTTTTAAAACACAAAAATTTTAAAAGAATTAGATGAAATAATAATTAATCCTACCATAAAGATAGCCAATGTTATTTATACTAAGAGAAGTTAGAGAATTAGACCTGCACAATAACTTAGAATGCCAGGGGTGAGCTTAAATGGAGTAAAGGAATGTCAATGGGGCAAGTATATTTATGTTGAAGACAAAGCCATGAATGGCTAAGGATGAGGGAGAATGCAATCTATCTCCTCATATTTTGTTTGATCTTACTTCCTTGAGTTCATTTGACACTGGTTTCAAATCATTCCATAGCCTCACTTTAGAGGACACTGTTCTAGATGACATGACTAACATGTGTGAAAGTATTAGAGAAAGGTTCTGCATTGTAATTTCATACAGTTGGAAAGCTAAGAGTAGTAAGAAAGTGGTAAGAAAGAATCATCCAAATTCAGCTATTAAAAAAAATATTAGCACTGATTACCACTGTATTGTATTAAATAGACTACTGTTATGTGTGTTATGTATGTGAGTATGCATGAAAATTCCATTAATTGACTAATTTTCATCGTGATCAACATATGGTCTACAAAAATGAAATCTCAAAACCTCAGTCAGTATGAGTCAGAAACAAATCATTCAGTTTTCTTCTAGGCCTTTTTTATGCATTTGATCCCATCACAGCCTTGCTACTCTACCTCATTACTACCATCTGTCCCTCTTACTGGAAAGTGTAGCCATGAATTCTAAAATCTCCATTTAAGGAAGGAGCTTAGCTCAGACTATCTCATTTCTCACCTGACTGTTCTACTTTGGGAATTCACTGACTTTTACACCAATGCCCCTTGAATAAGTACATTATCTGCCCTCTCCTTTGCATCACTCCACCTTTCAGTTCTTCAACATAGCAGGTTGCCTTCTGCCACCCTTAAAACTGCAAGCTCCTTGAGGACAAGGATTCAACAGTAGAGTTCAAACCTTGGCCCTATTTAATTTTGCTGAGGTACAGAAGACATTAACAGGTTTTGGCAATCAATTTGATGTGGGAATAAGAGATATTAAGGAATTAAGGATGATGCTTAGGATGTGAACCTGGGGGACTGAAAAGATGGTATTGCCCTGTATAGTAGTAGGGAAGTTAGGAGAGGAGGAAGGATTTAGGATGAAGTGATATTTCAGTTTAGGATATGTTGAGTTTATAAGGTCTGAAAGGCAACTGAAGATGTGAGATTGGAGATCTTTGGAGGGGGGGGGGCAGGAGAAGCAGATTTGAGGATCATCAGCATAGAGATGGTCATTAAATCAGTAAGAACTGGAGAGATCACCATGAGATATAAAGGGAGTATAAAAGGAGGAGGTGATGAAGG
This sequence comes from Macrotis lagotis, assembly GCF_037893015.1. NCBI lineage: Eukaryota > Metazoa > Chordata > Mammalia > Peramelemorphia > Peramelidae > Macrotis > Macrotis lagotis. Next base: position 297,802,715 of record NC_133666.1, read on the forward strand.
CTCAGGACTGGGACAACGTAGATGTGGATCCAGCAAAGAAGACTGAAGATCTAGTATCTGAAGGAGGATACTGAGAGACTGGTGTCCAAACAAACTAGAGAGAAGAGGGTATCAAGGAGAAGAAATTGGAGTTGTCAAAAGTTGCAGAAGTCAAGGGGAATAAGGATGGGAGCGGGGGGGGCATTGGATTTGGCAACTGAAAGATTGCTGATGACTTTAAAAGTTTTGAGGAATAATGAAGTCAGAAACTGACTTCTAAGAGATTAAGAAGCAAGTAAAAACAGAAAAAGTGATACCATTTATGGTAGAAAGGGTGAGCTCACATTCTAATTAATAGCAAAATTGGAATTAGGCACTAGGCTTTCTTTCCCTTTGCTGAACTAACATAACTGTAGTTCCCTTAAAGTGTTTTCACAAGGTTATTACATATTTGTGATGTCTTATGAGATAATATAGGCAAACTATTTTGCAAACCTGAAAATGCTATGTGTCAATTATTTTCATTCCTGAGGGCAGGAAATTTCTCATTCTTTGAAACCCCCTACTGAGCCTAGCAGTGTTTTACACCTAGGATACGATTAAGGTATTTGCTGGGTTAACTACCACACGTATACTTACCTTAATCATGCCTTTAATAAATTGATGAATTCTTTCTTGGAGGTTAATATATAAAAATTCCATTTGTTGAATGTGACTGATAACCTGGCTTGTCTTTAAATTTATTTATGTTCCAAGTTTTCTAGAGTTCAATTTTTTTTTGAAGTAACCTATTGAAATACTATTGTGCTTTAAGAAATGAAGGGGGTAGTTTGAAAGAAACCTGGGGTCCTCTGCCCCTGGAACAGGACTCTGGGCTCTGACCACATTCAGATCCTGATCCCAGTCTAGGCCCCCCCCCCCACCTCAGCCCCATGGCAGAGGAAGGTGCTTAAGGTCATTCACAGACCAGGAGGGAGGACAGAACCTCACACACTGAGACCCTTGTGGGAGTGTCCCAAAAGCTCAGGAAGCACCCCAAACCACGCCCAGGCTGGGAAAATGAGCAAGCAGAGAAACAAAAAGAAGACTATTAAGAAATATTTTGCAAATGAGCCCAAGAAGGATCAAAATACTCAGTCTGAAAAGGAGGAAGCACAAGCTCCTGCATCTAAAGACTCCAAGAAAAACAGAAATTGGGCTCAGGCTATGATAGAGCTCAAAAAAGACTTTGAAAATCAAATGAAGGAATTGGAAGAAAAACTGGGAAAAGAAAGGAGAGAGATGCAGGAAAAACATGAAAATGAAGTCAGCAGATTAGTCAAGGAAATCCAACAAAATGCTGAAGAAAATAGTATGCTAAAAAACAGCTTAGGTCAAATGGATAAAACAGTTCAAAAAGTTATTGAGAAGAATGCTTTAAAAAGCAAAATTGGCCAGATGGAAAAAGAGATAAGAAAACTCTCTGAGGAGAACAAATCCTTCAGACAAAGAATAGAATTCAGGGAGATTGATGAATTTACCAGAAATCAGGAATCAATACTTCAAAACCAAAAAAATGAAAAATTAGAAGAAAATGTGAAGTATCTCATTGAAAAAACAACTCATATGGAAAACAGACTCAGGAAAGATAATTTGAAAATTATTGGAATACCTGAAAGTCATGATCAGGAAAAGAGCCTTGACATCATTTTCAAAGCATTACTACAGGAAAATTGCCCTGATATTCTAGAAGCAGAGAGCAAAATAGAAATAGAGAGAATCCACCGATCCCCCCGAGAAAGAGATTCCCAAAAAACCAACCCCCAGGAATATTATAGCCAAGTTCCAGAACTCCCAAGTCAAAGAGAAAATATTACAAGCAGCCAGAAGGACACAGTTCAAATATTGTGGAGCTGCAGTCAGGATCACTCAGGACTTAGCAGCAGCTACATTGGAAGCTTGTAGGGCTTGGAATACAATATACCGGAAGGCAAGAGAGCTTAGAATGCAGCCAAGAATGAACTACCCAGCAAGGCTGAATGTCCTCTTCCAGGGAAAAAGATGGACTTTCAATGAACCAGGGGAATTTCAAAGGTTCCTTTTGGAATGGCCAGAGCTGAACAGAAGGTTTGATCTTCAGATACAGGACTCAGGTGAAGCATGGAGATTGGAGGAGAGGGGGGAAATATGAGGCACTTAATGAGGATGAACTGCATGTATAGAAAAATGATACTGATAATATTCATATGAACCATCTCAGTTAATAGAGCAGGTAGAGGGAGCTTTTATAGTTGAAGCACAGGAGAAAGCTGAATTCGAAGATAAAATATGGTGTAAAAATGGAGTCAATAGGAAAAAAAAGGAAATGGAATGGGAGAAAGAAAAAAGAAAAAGGAGAGGGGGAATAGTCCAAGGTATTTCACAAAATAAGATTTTTTTATTACAATGAGCTATTGCAATGATATGGGAGGGGGGATGCAAGGGGGGATGAGGGAGTCTTTGCTCTCATCAGAGATGTCTAGGAGAGTAAACAGCAAATATACTCAATGGGGTATAGACAACTGGAGTAAGAAGGAGGGGGGAGCAGGGGGAAGGGGTGGGGATGTGAATAAAGGAGAGGATGGACCATGGTGGGACAGTGGTCAGATATAACACATTTTCTTTTTTACTTCTTGCAAGGGGCTGGGATTGGAAGGCCTGCCCAGGACCATAGGGCCAGGTGGATTCTGGGCTTAAGGGGTGGTATGGGGGCTCAGGGCTTCTTGGCCCCAGGACCAGGGATCTGTCTGCTGTACCACTCAGCGACCCTACAGCAGAGTCAGAGTGAAAGGAGAGAGAAAATATAGTACATGGTAGTGGAGAAATAAGAAAGGAGTTGCGATCAGCAATGGCAACATTGGAAAAATATGGAAGTAACTTTTGTGATGGACTTACCATAAAGAATGTGATCCACTCACGACAGAATTGATAGTGTTGGAACAAAGACTGAAGTACATTTTTTGTTATTATTTGGGGGAGGGTGCAGGGCAAGTGGGGCTGGGTGGCCTGCCTGGGGCCACATAGCAGGGTGATCTTTGGGTGTCTGGGGCCAGATTCGGACCCAGGTGCTCCTGGCTCAAGGGCCAGTGCTCTGTCTGCCACCCAGCCACCCCTACTTTTATTACTATTTTATTTGGGGTCTTTTTTCTCTCCCCTTTACTTTTTCGCCCAAGCAAGTCTATCTATATTCATGGGGGGAGGGGTATTTTGTTTACTTGTAAACAAGTATATTTTATTAACGTAAAAAACATTTGTACAAAATGAGAATAAAAAATAAATTTAAAAAAAAGAAATTCAGAAAAAAAAGAAACCTGTAAAGACTTATAAGAATTGATACAGAATGAAGAAGGCAAATTCAAGAGAACAATTTATATACAATAATATTGTGAAGACAAACAACTTTAGGAGACTGTTTAGAAGTGTGGAGAGTTCTGGACCTAGAATCAGAAAGACCTGTGTTCAAGTACTGACTTGGGAGCTGTGTGACTCTTCTGTAAAATGGATAAAATTATAGCAATAAACTCCAAGAGAACTTGTGAAGATTATACAAAAATTGTAAAATACTTTGAAAACCTAAAAGTTTAAACATATATATGTATACATATATATAAAATATATATATATAAATGTGATGATGATGAAACATACTATACACTTCCTGACTACTGATGGACTCAGTGATCGTTTGGGACATGACAATGAGGGAATTTGTTTTGCTTGTACATATCAGTTTTCCTTTAATGGGGAGAAAAAGGTGGATTTTTGGTTTAAAAAAATTTAATTTGAAAATAAAATGATAAAAACAAAGCAACATGTTAGAGTTTTGAGGACTGTTAGGTCAAGAAGCTTTTTGAAAATTGAAGTCTCTAAAGTACAATGGGCAAATGGTGGGGTACTGATCAACATCCTCTATGAATTCTTTATGTCCTATTTTAGGTCATTTTCCCAGTTATAGAGCTCTGCTCTGCATTTTTCCCCCAGAAATCTATTATTCCTAGCATAGATATTATGTTATAGAACTATTGATTACCTTTCATGGAGGCAAAAGAGAAAAATTAATCCAATGACTCTTAAAAGGTTTTTGAAGGATGCAGAAAAAAAGATTAAAAGACATTTTGCTCTTAACAGGTTCCTAATCAATCTAATATGAACATCTCTGAAATAATTTCTCAACAGACCCCCAATAAAAATATTAATGGGATCTTAGAAAGAATCTAGTACAGTTTCAGTTTCTTAAAGGTAAATAATATCCAGTTTATTCAAGTTCACAGAGGTAGAAAACAGAGATGGAATAAAAATCATATCTTCTGATGTCAAATAGTGATATTAGAACTATAACAGCTAAATAAATGACTATTGAATCTCTAGTATTAGTAGTTCTATAAAAGGTACTGAGAAAGATGGTACAATGAACCCAAAGAGAGCTTCAACAAACTTAATTAAGCACCTATATAAGTAAAGCACTTTCTACTAAACTGAGAGTATTGATAAAAATGGGAATTAGTCCAGTACTGTACAGATTACATTAACTACCTATCAACATTTTGCCAATAAATGCCCTGGGAGAGGGCCCTCAAAGGAATATTTCAGCAGGTGATCTATTTCATCAGAAATGTTATAGAAAGGATTCCTGCTATATCAGTTTCTTCCCAAATTAAGAATTAAAATGACTTCAAAAAATTGATCTTTGAGAAGCATATGATCTACTCAGTTCAAAAGTATGATAATCACTGCACATGAGAATGAGCATGGTGGGGCATACAATAACTAATGCAAATTGGAGACTTGGCTAGAATTTAGGCTATAAAGTCCATTTCAAGGCTAAGAATTATAGATGGCATTTCACTGATGACATGCACAGAAGATAGTTTTCTGCAGCTCCACTAAGCAAGCTATTGTTTTCTTTTCACTTCTGACTTCATTGATCCTAAAGAGAAATGGGGGGGGGGGGGGAGCATTACTTTTTTGTCATGTTGCATTTCTGTGTTCTGCCTAGCCCTTAAAGAATTAACTTGTCACTGTTTGGTAATTGTGCCTGTATAGAAAGTTTCTTAAGTCCTCTCAGGGTTAAAGGAGTGACCCAGGACATCCTGCTTTTGCAATAAGACTGTTTTGCTGAAGCACTAACCATGAGAAAGAATCCTACTTTTTCTAGTCAAAAGACAGTATGAAGGTTATCAGAATCTTATCTGGTGAGGTATATTTTGTGTCTTTCTTTGTGTCTGTTGCTAGGATAAATTTCTGTGAATAGACTGTATCCCAAAACTTAGCCAAGGGGCTAAAGCAAAAGAGGGTTAGAAGGGTGGGGAAAACTGCAGTTAGAAATTATATAAACCAAATTTGTTGTGCTTTCAATGCATCTGACTTGAAATGTGCCCTCTTGAGTAAATTAAAACTTTTCTTTGCTCAGATCGTCTCTGAAAATTTTCTTTAGTACATTTTTTATCACACACATGCCTGTTATACTGCTTGCTGATGGATATAGTACAAACATACATTTAATGAATGAGTTTTTCCAACATTCTATGACTGCATAAGTCTACTGCAACATTCCTTTGAGGTGATAATAGAGGGAAAATAATACTTTTGAAACTTTGAACTGGTATCAGATCTTATATATCTTTAGTGCAGTTTCAATTTTTGTTACACATTTCTCCTGTAGTTACTATCTTAATAACCCTTGGACAATGGGGGAAAAAAACAATTTATAATCTTCTCAAGTTCAAAGAATCTGTCTCACATTTTTATCTAGTTTCTGCTTTCCTCATCTTCAGTCTCTTCAAAATGGTAGGGATATGCATTTCACTTTGCATAACATTTGCAAATGACTATAAATCAGAATTTCAATTAAAAATCATCTTGTCACCGAAATTCTCCTAGCATTAGTGTAGCTTGAGGAAGTATTAAATACTTGAAATAATTCAATTATTACTACTCACACAACATAGAAGAGGGATTATAAAAAGCTTGGGAAACTGCTTTTCAATCTTTGAAGAATGACAAATATTTTTACATACAACACTAACATTTTATATCATAATTAAAAACTTATGGTAGGAAAAAAAACTTATTCTTTCAGAACTATTGCATGAAATTTCCTAATAGACTTTCCTCTACTTCTATATTTAATAAATAAATGGTTAATTCTAATAAGCAAAATGTCAGAAAGCTATGGTTTTTTCCTTCTCCAAAAAAAACTTCCAAGATGTCACATAAATTTTAATTATCTATCTCTTAAAACTTACACAGCAATACAACTTGTTAAATAGTCCTTATATGTGATCATTCATGATCAGAGGATGACATCAAGAAACCTAGTCCAATTCCCTATTCTCAAAGGCAAACAGCATGTATATACGCCAAATTTCTTTTCACTTTAAAAATAACAAAGGACTATTTAAGTTTTAAAAACTCATTTTCACTATCAAGGAGTGGACAGATGACACTAGAACACTCACTCACATTTTATGAATGTCCAGACAAAAGTTCTAGTATTAGGTTTATTAGCAACAATAATGATAATGTAGTCTTAAGTTCTACAAAGACAGCTAATCAGTGTACTTGGTAGGCTCTGTTTCTTACATTAAGTTGTTACTTTACTGTGTACATTATAAAGCATACTCTTAAAGAGAAGTGATATACTCTTCAGACTAAAGCCCAAGACAAGATGTCAATTGGGAGAAGTGTAGGATTATCAATTAGAACCCAGACAAAATTTATTTTAAATCAGAAAAGATGAACCAAATGTAAAAAACAAATTTATTGAGCCAAAATATATCAGAACCTAATGAATATCAAGTTTTCCCAAATGCTAGAGAGGTTTCACTGTTCCTAACAAAAATTTTAGTTCTACAAACTTCAAGTTTTCTGTTTAATGGGCAAGTTGTTCAAATGAGCTTTAGCTAAAATGATTATGGCTTTATTTTTCCAAGGCAGTTTTTATTCCTATAGGCAGTTCCAAATGTCCTTTAGATTTTACTCTCTTAGCATGAGAAAACATCAGGATTTCAGTTTGGTAATTTAAGTTATGTCAGGAAGACATGTTTATTTGTAGTATTAAAATTCCTCATTAAGTGAAACATTTTACAGTTACCTATAAACATTCATTTAAAACTATTTACAATTTCTATTATGGAAGATTTGTATATTGTAACCAATTAAGTTGTAGAAAAGTTACATAAACAATATAGGTCTGATGTCCAATCCTTTACAAATATGAAAAATTACTATCACTGGGTTATCAAATTATCAAGTATAAATAGTATGAGGTCAGCAATATGTCAGATGAGGCACTTTAACAATCACCCAAAAAGGTAGTTGTGTACAAAATGTTAACAGAAATTGCTCTTAATATTCATCTTGTCCTAAACTTCAGAAGTGATTCATTGGAGATTCTCTACATTTAGTCTTATATGCCTTTTATCTCTTGGCTCTCTGCCTGTATTTCAACCAAGGCAACATAGCTAGGAAGTACATAAGAAATAAAGATATCACTGTAGTCCATTTAATGTGCAACAGTACATAAAAAAGAGAAACTTCTACTGGTACATGTGTTTCATGAAATAAATGCTATACTTTCTGCATGATTTACACCAGAAAGCTATATAATTAAACATTAATTTTCCAAAAACAAAATCAAATCTATTTCTAGACAAAACAGAATTTCTATTATTCCTAGACATACATCCCCAAGAGACAGACTGACATTACTCAGTCATTTAATTATAAAATTATATGTGCCATGTGTACTCTTATATAGTCATTCAATTTTTAATCAGGGATATTTTTAAAATAAATTTATCAATGCCTTAAGATTACAACTTCAAGATGACATCAATTTTTTTTTCTGAGATACTTGCCCAAGTATTCCAAATTGTTTTCGAAGCATCCTTTAAGTGAATATACAGATTTTAATATTCCAATCTTACTCTTCCTCCCTTTGGTATTTTACTCCTGAACCATCATCTCTACATCTGTATAGGATGTTTTAGGTAGTGAATACAATGAATATTTGTTAAATGAATGAAATAATAGAAATAACTTTATTTAGTGACACTAAAAGACTTTTAATTTCAAGTACTATAATTTTACCTAATGATTAATGTCCATATAGCCACAATAAATGAAATGGCAACTCACAAATGATTCAGAGGGCATAAAAATCATGGTGTGGTAAATAATCAGAACTAGGAAGTTTCAGGCCTATTATCTAAATTTTCAGGTAACATTTGTAGACATCTGAATCTTAAGTCTATGCAAAAGATCATGTAAAATTTCTATTTCTCTAGATAACCAACTGTTCTTTAATAAAAAATAATACATAATACAAACATGGGCACTTCAAAAACCATTCTTTCCAGTCCCTTGCATCTCAAATTTTTATTGTTATTAAACTGATACTTTCTCAAAAAACATATAACCCTTAATTATGACAGTTTCTCAATCTTAAAGTCAACTGTCAGTCAGTATTAAGACTGAATATGTTAAGTCTCCTAAAATCAGAAGTCAGAAAATTTCAAAACAAATGGAAATTAAAAATTCTTACATACTTAAAATGACAAAAATTAAATTTGGCAAAAGTAATGACTTTTATTTACAAATACATGTATCAAGATTACAATAGAAACACTAGTGAAACCATCTGAACAAAAGCAATGATTTATTGGTAATGGCATTAAAGGAAACATTGACAGTCTCTGGCTAGGGTCAAGCAATTATCCAGGAGCCGTAGATAAAGTGAAGATCCATTTTGATTGCAATAAGGTCTTTCCAGTGTCTTCTGCATCTTAATGGCTTTCTCCTTTCTTACCAACTACCTAGAAAGAAAATTAATTTTGAGTGCAAAATTTGATTTGGAAATGTGATTTTAGAAATACAAACAAAACTACCCCCCCCAAAAAAAACTAGTATTAATTTTTTTCACTCCATCTCTTTGGCATGCAATCTATTCTCAGTGAGGGAGCAAATTGTGACCCCCCCTCCAAGTGCCAAAGAATAATGGAACACATGCGAGCCTTTTCTGGCTTTTCCACAGTTTTTCAAGCACGGTTGACAATTTAGAAAAGTTAACAAAACAAAAAGCTCCTATATGAGTGAAGCAGAAGAATATTTTCTATATTAAAAGAAGATTTTAAATTAAGTGCCTACTGAAAAAAGTTTAAAGTTAACAGTATGCTAAATCTGCCTCTTCATGCTTTGACAGGTTTCTAAATTTCCTATATAATATTCAAACATGCAATAAAAAAGATCATCAAAAACACCAATTTCTGCAGCAGGAGAGATGCCATTTTTCTTAATGGACACTGTTTTCTACTATATTTAGTTGTTTTCAGTTGGATCTGGCATACTAGCTTCCATAGAAATATAGTTCTTAAAATTTAAGTAAAATCTTGTTTCTGCCAAAAGACCTATTAATCTATTTTTAAATTAAAATATAAAATTTAAATACTGACAGCCCTAAATTCTAAACATCTACATTCAAAGACACTGCACTTTAAAAGCAGAAACAGGTGAATACAAAGTGCACTACAATTCACCACTTACAACCTGTCTCTTAAAAACAACCATAATTCTGTATCACACAACATTCACACCAAGTCACCAATATATAATGATGTCCCAAAAAGCTTAGGGCAATTTTAAGGTATTAAACCTTAGCTTTAATTGATTCATCACATTATGCTTTAAAAGCTTAAAGCTGCATTAAGACTTTTAGGACAGCCTATATACATAATATACCTAAAAGGTAAAAAGTATGGTTCAACCTAGCATTGTGAGGGACTAAGTTCAGAATGTCATCTACTGCTTCATCATTTATAGGTTTAGAAATAAGACAAGATGATCTCTAATTCTTTCTGGCTCTAGCATTCTAAGACACTTTAGTGCAGATTTTTCTCCGAAACAGAAGAAATTTTCTAATAACTAACAAAACTAGACTTTTGTTTCCAGAAAGAACTATATTAAGAAACTTTAAAAACTAACAGTAGAGTACTAACTTTTAAGAATAGGGAGTGGGGAACGAAGTAAAGAATGTTTAAGAACTGTAAGGGGCAGTGAAGATTCAATTATTTAAAGAAACGAATTTAAATAGATGATTAAAAGCATTTATTCTTCACTTGTATTATTGTTGCAACAAGCATAATAGTGAGCTTTTGGATTAAGCAAACAATAACAAAACAAAACAAAAAATTCCTTCACTAATTGATTAAATATTAAAATGTTAGCAGATGTGTAACAGTGAAGATACAAATCTGCATACTGGTTTCACAGGTTGATACCTCTCAACTTGCCAATGTGTATTCTCTGTAAAAAAAAGAAATTAAGCATACCAGCGACATGTGGATTTCCCACCCTCAAACCCTATTTTTTTTCCTTCTTCTCTGAGCCTATACAACACTCCACTGTCTAACATCATCACCTATGGTACATCAATACTGGGTGCTAAAGATTTAGTTTTTTGGGACAGATTCAGACTGCCTTCTATTTTAATTATTTACTCCTATCCTACCACCTGTTCCTGAGCTTTCTGTTATGCTGATACACTATAACTTTATTAAGTCTAAAATACAAATAAATCAAAATCTAAAAATAAATAACTATCTACTAAAAGTCTTTCATTCTATCAGAATATAAAATTAATAAGAAGACCTTGCACTTCACCCCTAAACCTTCTCCAACCCTTCAGAGTCTACCCAAAATATTATATGATCACAAAAGAACCTGAAAATGCTATCTATCATGGATTTAGCAATATTTAATTTGCAAGATGAAACTAACTAAAGGATACACAAAATCCTAAAACAAAAACTGAAGCAGCCTTCAGGGCCAATTATTTCGTGTCTCGTTAATTGAGCAAATATGAAAATTATTAGAACTGTACTTCAAAATGCAATTTGAAGTGCAACTTCTTAAAAATGCTTTATGAAATTAAGTACAAAACAGCAGAAAATTAAAATTAACAGAAAGCAGAATAAGACACATGGTATAGTGAATAAATAAAAGCACTTAGTTGTAAAGAAAACAAAATTAATAGCCCAAGTGACAGAAATGACTAAGGAGGGAATTGAAGAGATGGTTGATGAAATATGATACAAGAAGGCTGATCCAGATGATAGGAGCTGTAGAGAAGAAGGCTCTTGCACCAGCAATGGTGATACTGTGGAAAGGGTGAGAGCAGACAGGTGCTAGATGAGCAGAGAAGCAAGGAGGGGAGTAGAGTGGGACAAGATCAATCTTTATATTACTTCATTTAAAAAAATCTTCTGTGTTTTTAGTTCATTTGAGTTGGATTAATCAGCTGAAAAATAAACAGACAAAAGTGTTACGAAAATAGCTGGCAAAATGTGAGTGGCCAATTTAGAGAATAAGGGAAAGAATAGTTTCATTACAGTAATAAAAATCTGCTTGGCTTTTTATATGAGTATCATTCCCACATAAAAGACAGAAGAAGCACCTACATTTTTGCTCATTTTGAAATAGCTATTTTTCGCTTAAAGACAATTACAATTTCTGGTTTTAATAAAAAGCAGTAAAACAAAATAACCTACATAAATGACATATTTTAACACCACAAAAACCCACTCTACCTCCCCAGATTTTAGACTGCAAACTTGTCATACTATATACATAACACTGGATATTTTATACTTTATTTTTCCCTCAAGACAAAACTCATAAACCAATCCCACCTCTCCGGATACATATTAAAAACTATTTGTAATGACTACAGCAATAATTCCATTTGTAATCAATAATGGTAATTTTACCCACTCTAATTTTAAAATGAATTCTTATGTAGCCTAAGAAATCACATGATAGCATGTGGGGGAATGGGAGAAGAAAAAAAGTTCTAGGGTAAAAAATTCTGGACACATTTAAATGTGCATCCTTTAGCATTACTTGAACTCTAGTCGTCTTAAAGATACAATGTTAGTAATGTGAGAGTCAATCCTGCTCCGCCCCCCACATAATAAAGCTAAATGATTCTATTTTCTGCTCCTCAAAAGGGCTGTAACACAACATTTAGTTATTTGCTTCACAAAAATCAACTAATTCTTTGCTATACTGAAGAGAGCTACCAGGTTAATTTTAACTTGATTTTTAAAAAAATCTAATTAATAATCCCATTTAAATTAGGATTGAATAAACAAGAAAAGGGTCTTGTCAAGCAAACTTCATGCTTTCTTGTTTCCTTACATTTGCTGATGTCATTTATTCCAATTTATAAAAGTCCCTGGAGTAGGGGCTTGTTGTCTGTGTATCATCTCCAGTACTTTGTAAGCACACAAATGTTTGCTGAATGAATGACAAGGCCTTCCTCCAATCACAATTAAATGGCCTGGCTGAAGTCCCATTACATTGCCATCAAGGCTTTCCAGAGAATCCTTCTCTCTTCTGAACTTATATACTGACTGATCTCTATACCAATCCTGTAGTACTTCTGTGACATTTCTTGCAATATCATTGGTTGAGTAACTCTTCAAATGTTTAGACTTCTGCCTCCCTAACTAGACCAGAAATTCTTCTAATTAACAGGAAATGTGTTTTAAATTTCAATTTTATTTACAGTGTAGTTATGTAAAGAGGTGCTGTTTCAAATCAAAATTCTTTTTAATACATAAGCATTTTTTATTCTAGAATTTTAACTATCAATTCCAAAGAAAAACTCAAAATAATCCCTACTTTTTGAATGATTTTTTGCTTTCAACTGAACTGCTATCATGAAGATCAATGAAATATCTTTTACAAAAAACAATAAACTAAGTGAATACAATAAGAAAAAAAAGTTGGTCTCCAAGGAGAATAAAAAAGGATAGTAATATTTCATAGTCAAATATGTTGTCAACTCATATTAGTTCAACATGTTATACTAAAAGAACAAGAATGAAGGATAAAACAATGAGAAAAAGTGAAGAGTATAAAACAATTTAAATAACAAGAACATTAAACAAACAAATTAATGAAATAAATTTGTAGTAAAGTACTGAAATAAACAGGTATCCAAATCAACCTTGTTGGCCATCCGGAAGGAGGCAGGTCCTGAGCTGGTCTTAAAAACAGAGAACAATATTGATTTGGCAAATAAAAATAAAGAATAAAGGTGACGAGACTAGATGTGAGGAACAATGAAAGTAAATGCATAAAGTCCAGGATGATATGATTCATAAATACAAGTAAAAAGAAAGAGCATGCACAGATGGGAGGTGAAATGTAAAAGGTATATGTGAAGTTTTTGTGATATTAAGAAATATCTTTTAAGTTAATTGTTAGTATAAATTGTGGTGAAAGATTAGAAGCTAGTCAGAAAATTAGAAAAACAAATTTAAATATTTTTTACAGGGTTTTAAATATACAAAGAGACTCTAGCAAGGATTTCAGGGTAACAGGGATCAAAAGCAGTCAGTCAACTGAGAACTGCTTTGTTTTGTTCATACCAAAATTTCCCCCATAGCTATAGTTTTTTATAGCTATAATTTTGACCCTTTATTTTATTCAATATATCTAGGCATATAGTTATTCCTGTTTGAGATGATAAATGAACCGTAACAATACTTTGGAATTTGTTTGACTACAGACTTGAAGATTCATCTAACCCAAAACTTATTTTTCAGATAAAAATGAGGTCCAGGCAGGTAAGCAACATATCCCATAAAGGACTGAGATTTGATTCTAAGCCCTCTGATCTCAAATTTGGCCCTCTTTCCATTATTACATGATTTCCCACCCACAACTGAGAAATTTATCACTGCTTTCAGTTTTATAAAGAACATGCAATTCAATAAAATGGAAAGCAATAAAGGACTGCTGAAATGATCAGATTCCTCACCTCCATTCTTTGCCCCTGCAAAGCCCAACTCAACCTCCTCCCTTCTGGGGGTTTGACTGTTTTCTGGTTGTTACTGTTTCCCCCATTTCTACCCTTCCCCCACCCCAATCAGTTACTGTGTGTTTGTATTGTATATCTAAATACCTATCTGTGAATTTATATGCCCTTAGTAGAATGTATGCTCCTTAATGCGAAAGTCTCTTGTTTATATTTGTACTGCCAAGGCCTGCCATATGGTAGCTACCTAATAAATGTTTTTGACTAAATAGATGAATTTAGATTTTAAAATACTTTTGGTGATGATCTGTTTCCATGCTGCTAGAATCCTAAATTTAAGTAATTACTGATCTACTACTATTAATGAGGAATAGTTTTCTTAAGATGGAGTAATTTGTGTGGGCTGGAGTCTGAGATAAGATATCACTTCTAGAAAAAACTTCTATCTAAGTATGAAACCCTAGGTAACCAAAGCAACCAAATATATTAATATAGAGTTCTCAGTAAAGTACAACTGATATTAAAATATAAGTTGTCTTTTTAAATTAAAAATACTATATTTGAAAATGAGATCAAGTTCTATCTTATGATTTGCAGTCCATTTGCAGTATTGCTGTTCAGCAAATTCCTTAAACTGTTTTCTTTTTAAAATATATCTTTAAATAAAACAATAATCAAAATCTTTGTACCACTGCAGTCTTTAAAGTGTTCATTACAAGGTGCTACTACTTGAAAGTCAAGTATTCCATTTATTCCAAATCCTTTAAGCTCCAAATCCTAGCAATATTAATGCCAGTCATGTTTCTATCCCCTCTCCTATATAACTTGTCTAAAATGCCATTGGTTAAAACCCAGTATACCAAAAAGAATTAAGATAGTAAGGAGTCTTTTAGCTGATGTTCCAGCATAGAAGATATGATTCTAACACTGAACAGTAAGAAAATAAACAGCTATACAATTTCATTAAAGAATAATTCTTTAGGCTTTATATTTCTTCTAGGAAATTATTATTTAGAGCAAACTTACTCGTTTGAAGTCATTCATATTTGTTGCTTGAACTGGAGTACCAATAAATGTAAAATATGAAATTCTTGTTGTTTCTTCTTCACCTTGATTAGACTGAACAAATAACTAAAATAAAGAAAAGAAGTTTTTGACATATACATTTACATTGACTTTCTGATGAAAATGTCAAAAAGATTATTTTTTTTACATCTGCTAAAACTTTCTTGAGGTTACAACTAAATTGTTCACCTTAAAAATTATGTTAGGTTTATATTTTCCTCCTCTGATTGTTTCTAATGCTTTTTTCTTCTTCTTCCCAAATTACTTATTTTGGATCCTATTCCCTTTGGGTGGGGGGAGAAGGATTGGGGATAGGAGCATGAGACAACCAGTTGGTTAAATGACTTGTTCAAAGTTATATAGGTAGTGTCTGAGGTCAGACTTGAACTCAGGTTGTCCTGACACCATAGCTGATGCTCTAGCTACTGTATCACCCAGCTGTCCCCATTTCCTTTTAAAGTTAGGACTTTGTCACTTTTTTTTTAAATCTACTTTAAAACAACCCAATTCCCAGAAACTTCCATTTATTCTCTTTTCCTAGTTTTGGAATTTTTTTGGTATCGATTCCATCTTCTTTCATCTAGTTATCTAAATTTTCTCATACATAACCATAAAGTACTACAGATAACAAAACTGAAACTCAAGTGTATTTCTTTAGGTGATTTCTCCTGGTGGCTAGAAAATGAAAGTAATGATACTGATAGTAGGAATACCAAATAGTAGTGATGATGATGATGATGATGGTATTTGTCCTTCATTCTCGAAGACTATGACATCAGGAAGGATGACAAGCAAGTGAATTGGATTTGTGTGAGGTGTTACATTATGTCACCAGCCTCAATTTCTCCTCCAGAACCACCTGGATACAGTGGCCTAATATAAATCACAATAACTGGAGATGGCCTTGGATGCAGGATACTCAGAATTAAATGAACTGCCCTAAGTCACACAACTAGTAAGTGCCAAGTGTCTGAGGCCAAATTTGAACTCAGGGCCTTCTGATCTGAGTTGGTGCTCTCTCTACTAGTTGTCCAATAGTACTAGCAAGCATTTACATAAGGCATAGTGTGTGCCAGATATATACTAATTGCTAACAAGTACTTCACATTTGATACTCACAACAACCCTAAAAGTTAAAGTCAGGTCATCCTGACATTTGAAGAATTGAAAAAACAGGCAAAGGTTAAGGATCACACAACTAACAAGTACCCAAGACCAGTTCTTCCTGTTTCCAGGTCCACCTAGCTGCCTATCTTTGGAATTGTTTCAAAATCTGTTGGGATCAAAACTGCCTCTGCAACACTGTGGATAAATTATCATCCAGATTCCAGAGGGCAATTTCCAAAGGTAGGACATCTTTAAAGAGTGAACTCTAATTGTTAGAATTTTATATCTCCTTGTAATTTAAATCCACTAAGCCCCTTTCTGTCCTCTATCGTGACACATGAATTTTAAAGAATTAAATATATCTTTAAAAAATAATTCCCAGGGGCAGCTAGGTGGTGTAGTAGATAAAGCACAGGCCTTGGAGTCAGGAGTACCTGGGTTCAAATCCAGTCTCAGACACTTAATAATTACCTAGCTGTGTGGCCTTGGGCAAGGCACTTAACCCCATCTGTCTTGCAAAAAAAAAATTCCCTTTTTTAAAAGGTTTATTCAAGTTAAGCCATCATTTTTCAAATGCATTTTATGAGACTTCAAAAATATGAAAACTTTTTTAGTAGATAATTTCCCCCCCATCTTTGAGGATGGGGAAGGAATTCACAAGTTTAAAAACTGAATTAACCTATTTTGTGTGTGTGTGTGTGTGTGTGTGTGTGTGTGTGTGTGTGTGTAAAATGGAAGTCACTAAATGTGATGATTAGTTATATAAATGATTTTACATATAATTACTATATTTAAAAATGAACTGTCATTAACAAATATTTTCTATACTTTTATGAAATATTACTTACAGTTACACTGTTAACATTTTGGAATTTTACATAACGAAGTTGGACAATACCATCTTCTTTAATATCATCTTGTGTTAGTTCCAGAGCTTGAGTTGGTTCACTTCTTTCTGCCTCTTCAAAATCCATAGATCGGGGTAGATTGATAAAGATTTTTATATACTTAGGACCCTGGCCTACAAAAAAAAATAATTTTTTAAACCACCAGCTGAGGAATTTTTTAGGGAAATATTTAGATAGTTGATATCCAAAAATTATTCAGATCTTAAGCTTTAAAAAAGATATATATATGGAGAAACACTAACAGGAGATGTTGAAATCAGCCTGATATGGATAAAAGTTATCAAATTTAATTTTAGGGATATTTTCAACAGAATATCAATACTGATAATTTGCCCTTCAGGGCATAATAAAATCCCTATTTCTAAATTAAGTTTAAGGGAGGGGAAGAATCAGAAACTTGGCTGATAAGGGAGTCAACTAAAAAGGACTGTGGAGATCAAATCCAAAACCATTTTATGGTTAAGGACACCTTTAAGGCCTAGTGAAATAAATAAAATAAAATAATCAAGGCCCCAAGAGCAAGGAAAGCAATGTCTATCTTGAAAAATTCATAAAAGTTTTAAATTTATCAAATTTCAAATGGCAGTCTGACAGACAAAATATATAAAAAGGGGAAAAATATAAGTTGATATTTGGCATAACTTGAAATCCAATCAGTTTTTTAAAGGTCACTTGAGAAATTTTCTATTTGCTGAAAAAGTTGAACCCTTAAAATTCTGAAATTATATGATAGAGTTTCCTCTCTTCCCCCATTACTTTAAATATCTAAAAATCTCAAAATAAATAATTATTTCCTGCTACTGCAAAACCTTAAATGCACTATTAACTTAATCGATTATAAGGTAGAATATGTTGCTATACTTATTAAGGAAATGTTACTTCTAATAACTTTGAGTTTCAAAACTGAATTTAGACTTGTTTGGAATCCTGAGGATTTTATAAACTTCACTTCCAACTTGTTCTTTCAAATAAATGAGAGGTGGGACACTATTACATTGCAGGTGGAGCTGTGAGCTCATCAAAACTTTCTGGAGAGAAATTTGGAACTACGCCCAAAGGGCAACAAAAATGTGCATACCTTTGATCCAGCAATACCACTACTGGGTCTATACTCTGAAAAGATTATGAAAAAGGGTAAAAAAATCACTTGCACAAAAATATTCATAGCAGCCCTGTTTGTGGTGGCAAAGAATTGGAAATCAAGTAAATGTCCTTCAATTGGGGAATGGCTTAGCAAACTGGTATATGTATGTCATTGGAACACTATTGTTCTATTAGAAACCGGGGTGGGGGTGGGGGATGGAAATTCAGGGAAGTCTGGAGGGATCTGCATGAACTGATGCTGAGTGAGATGAGCAGGATCAGAAAAACACTGTACACCCTAACAGCAACATGGAGGTGATGATCAATCTCAATGGACTTCTCATTCTAACAGTGCAACAATCAGGCACAATTTGGGGTATCTATGATGGAGAATACCATCTGTATCCAGAGAAAGAATTGTAGAGTTTGAACAAAGACCAAGAACTATTTAATTTAGGAAACAAAAACTGATATCTTATTGTCAGATCTTCCTATCTCTTATACTTTGTTTCTTCCTTAAGGATATGATTTCTCTCTCATCACACTCAATTTGGATCAATGTATACCATAGAAACAATGTAAAGACTGGCAAATTGCCTTCTGTGGGGGGTGGGGGAGGGAAGTAAGATGGGGAAAATTGTAAAACTCAAAATAAATAAAATCTTTAATCAAATAATTGAGAGGGAAGAGAACTTTACATCAAAGACTCCAAGAGAAGTAAAATTAAAGAAATAAATAACCTAGCACCTTCATGCCAACAAGTGTATAATGAGTCAACTTTAAATATATTTTCCTTTTGTTACCCCCCTCAATTTTAAAAATTCTTATTTTTAAAGAAAATGCCATCTTATAAACAGATTAATCTGAATTCATCAAAAATGACCATGGCTAACTATGATCAAATTATCTACTTCATTTCAAGAAGAAAGTAGAATTTTGCTAATTTAACAAAACATTCATCTAGAAGGCATACTATCTGAAGAACATTTTGTTAAGTATTGGGGACCACAAAAATAGATTAAAGAAAACAAGAGTCTCTTAACACACCATTAAGCTTCAATTTTTTTAAATAAAAAATTATCTATGAGCTGTTAAAACAATGATATCTGATTTCAACACTTAATTACCAATCAAAATTTTGTAACATTAAATCAAGAAGAATGTATTTAAAATTTTAAACTGAACCAATTATTTATCAACTTCAAATAAGGTAAATGTACCACCCCAATGGATTTAAAATAAATACCATTATTTTGAATGTAAAATTAAGCTTCTGTAGTGAATAATAAATAGTATTCTTCAGTTCATGTCATAAAAGATGTTATAATTCCTCTTGGTCAAAAGATAAGAAAAAATTGAATACTAAAAACTTTAAAGCTGACTATCAAAAGTTGGGCTAGATTTACTCACCATTATCTGGCCCCTGAAATTTCATGGAATAAAGCTTAACAGGTTGATTGAAAGCCACTGTAATAAGCAGCTGTGAAGAAAATAATCAGAAAAAGTTTCATTATCATAAAAAATTTAAGCAATGATAGAAAAAAAAGCTCGCTACTTACAATTCACATAAAATACCAAAGATTGGCAGAAAAAATTACTATTATAGGAGTGCATACTTTAATGATAAAAATCTCTAAGTCTCTAAGAAGGTTGGAAATTAGAGAAATGCAAAATTTTTTTACTTCAAATCCTCTAAAATAAAAAGACAATAAAATAGATTAAAAGTTCACAATGTAAGCAATGTGGGAAGACAAGAACACTAAGGACACTATTATAGGTGGAACTGTGAATTAACTACTTTGAAAAATATTTTGATATTTATACAAGGAAAAATGTCTCAACTACTCAAAAATATCCTAAGCATATATATCAAGAAGGTCAAAGTTATGAAATACATACTAAAATATTTACAGGAGTACTTCTTGTGGTCACAAAAATATTGAAAATGAGATTATGGGCCTATCAATTGGGGAACAACAGATCAACAAATTATGGTATAGAAATGTAATGGTATATTCCACCATAAGAAAAACATGAACCTGAGTAACACCTTTAATTCTAGCAATCAATCATTTTCACGATAAACTACTGATATAACATTTACCTCTGTTTTTAGTAAGATACTGAGCAAAAGTCTATGGATATAAAATATGCCATAAAACAGTCACTATAGCATCTGGTTTTGCCTACAAGTTTTCCTTTGTTACAAGGGAAAGTGGGTGCAATGGGTGTAGGAAAAAGGACTGAAACAAAAATAGCTAACAGTAAAAAAATGTTTTGAGAAAAAAATGAATAAAATGAATTGATTCAGCTCCTCCCAGGGTTGACATTTATTTCTCTTCCCCAGAGCAACTACATTAGATCACAAAGGAAAAACACCCACATTCCAAGATGGGAAGAGAACAAGATGCATCAAATTCTTCCAATGACCTGAAGGGTCCTGGATAGGATAGATTTCCTTATTCAATGAAAAACCAGGTGAAACAGAACAAAGCTTTGTAGCTAAGTAGATAATGAATAAATAAATATTCATTTGATTCAATCCAAGCAGCATTTACTACTATTGACCTAAACAGTAAGAGGAAAAAGTAGAATTTTTCCCCTCTTAATTTATTTTTCATACTGCAGATTAATCTTTTTTTCTCTTCAGTGATCTTCTGGAGCCTAGCATTTGAAATATAAACTCTTTCATCTGGCATTAAAAATACTGATCTGATACTACCAGTTTCACATTAAACCTCCCTAGATGCTCTAAATAGACAAATCAATCTGTAGCACTCTTTGTCCTTTAAATAAAAGTAGAATGGTTCCTGGCTGCTACACAATGGATTATAATAAGTGTAAATGTTAAGACCATCTCCATAAAAACAACCTAAACTGAATGTTATGAAATTATAATGACCAAGTTTAGTTCAAATAAGAGGTATTCCCTTCTTTTCAGGGATGAGGAGCTAGCTAAAAACACTGCAAATCTTGTCAGACTGCTAGCTATCTTGAACTGTTTTTTCCTCTTTTTATGTGTTGCTATGAAGGATTAATCTCAGCAAGGAATAAAAGGTATACATTGGAAACTTAAAGAGATTTTAGAAACAAAAGATGTAAATAAACTTTTTTTCTTAAAAGTTCGTTCTTTGACCAGAATCCCAAAGGTAAAATGCTATCCTGGCAAGTTTTCCAGGAACGGTGTGACTGGAAAGCTAGTTGTTTGATTGTGTTTTTATGTTTCATATTTGAGACTGGAGAGCTGGACCCAGGTTCTCTAAAATCCTCAAATATCTATACTCATAGATCCCTTCAACACTTAGTATTACTACCCAATTTTGAGTTAAACATTAAATACCTGCTCATCACAGTCAGATTCCAAAAAGGAAGGATCTTTGCGTAAACAGTTATCAAATCCATGCTCATCACTTTCATTAAGACATTCACATCCAGCTTTGTTAATAAAGGGCATTAAATCCATCTGGGAAAAAAAATTAAAGTAAGACTTTAGGGAAAAGAGCTAACACTAATACCTTAGAAATTTAGAAAAAAATAACAATTCTTCTCTTTATTAGTTTTTAAAGGAAATGCAAACATAATTTGTAATGATCCTTCATGACCAGATACCACTCAAGTGCCCCAACCATACATCAAGATCAAAATGGCTAAGTATTACTATAGGAATAAAACAAACTTGATATTTTAAAAATATCCATCTATGATAAATACATCACTTTAATTCTGAGGAACAAAACAATCTTCACGGATTGGAATGGAAAATGGAAAAATAGAAACATTTCTGTACTTATACTGGCTGCTGTTTATTTCTCTTAATCACAGAGCAGCAAGAATTAAAGTCTAAAGGTTTGAGTCCACTTAATAACAAACTTATTTGGAAACAGTTCACTAATCTAGAATGAAAATGATATAACCATATTTCTCAAACTCAGTTCTAGTGCACTCGAATAGCAATGAAAATTTAGGTTCTACACAGGATCTTTAAAAATCCTACTTCTTTTTTTTTCCTTAGTCATGGATCATAATAAATTGATTCAATATAAACGGATCAACTACAAAATAGGTAAGTGTCATCCAAAAAAAAAAAAATCAAATTCGCCAGGGCAGGTTAGGAGAAATGATGAAATAAAATTTCCTTTGAAAAAGACCTAAGGAGGCAAATATTAAACGTTTTTCCAATAAAGCAAAAATGTCCCTTTCTCTGCTATTATTTGAAGTAGTTTTAAAAATGATAGAAATAGCAATAAGAAGAGAAAGAAGTCAAAAAGCATAAAAGATCAGCAAAAGATAAAACTATCTCTTCTTGTTAATGTCATAACGGATATTGAGAAAATCCTAAGGAATCTATTAAAAAATTAAGACGATCAATAGCACCAGTGAAGTTGCAGAACACAAAATAAACTCAAGAGTATTTCTATACAATACTTACAAAATCCAGGACAAAAATATAAAAGGAAGTTCCATTCAAAACAGTTACAAAACGCAAAAAATCTAAGACAATCTATCAAAGTACACTCAATACCATTTTAGCTATAAATGCACAAACATTTTAAAGAAAACCTCTATCTGATACTTAAGGGTAAGTCACGCCAATACAATAAAAATGACATTACTATCAAAATTAATGCTGTATCAAACTGCCAAAGAGATACTTGAGAGTTAGTCAAAAGAAAAGCAAAATTGGGAGGAACAAATGAATTAAAGGTAAAAAATGGTAGAAATGGGGGGGGGGGAAATAGCACTTTCAAGTCTCAATTCACATTGTAAAATGGTTATCATTAAACATATTTGGTACTGGTAAAAAAGAACAGACTACATAAGGAAAAAAGAGAAATAACAGATTTCAATCATCTTAGTATTCAATAAACTCCCAAATTCTTTAGGAATGTACTACTTATTTAGCTAAAATGCTCAGAAAACTGGAAAGCAGTCTGGCATAAATGATATTTTATAAAATTTATTTAAAAAATTCAAAATGGTAAGACATATTATAAAAGATGATATAATAAAATTAAAAGCAAATTATGTATTTCTCATAGCTAGGAGTTGGGACCTTAACCGGAAAGGGATAGAGACAATTAAAAAAATAATTATGATTACATGGAATTGAAAAACTTTTGTATAGAGAAATTTCTTTAAGTAGCAAGGATAAGGAAAGTGGAGGGAAGGGGGGGAACTTTGTATGTCTAATAAAGATCTTGATATCCAAGAAAGATAGAAAACTAATATAATTATATACTGCCAAAAATATATTTATTTCCCAATGTATGGTAAAAAGATCTTAACAATAAATTTCCAAAAGAATTGAAAATTATTGGGCAGCTAGGTGACGTAGTGGATAAAGCACCGGCCCTGGAGGAGTACCTGGGTTCAAATCCGGTCTCAGACACTTAATAATTACCTAGCTGTGTGGCCTTGGGCAAGCCACTTAATCCCCGTTTGCCTTGCAAAAAAAAAAAAAGAATCGAAAATTATTAATCATTATATGAAAAAAATCCAATCTCTATTACTAAGAAATATGCTCATCAAAAGCAACCCTATGACTTATCTTACACCCAGGAAATTTACAAAAAATAACCCAAAAAAGCCACTATTAGAAGGGTCTAGCCAGCAGTGAATGAACATTTATCAAGCTTTATTACATGCTAGGCAGACACTGTGATAAGTATGAGGAATGCGAAGAAAGGCAAAAGCCTTGTACCTGTAAGCAAAAATCTCATATTCTGATGGGGGAGAAAACACACACACTCTCAGGTATATATGTACAGAATAGATGGGAAATAATTTCAGAGTGAAGGAAGAGTGGGGGAACAAAGAGAGACCTTTTGCAGAGTCTTGAAAGAGGTAAGGAGGCAGAGAAAAGAATGGAGTATACTACTCAAAGAACAAGTAGGTCCAAATAAATGAATTATAGAGCATGTGAAGAAAGGGAAAGATTGGAAAGGTGGGAAGGAGAAAGGTTCTAAAGAGCTTTAAAGGCAAAGGACTTTATATTTGCTCCAAGAAAAAAACATAAACACTAGACTTGTTGAGCAGGGATTGCCAACATTTGACAAATGTAAAGATTTAAGTTTCTGGGATAAGAATTCACTATATGGTTAAAAAAAATGTTGGGAAAACTAGAAAGTAGTCTGGCAGACACTAGGTATAGATCAATGTCTTATATTGGATGTATGACTTGAGACATAAAGGCAGATGTCATACGTAAATTAGAAGAAAACAGAAAATTACCTTTCAGATTTATAGATTTATATTTATTTATTGTTTATTATTATTATATTTATGGATTTATAAATAAACAAGAAATAGAGTGTTGTGAGATAAAAAAGAACCAAGTTTGATTACATTAAATTAAAAAGATTTTGTACAAATAAATCCAATATAGTAAAGATTAGAAGGAAAAGCAGAAAACTAAGGGAAAATTGTATAAACAGTTTCTTAAAGATCTTATCTCTCCATAGAACTTTGTCAAATTTATACACTAGGAATGAATCCCCAATTCATAAATGGTTAAATAAATAAATAAAATAAATCATTAACTGGCGGTTTTGGGAAGAAATCAAATCTTTAAGTCATATGAAAAATGCTCTAAATCATTATTAATTAAAGAAATACAAATTAAAACAACTTTAATAACTACCATCTAACGTCAATGAGACTAAAATGATAACTGCTGAATGAAGATATGAATAAATTGAGATACTAAGACATCAGCAATGGAACCTGAACTGATTCAACCATTCTAGAGAACAATCTGGAATTATGCCAAAGAGATAGATAACTGTCTATACCTTTTGACCCTGCAATACCACTAGTAGGTCTGTTTTAAGAACTAGAAATTGAGGGAATGCCCATCAATTGGGGAATAGCTGAATAAGTTGTAGTATATGACTGTGATAGAATATTACTATGTCTATGAAATGATGAGCAGATTGATTTTAGAAAAAACATGGAAATACTTGTATGATACAATGAAGAGTGAAAGGATCAGAATCAAGAGAACATGGTATACATTAACAAAAAAAAGTTCAAATAATAAATGAATTACTAAACTATTTTGAGTAATATAAATATTCAAATCAACTACAAAGAACCTATGAAGGAAGATGCTATTCCCTTCTAGAGAAAAAACTGGTATCTGTGACATATCTATGACAAATATTGGCACGTATCTGTGACACAGTTGTGATAAATATTACCTTCTCTAGTTTGAGATTAGGAAGGTGGGGAAAAGCTCAGAACTCAAAATATAACAAAAAGAAAATTTAAAAAAGAAAAAAAGAAATTAAATAAAAGAAAAGATAATGGCCAGCCAAAATCAAAACAATCATCTACCAAAATGGAGAGAGAATAAATAGAAGGTGGAGCTCTGATTAAGAAAAATTGAGTTAGACAGCTCACTGAAGGAAGCAGCAAGGAGATGTGGTCTAACCATTCGGGAAAAGAATGTGAAATTAAGCCAAAAAAAACCTTGGGGCAGCTGCATGGCGGCAGTGGATAGAGCACCAGCTCTGGAGTCAGGAGGACCTGAGTTCAAATCCGGCCTCAGACACTTAATAATTGCCTAGCTGTGTGACCTTGGCCAAGTCACTTAACCCCATTGTCTTAAATTTAAAAAAAAATCACTGAAATCTCTGGTCTTAGGCCCCAAAGATTCACTGTGTTCCTTATAAGTAAGGGCCCAGGAGGATTTTCTAAAAGGAAAAGCACCATATGCACCAAACTATTTATAGCAGTGCTTTTTTTTGTAGCAAATAAGAAATAAAGTAGATAGATATCAAATGGAGAATGGATAAACTGTGGTATCAATGTAATAGAATATTACTGTCATAAGAAATGAAGCATATGATGAATAAAAAAAGATGGACATAAGAAAATTAAATCAGAGGAAAGTCAGATAGAAACAAGAAAATAATATACACAATGTCCACAACAATGTATATGAATGGTACAACAAAACAATAAGAATAATGCTGCAAATTACAGTAACCAAGCCTTATCCCAAAGAAAAGAGGCAAAAACAATTCTTCCCTTTTCTTTGAAAAGATGGGGGACAAACGAGATCATAAAAAGGGGAAAGGACCCACATGTTCAAAAATATTCAAAGTAACTCTTTTTGTAGTGACAAAGAATTGGAAATTGAGGGGACAGTCATCAACTAAAGAGTGGCTGGAACAAGTTATGGTATATGAATGTTTATGAAGTACTACTATTCTATAAGAAATCATGAGCAGACTGACTTTGGAAAAGCATGGAAAACTTGTAAGAATTCATGCTGAGTGAAGTGAACAGAACTAGAAGAGCATTATACATACTAACAGCAGCACTGTATAAGATGATCAATTATGATCTACAAAACCCCCTCAGCAATTCAATAATCAAGGATAATCCTAAGAGACCTGTTATGAAAAATCCCATCACATACAAAGAAAAAACTATATATAATGAATGCAGAGCAAAGCATATTAGGTTCACTTTTTAAAAACTTCTTTTATGTTTACACTTTCTCAATTTTTCCCTGTTAAACACAATTTTACATGTAAAATTTATGTCAGATTATTTGCTGCTCTGAGGAGGGATATGGGAAGGGAGGGTGTTAGAAAAATGTGGAATTCAAAATCTTGCAAAAGGATAAATGTTGAGGACTATCTTTGCATATAACTGGAAAACAAACAAATAAATAAATAAATGAGGAGGGGAAAAAAGGAAAAGATGGGGGTGCCATGGGTGTGGAATACTACACTTAATGTTAAACTGATATGTTGTTTAATTTTTGAATTTTTAATTTCCTTTCTTCCTTTTTTATAAGAGATGGCTCCCTGGGAGAGGTGAAAGGATAGATAAAAATATAAAATACAAGTGGTATAAAAACAAAGACCATCATAAGAGACCTAAAATCTAATGAGTCAGCTCTGTGATATGATTGCCAAAACAGAAACATGTTGCTGAACTCCATTAAGAGAAGCAGTGTGTGTGTGTGTGTGTGTGTGTGTGTGTGTGTGTGTGTGTGTAGTCGTCTCTGTGCCACATCTTAGAAAGGAATGAAATACATGCAAGGAGAACAATTAGAATGTGTAAAGGGAAAATCATGCAAGACCAAATATAATTTTAAAAATGAGAGACATTGACCTTAAATGGACATGGTACTTCTTCAAGTATTTGAAAAGCTGTTTTGGGGAAGAAAAAGGGATTAGGGGTGGCTATGAATAGGGCACCGGCCTTGGAGTCAGGAGTACCTGGGTTCAAATCCGACCTCAGACACTTAATAATTACCTAGCCATGTGGCCTTGGGCAAGCCACTTAACCCCATTGCCTTGAAAAATAAAAAAAAAAGGATTATACTTGTTTTGCATGGTCCTAATTAATACCCTACTGCTGGAGGTCAGATCATTTGTCATATAGGACAGGAAGTTCAAATGTAGGTTAGACTACTCTTTAGTTCTTTTCAACAAATCTATAATCTTAAAAAAGAATAAAAGAATAAAGTTTTCCACATTTATATTTACTAGTATGACAAATACATAGCAAAATAGTAACATTTGCTCCAAAACTGCAAAAACATATTTATAAAGTGAACTAAAAACCAAATTTTCATTAGAATTAAGTTAATTTCCTTTTTCAGATTAAAATACAGCCTCTATGTATAGCTGAGGTTTAGAATAGTAACTCATGGAAATTGAGTAGATTTGAAGAGTTTAGACTATTTGAGGAAAACAGTGTAAAAAAAGTTCTTCCTCATGTTTATACTTATTTATATTACCATAAAACAAGTATCCTAACAATTTTATATAGTTGCATTTATACTATATTCAATGAAATCCCAGGGTTCCAAGAAAGTATCTACATTAAAATACTATCAGGAGAAAACATTCTCAAAATAAGCATCTTCTAACGATTTTTAGATTCCACTAAAATGATTTATTAAGGGTTAGGTGTCCAGGTACTTACAACAAAATTAAACTTTCCATCCTCAATATTTAGAAATACTTTTCCCAGCACATCATTAGTGTCTCAGTTGTTAAAAAAAAAAAAGAGGTTATTAATAGCACTTAATCTACAGCAAGCATTCTAAATAAAAGCCTTTTTGTATGTCTACTCAAAAGAATAGGTGGATAAAAGTTTTTTGGGGTTTCTGATGAATCACCAATTAAGAGAAAGGACGATGTTCTCTGCAACAGATCAAAAGACATAATATAGCTGCAACAAGGTAGAGGATCATATAACCAATATAACTGGCTCAAAATAACTCTCCTTAAGAACATTCTTAATCCCAGGTCTAAAAGAAAGGAAGAAAAGTCCTAGATCTTTAAAAGCATCAAACAGTATTACCTTTTGCATAATAAGATTGTCCATTTAAGATTACGACAAATTTTAGACAAGCTGTGATATGGACATAGAAACAGAATATTGCTCTTATTATGCCTGTTTCCAAGCCTCTCTAAAACATAACATTATGTTTCCATTCCTAATAATATCCACAACCTTAAAACAAACATCATGAGACACCATTTAAAATATTTGGAGGAATGATTAATTAAATTCAGAAAGCATTTGCAAACCAAGTAGCAATTTGCAGCTACTACACCTAAAGAAACTTTCCTCCAATTTACAGAAAGGGATTCCTATATTTCTATAATGTGTTCAACTTCCCCAAACACTTTTAGACTGTCACATACTGCTCTAAAAAATCCTTTAAGAAGGGAAAGAGATTTACATCAAAGGAAGTATATATAAAAATATATGTATCCTGTTCAAAGTTACATAATTTGTTAATAAAAGAACCAAGAATTCATTGCAAGCCTTCACTCCAAGACATTGACTTTTTTATTCACTACTTACATACATACATAAAATCACACTAAGATACCAACAAAAACATTTAACCTAACTTCATGTAAATTCTTCATCACTTCAATAATAGATACACCATATTTAGCTGTGAATTTTAAGTGTTGACAGTGATATTTACACAAAAGATGTTACTGCACTTAAGATTATTTGTGAAAATTGCAATTTAATCTAATATACCATAATATAAAAAAAGAAAGCAAGTATTCACGCCAGAAGTGTATGTCTCATCGCTAATTATATTTTAGGGGATTTTATCATTTTAAGTCTTAAAACTTAAAGATGAATTTTTGAAATACAGGAAAGGATAAAATCCCTTTTTTGAAAAACTGGCCTAGGAAATAGTACTTACAATGATATTTCTGAGAGTGTTAAAGCAATTTCCCACTTAGATGTGTTTAGTTATTATTATTATTACAAGTGTCAATTATACAGGGTGACCCAAAAGACTTAGTGCAGCTTTTTAAATTTCATTAGTTTAAAAGCTGCACAGACTTCTAGGACACTATATCTATTTGGCCTTTTTATTTTTGACACAGCACTTTATATGTGGAAATACAATAAAATCAGCAGCACCATAACTCTTTAGCATTGTCAAAGAACATAAACAATAAATGTTCGAGGCAAGAGGTTAGGCATTATTCTACTCATTTTAGATATGATGAATCTGAGACTCAAATGTTTGACTCATAACATGAATAATGTAAGTTAGTGTCAGAATTAAAATGTGGAATATCATCCTTATTACTCTTGTGTTTCCAGGACTCTCTAAAAAAAATTATGCTTCCTTTCTGATTAATATCCACAACCTTAAAACAATTATCTGCAATAGTTGATTGACTACCTGAGTTGAGTGATGTGATGCTTAAGGAATCAACTTTACTCCTACCTTTATAGGGTCTCTGTGTGTGACAATAGGAAAATCAGTGCAATTTTTCATAAGTTAACACCTAAATAATATTTTTCCTATGGGCAAGAGTTTTTCCCAAATGTCTAAAAAGGAGACATCCTATGTACTAAACTCAATTAGCTGTGCTCTACACATAAGTACTAGATTTGGTTTTTGAACATTGTTAGAAGTAATGGTATCTCTACTGCAGTGATCCTTTTAAAGTCAATATTATGGACCTGAACTTCTATTTTAAGGGGAAAGGTAGTACCCAAACCCAAGTTCCTAAAGGTTGTAACACATCCAAAGGTACGCTGAATTTAAATCATCTTATCAAGTCTCTTAGAAGCCAGGGACAAAAGAAAACATCAAAGAGACTATTATGTCCTAATTAGTAGGGATGACCTAAATATGACCTAAAACAAAGATGTCAAACTCCCAGCTAGGATACATGTGGCCACAAAACTACTACCTAAACTAGATTAAAATATAAATGAGAAATGTTTACAAAAATACAATATAACAAAGAAAAGGTTAATTTGTGGTCTTCTAAGGTAACATGATCACAGGAATCAGTTTCTATCTGAATCTGACACCACTGTCCCTGTTACTCATTATCCATATGACCTTGAACAAGTCAAACTCAAACTCTCCAAGCTATAAAATGAGGAAATACTCTTGTGATGCCTACCCTGAAGGAACTACTCTGTGCCAGGCCTAGTTAGGAAGATTCATATCCCAGAATTCAAAGAGGACCTCAGACACATAATAGCTGTGCGATCCTGGGCAAGTCAATTTAATCCTGATCGCTTCACTTTTCTCATCAGTAGAATGAGCTGGAGAAGAAGTGGCAAACCACTACAATATCTTTGTCAAGAAAACTCACTAAAATTGATCAACAAAAATGAATGAACAAAAAGCACTTAAATTATAAAAACAGAAAGATGCATCAGGCACAAGAAAGGGCAGTCTTAAATATTGCCTATGACTGAATTACTTTTTTGGGGGGGGGACATGGGGGGGGGGGACCAGGGGAGGAAACTGAGATATACACTAAATTCTTCTAGGCAGTATTTCTTCTTGGTTTTTTACAAGGCAATGGGTGAAGTGACTTGCCAAAGGTCATGCAGCTAGGTAATTATTAAGTGTCTGAGGTCAAATTTGAACTCAAGTCCTCCTGACTCCAGGAGGAGTCTCTATTCACTGAGCCACCTAGCTGCCCCCTAGGCAGTATTTCTGTTATCCTATCAGCTTTTGTTGGATTTATTACTTCAATCCCTTTGAACTGGGATTTTGAAAAAGAAATTTTATTTCAGAATCTGGGAATAATTTCCTAACATATCATAAAGTCTCTAGAGAAAGCTGTAAGTACTTTAAAATCTGAGATGAAAAATCATTGCTGGGTCTATGCTCTGAAGAGATGATGAAAAGGGTTTTGTAAAAACATCACTTGTACAAAAATATTCATAGCAGCCCTGTTTGTGGTGGCAAAGAATTGGAAATTAAGTAAATGTACTTCAATTGGAAAATGGCTTAGCAAACTGTGGTATGTGTATGGAACACTACTGTCCTATTAGAAACCAGGAGGGATGGGAATTCAGGGAAGCCTGGAAGGACTTGCATGAACTGATGCTGAGTGAGATGAGAAGAACCAGAAAAACACTGTACACCCTAACAGCAACATGGGGGTGATGATCAACCTCGAAGGACTTGTTCATTCCATCAGTGCAACGATCAGAGACAATTTGGAGCTGTCTGCAATCAAGAATATCATCTGTATCCAGATAAAGAACCATGGAGTTTGAACAAAGACCAAGGACTATTAACTTTAATTTAGAAAAAAAAAATAATGATATCTTATTGTCTGATCTTGCTATTTCTTATACTTTACATTTCTTCCTTAAGGATATGATTTCTCTCTCATCACACTCAATTTGGATCAATGTATACCATGGAAACAACGTGAAGACTGGCAAACTGCCTTCTGTGAGGGGTGGGAGGAAGGCAGTAAGATTAGGGAAAAAATTGTACAACTCAATCACTGCTCCTAGGAATTCAGGGTCTCCTCAGTAAGTACTTCATTAATCCTGAGCATTTATTATTTATTGCTTAATTTTTTTAAATATTTTTGTACAGTAAGTGTTATTTCAATAAGCCTATTACATTTATGATGGCAGAATAAATGTAATTCTTGGTCGCAAGATTCAAGTATTTAAGTTACCCTACTGGGCCCAAATTATTCCAGTTTTTAAATATATTTGACACCTCATGGAAAATAATGAAAACATTTTTAAAGACTTTTCAACATTTTACCCGTAACATTTGCATGAAAATAATTTATTTCTAATTCTTTAAACTTCATTTTTTTCCTGCTTATTTCCTACCTGAAGTCAAAACATTGATATCACAATTAGCTGATGTGTAAGGAAGTATCCCTGTGGCTAAGCAGGGCTGTGGAGCTCCTAAGACTTTTTCATGCAAACACCCTTAGTTAAAGGAAAAGAAATAAAAGATGTAAACAACAGTTTACAATTAAAATGCTTTCCAAAATTTTCCAAAAGGTGTCACAACCCTGACTTATAAAATACCATATAATCCAAACTGGACATTATACAACTTTATAATAATAGTACACATTTTATTTCTTTTTATTGTTTTGTTTTTGCAAGGCAAATGGGGTTAAGTGACTTGCCCAAGGCCACACAGCTAGGTAATTATTATTAAGTGTGTGAGGCCGGATTTGAACCCAGGTACTCCTGACTCTAAGGTTGGTGCTCTATCCACTATGCCACCTAGCTGCCCCAGTACACATTTTATTTCAAGCAAATATGAATTGAAATATGAAAGAAAGCACACATTCATCATTTAATATATCTTAAAGCAACCACAAAAGAAATCTTTAATATAAACATACTTGTTCTTATGAAGCATTTATCTAATTTACATTATCATTAATTCTAAATTGAAGGGGCGGCTAGGTGGCGCAGTGGATAAAGCACCGGCCCTGGAGTCAGGAGTACCTGGGTTCAAATCCGGTCTCACACACTTAATAATAATTACCTAGCTGTGTGGCCTTGGGCAAGCCACTTAACCCCATTTGCCTTACAAAAACCTAAAAAAAAAAATTCTAAATTGATATTTTAATATTTTAATTCTAATGTAGCAATAATGGAATTTGTGACAAAAGTAATGACAAAATTAATACAAAGCAATTCAAATCATTAACCTTAATATAGTTCAGAATCCATAAGCATTATCTTTTTTTTGTTGTTGTTAGGATTTTGCAAGGCAAATGGGGTTAAGTGGCTTGCCCAAGGCCACACAGCTAGGTAATTATTAAGTGTCTGAGACCGGATTTGAACCCAGGTACTCCTGACTCCAGGGCCGGTGCTTTATCCACTACGCCACCTAGCTGCCCCCATAAGCATATCTTTCAATAAGCATATTAAGAGAAACTGACACTCACTTCATGGCCAGGTGAGGGAAGTCAGGTAAAGATGAGGCATTAGAAATTATACACTATAATTTATTGTTTTCACTTTTTTAATTCTGTCACACTTTGAAAAATTTTTCAGTGTCTGGCACATGGACTAAATGAGTAAGTATAACATATCTAATACTTCAAGGGATTTATGGCTAATAGGTGCTGTCAACTGCTTTTGCCTAACCAATTAGGTCTAGAACTAAAGGATAGTTAGTTTCTATCTTTTTTTTTTCTTAAATGATATAACAAAAAAGAAAAAAAAAGATTAAAAAGAGAAAATTTTCAGAAGCAAAATAGCAGTGCAAGTAGTTCATCAGTATGAAATGGTTACACATTAAAATTTACAAGTTATTTTACACAACTGTCAAGAAGTGGGAACATTTACTTTCCAAGGCACATTTCTTCACTTATGATGAAAAAATATGCATAATACAAGTGTTAAGAAAAAATGGCTATTAAAAAATAATACTTAGAAGTAGCAATAAAACAAATGACAGAAATGCAACAGCTAAGCAAGAAAAATGGCTACCTCATTAAAAATGTGAATGTCGATATTCTCTTAATGAATTTACTTTCAAAATCTACTTTGAAAGAAAATGAATTAATGAAAAACAAGCCAAGTGAATCGTTAAGTCTTTACAGTGAATTTTAAACTAACTATGCATTTTTACCTTAAACTATTATAATAGTATTTTTTTCATAATTACATACATAGCCTTTGGGGATATCTGTGTCTTCATTGTTTCCAGGGTCGTTTTCTAAGTGTTGTTTAATTTTTTCTTCTAATCCTACAGCATCTGCTCCTTGATACTGGTCGATTCGCACTTTGTTTCGAAAAAAGAGAAATGTGGGTGTTGCTGATATATTGTTGGTGGCAGCTGTTCCCTAGAATTCACAAGTTAGACAGTGTTATGAATTGAAAGAAGTACTTAAAAACATTCAGTATTCTTATTACCTTATCTATATAAGTGCAAAAAGTTTAATTAGCAAGAACTAAAAACATGTATATAAAATTCAGACATCATTCATGTCCTAATCTCAATAGACAATTAGTAACTAAATCTTACTTGAAATGAGGTTTGTTTTTAGAAGACAAAGTAAAGAATTCCCCATATAACCCCACATATCACTGGTGCTATTTCCTCAAACAAGGTTAAAGGCATACTCACATTTTAGGCACTGGTAAGCATTAGTTACATGGCAGATGGAAAGGTCACATGAGACTTTAGTATACAAATGATACCTACAAAGCTAAGGCAAGTCCTCAGCACAAAGAATGCTTTACACAAAGACTGTCGACATTAAAAAGGTTTAAGATTTTTTAGGGAGAGCATTCACATCCATAAAATCACAAATCAATTAAAATAGTGAAGTATGCTTTTGAATAGTTAACTGGTTTGACTCTATTGACTAAGTCAACTCTATAAGCAGAAGCTCTTAATTTATAGCTAAAGGCACTAAGTACCTTATGTAGCATACTTTGGTCAAAAAGGGATACTGGAGAGTGGTAGATAACAATTAGAAATCCATATAAGATAGAAAGGAAAAGGAGTAATAGTAACTATCTAAATTTTTTAACAGTTGGTGTGGACCTTTGTAGCAAGAAAAATCAACAAATGAAGTTTTAAAAATAAAGTCACCTTGAGATTTCATGATATCTGATGGTATACTCAAGTAAAAGTCATTATTCTATTTGTAAAACTAAAATAAAAGGTTTGGCCAACAAACTACTTTTAAGAGCTTTATCTGAGAATTAAACTTTCTAAAATTGTTATTCCTAATACATGAAATGTTAAAGGTCAAAAACCTATAGTGATGAGCGATGAACAAATACAGGATTGTTCTTTTCATTAATAAGAACAATCTTAAAAAAATCAAATTTTCTTATCTAGGAATGTATCATCAGAAGTTAATAGATCTATACTTCAATTTAAAAAATGAAAATTTATTTTTAGGACTAATAGGATCTAACTTCAATTCCAGAAGGGAAAAAAAAACCTCATTTTTGTATTTTCAGAGAACATTCTTCACAATGTTGTTTCTATAAATATAAACACACAAGTCTTACAAGCACTTGGGCTATCATGCTCAGTTTAGCTAATCAGCTACAAATATTTAGTGACTCAATGAACAACCAATCTCTTAAAGTCTTTGCTTCAGACATACACAGGAAAGTTATCAGCTCAATAAAAACAATTCTAACAAGAGACTCCTCTATTATATCTGCTGATCTAGCCACATAGGTTCCTCAAGCTTTGGCAGATAATGTCTTAGCTTTTTTAGCAATCATTGCTATTATGCAAATTATCATTAAGAATAATCACTAACACATTTCAATCACAGTCATTAGAAGAAAAGCTATAAAAACTAAAAGAACAAAAATATGTTACCTCTGACCACAACTTATGGAGATTAATTGCCTTAAATAATATGTTATATTTACAGGCTTTTTGCACTTAACTATGTAATATCAGTGTCTACAGTTCTATCCATCTAACAAAAGAATACCATGTTATGAAAAAGTCAAGTGTGAAGGATGATGAGAATACAACTAAATATCAATCTGATTCCCTGGAGAAATTAAAAAGATCTACAGATTTCCACTTACCTGGCACTGATGTACATCCACTTCCAAAAAGACTGCCTGTGGATACTTATTGCTCAGAGCACTGAAAGCTGGTGCTATCCGTAAACATGGACCACAACTGTTTAAAAATAAGAAAAAAATAAATAACCCAAGAAGTAAATTAAAAGCTAAATTAATATGAAGCCTTCTATTTTTATTTAAGTTGAAAAAGGTGAAGAGAGACAACATGGTGCAATGGACAAAGTATTTTAGTTGAAGTTAGAAGACATGCATGCAATATCCTAATTTTGAGATTTATCAGGTTATCTAGCTATGGGCTCATCATTCTTTAAACCCGGTTTTCTCATTTGGAAAATATTTCTATCACACTTAGTTCACTGGAGTATTATGAGGCTCAAAGGAGAGAATGCATGCAAAATATTTTGCAAACTTTATAGAACTATCCTACTGCAGGATGTTATCATCTGCAAATGCAAGTAAGACAGAGACTTGCACAAAGGTACCATAAAGAAAACATTCATGAATTTTAAAGTCCATAAAATTTTATATTTTATGCACATTTTAATCACATTTTCATCTAATACTGGTTATTCAAAGTCTAAACTAAATTTTCAACTTTTGCATGTTAAATTTGACTTGCAGATATGACATTCTGAAAATGCGGCAACAAATGATAGCTATGTATGACTAGTTAATGTCAACATTAGCCAGCATTCAATTCGCTAATATTGTACTAAATTCTGAGAAAGAGAATCTGTTGATTAATTTAAATCCATCCTACACATGAGATACTAAAAATTATTAAAACTTTAATATTAACATGCCCCTTCTTAAGTAGCAGGGCTGCAGTCAGAGTTCAAATCAGAATCTAGCTATGTGACTGAGAAAGTCACTTTACCTTGTTTGCTTCAGTTCCTCATCTATAAAATGAGCTAGAGAACCAGTCTAGCATGGTTGCCAAGAAAACCCCAAATAGGGTCACAAAGAGTCAGACATGACTGAAATGACTCATCAACAAATCTGCCTAAAGTATAATGTAATGCTATTATTTCAAATTTAGATTTATACTTCTCTAATTCAGTTTTCAATGATAATAAAAAAAATAAGGCCTTCGCCTGACCTCCCCAGGACAACTCAATTTAACAAACATATTAAGTTTTTACTATCTGTAAAGTATTATGCTATACATTGATAAAATAAGGAAGAAAAAAATGGCAAAATTGAATCCCTAGGCCTTTACTATCTAGTGGGAGGAATACAACATGTGCTCAAATGAGAATAATACAAATAGATGTAATAGGAATAAGGGAGAGGAAAAGTTGAGGAAAGGCACATGGGGAGGGGTTAGGAGTGAATCCAAGTTGAGCATCAAAGGAAGAAAAATTCTTTAGCTAATGGAGATAACAGAAGAATTCATTCTAAGTATAAAAAGCCTGCACAAATACACAGAAGTTGGACACAACAAGGCCAAACTGGAAATAACTAGAAATCTAGTTTGACTGAAACTGCTTTCATAGGAATAAAATGACTGAATCAAAAAAAAAAGGTAGATTAGAATCAAACTGTAAAAACCCTTAAATTTAACACCAAAAGACCTTAAATTTAGGATGGAATCAAGATAGCAGAAAAAAAGTTGCAACTTGCCTAAGCTCCCCCCAAAACCCCACTGCACACCTATAAATAATGCCATAAAACAATTCCTGAAACAGCAGAACCTACAAAAGAGTAAGATGGAACAATTTTCCAGTCAAAGACAACTTAAAAGGTTGAGGCTGCCCTAGAGCAGTAAACTAGGAAATAGCCTTGGGAATCATTGAATCAGCAGTGGCTGCTTCCAGAGTTCTCAACCCAAAGACAGTAAAATGGGATTGTGATTGAACAAATGATCAGGATGAGATTAAGAGGTTTCTTTGTTGGCAATGGGGACAGAGCTCTATTGCTTTGCTGTACTCTGATCTGGGTCACCATCCTGGGTAGCATCTGAGGGCAGCAGCCCAGGGTGAGAAGGAATACTAGCACACCAGAGCTTGCAGCTCCAGTAGAGCAATTTCATTATAGTGCCAGGGGTAGAAAAACATGCTTGTGGTCACTCACTCACCAGAGCACAGGCCAGCACCTCTCTTTGAATCAAACTACTTTGGAAGAACTGAAAATTGACATCCCCTAGAAGCTATCTCTGAAAACAACTGCACAAATCCCCTGAAGTTTGGAACAAGTGTCCCCTCTACTCTGGAAGCAGAGTCTCACTTAAAAAAGAGTTAAAAGTAAAAAAAAAAAAAAAATAGAATACAAAATAAGCAAACAGAAAAAAATTTTCACCATAGAAAGTCACTATAATAACAAGGAAGATCAAAACACACACTCAGAAGAAAAATAATCAAGTCAAAGCTCCTACATCCAAAGTCTCCAAGATAAATATGAATTGGTCTCAGGCCAAGTTCAAAAGGGAAAGCTCAAAAAGGATTTTGAAAATCAAGTAAGAGGTAGAAGAAAATTAGGATTAGAAATGAGTGATGTAAGAAAATCATGAAAAAAGTCAATAGCCTGATAAAGACCCCAAAATACTGAAGAAAATAACTTTAAAAACTGCATAGATCAAATGATAAAAGTACAGAAAGCCAATGAGAAGAATGCCTTAAAAAACAGAATTGGCCAAATAGGAAAAGAGGCACAAAAATTCACTGAAGGAAAAAGTACTTAAAAAGAGAATTGGCCAAATAAAAAAGAGGTACAAAAACTTACTGAAGAAAATAATTTCTTAAAAATGACAACTGAGCAAATAGGGAACTTTATGAGAAATCAAGCGTCATTATAAAGTTAATCCAAAAGAATGAAAAAAGATAGAAGATGTGAATTATCTCATTGTAAAAACAAACAGAGGGGGCAGCTAGGTGGTGCAGTGGATAGAGCACCAGCCCTGAAGTCAGAGTACCTGGTTGAAATCTGACCCCATACACTTAATAATTCCCTAGCTGTGTGGCCTTGGGCAAGCCACTTAACCCCACTGCTTTTGCAAACAAAACAAAACAAAAAGAACTATATCAAGAAGAAATAATTTAAAAATTAATGAACTACAGAAATTCATAATAAAACAAAGCAATTAAACATCATCTTTCAAGAAATTATCGACTACCCTTGATATTCTAGAACCAGAATGTAAAAATGGAAAGAACTCATCCATCCTGAAAAAGATCCCAAAATGAGAATTCCCAGGAGAGGGCAAGAAGAAATTATAAGTAGCCAGAAAGAAGCAATTCAAGTACTATGAAACCACAGTCAGAATAACAAAAGATTTCCCAGTTTCTACAGGAAAGGATCAGAGAGCTTAAAATAAATTTCAATGAGGGCATAGAAGTTAGGAATAAAACCAAGAATCATCTACCCTTCAAAACTTCAGGGGAAAAAAATGGACATAAATGATAGAGAGGACTTCCAAGCATTCTTGATGAAAAAAGCTGAATAAAGAATTTCACTTTCAAATACAAGACTCAAGAAAAGCATAAAAAGGCAAGCAGGAAAGGGAAATCTTAAGGAATTTAATAGGGGTTAAACTGTTTAAATTCCTACACGGAAAGAGGATACTGGCAACATACAAAAACTTTCTCATTATAATGGAAGTTAGGAGAATATATATAGAGGACATAGGTGTGAACTGAATGTGAAGGGATGATACCTAAAAAAGTAAGACCAAGGGATGCACAGGGAGAAGAAGGGAAAAGAAGGAATAAAATCTGATAAATTATCTTGGGTAAATTTTTACACATAAAACAGACAAGAAAAGTTTTTACAGTGAAGGGAAAGATGGAGGAGAGCTAGTGAATCTTACTCTTAGCAGAACTGGCTCAAAGAGGGAAAAACATATACACTCAACTGGTAGAAATCTATCTTACCCCACAGGAAAATAGGAGGGGAAGGGAATGAAATGAAGGGGGGGGGGGCAGCTAGGCGGCTCAGTGAATAGAATGCTGGCCCTGGAATCAGAGTACCTGAGATCAAATGTGACACCTTGCCTAGCTGTGTGACCTCGGGCAAGTTACTTAACCCCACTGCCATAAATAAAATAAATAATTTTTTAAAATGGTGGAGGTGATAAGAAGGGAAGGCAGATTGGTTAGGTAGTAGTCAAAAACAAAACACTTTTGAGGAGGGACAAGGTGAAAGGAAAGAAAGAATAGAACAAACATGGAGGAGGAGTAAGGGGAAGGAAAAATAGGATAGAGGGATTTAGTAATTTAGTAATCACATTTGAAAAAAAATTTTGAATAAATTTTTTCTGATAAAGGCTTCACTTCTCAAATATGTAGAAAATTGAGTTTCATTTATAAAAATAGGAGCCATTCTCCAATTGATGAATAATGAAGACATACTTAACAGTTTTTAAATGAAGTGATCAAACTTATCCATAGCCATATTGAGAAGTGCTCTAAATCGGAACCATGCATACCTTTCACCTAGCAGTGCTACTAAATTTGGAACCATGCATGCCTTTCACCTGCTACTACTAGGTCTACATCTAAAAAGAGATTTATAAAAAAAAATAATAATAAGGGAAAAGGACCTATATGCATGAAAAATATTTATAGCCACTTTTTTTCTGGTGGTAGAGAACTGGAAACTGAGAGGATGCCTATCAATTGAGGAATGACTGAACAAATTGTGCTATGTGATTGTGATAGGCTATATGCTATGCGAAAGGAAGAGGCGGGATGCTCTAGAAAAAACCCTACAACAGGTGAGGCAAAGTGAAAAGTATGTGTATAAAGTAACAGCCATACAATAAGATGATCAGATTCAAATGACTTAGCTGTTCTCAGTAATGCAATAATCTAAGATAATTCTGAAGGACTCTATAGTGTCTGATACACGGAGATACAGAAGAGGCCAAGTAAAATATAGAGTCTTATTGGTGACAGACCTTGATTCTGACCTGCCAGGAGAACCAGAAATGATGTATGAGCATGAGTGCTCACAACAGGATAGGCAACTAGTTATGTGGTCATAAGACAAGCTGCTCCTCAAGATGGGCAAGAAAGGTGCAAAAGTAAGTTAGGGGACTTTCCATATCACTTCAAAACATCCCAACCACAATGGGCATGGTTGAGGTGATTAAGCAAAAAGAGGATGGAGGTCCCCTAATCAGTGTTCTTGTGGTTAGACAAGTGAACCTTGGGACTTATATAAGATTACTGAAAAGTGAATTTATAGCTTGTAGTTTAAAGTTAGGGATCTATTATAAGAAAGACTATCTTATCTAATTATCCCTAAACATATGTAAAATATGCATTAATTTATATAATTCCCATTTTAATATTAGTTGACTAAACTGACTAAATGTATATTAATAGATAAGCACGTCACTATAATAACTATTCCTAATGGAATCACTCTAAGCTGATTGGAGTAAAACAGATGTACAATAAATCATTCCTCTAAATGGTTTAGAAAAACTTTTTAACAGACTTATATAAACTGATACAAAGTAAAGTGAGTAGAGCAGAAACAAAAGAACAATTTCTACAACAATACAGCAAGGACAGACTTTGAAAGATTTTAGGAATTCTGTTCAATATAAAGAAAAACCAACCATAGTTCCAGAGGACCCATGAGGAAACATGCTACCTACTTCCAGATAGAGGTGATGACTGAAATGTTTTGTTTCTTTTTTTTAACAAGGCCAATATGAATTTGTCTGCTTAATTACAAATTAGTAATGAATTTTGATTTTCTTGCTTTAATGTGTGGGAGGTAGAAGGGGGGAGTTGTAGAATAAAATTTGAAACAAAATAAAATTGAAATTTAAAATTTTTTAAAAGGAGTTGAAAGTAGATACTTACTATTAAAAGCAGATAAGACTAAATTATTGATCCTAAAGAGAGCTTCCTTTATAAAACTACAGTAGTACATTAAAACAGAACCCTGGAAGAGTCTGAAAACCTAGGTATCAATCTTAGTTCCTTAACTAAATATGTAATATGTAACTTTGAACATATAAATTCTTCAAGCCTATTTACTTTCTGTTATATGGATGTTTTGTTTTTACATTATACACATTTATAGATTACCAAAGTCTGATAACAGCAGAGAAATTAAATAAAATTACAGTGACCTCATATGAAAATGCATGCAACATTTCCTTTCTGAAATGCATAACTCCTTGCTCCAACTCACTGCTCTATTAATGGTTCTTCTTGTTCTGTTCATTTCATTCATCAGATAATAAAAGTTTTCAAAAATTTTTTTATTTTATAATCTAATGATAAAGTATAAATGGTTCCTCTAGTTCTGCTTCACTCTGCAGCATTTTCTTTAAGTCTTTCCATCATCTCCCTGAAATCATCTATTTCCTCATTTGTTATGGTACAATAGTATTCCATCACATTCACATATAATCAGTTATTCCTCAATAAGTATGTCCTCCAGTTTTAAGGATCCTTTCCCTCTTTCTTCCATCTCTTTGACAACAGTGATATAGCTAGGTCAAAAGGCACACACACTTTTAAGTAACTTTTGTATAATTCCAAATTGTTTTTCACAATGGTTGTATCCATATACAGTCCAAGAACAGCACTGTTGTGCCTGTTTTCCCATAGTTCCTCCAAAATTTATAATTTTCTTTAAATATCATCTTTGATACT
This sequence comes from Macrotis lagotis, assembly GCF_037893015.1. Taxonomy (NCBI): domain Eukaryota; kingdom Metazoa; phylum Chordata; class Mammalia; order Peramelemorphia; family Peramelidae; genus Macrotis; species Macrotis lagotis. The sequence continues at coordinate 297,845,140 of NC_133666.1, forward strand.
CTGAAGTCTGAGGTAGAACATAAGAACTGCTTTAATTTACAATTTTCTAATTAATGGTGATTTGGAGCATATTTGATATATCACAGACTGAGTGTCATCCCTTGAGGACTGTGTTCATTTTCTTATGCCAATTATCAATTGATCTCCAACAAAAATAAAGGTTAGTGAAATGCAAAGACAGAGGGGAGGTGGATTCTAGTGAAAATGTACTGAGTCAGAAGACATCTTATCAAATAGCAATTGGTGAAGTGTACCTGGAAATTTCCCCACTGTTCAAAAAGTCCATCTTTTTTTTATACCAATTATACCAATTTACACCAGGTGATGCTTCAGAAGGACAATCGTGGAATATCATAATCTGAGAAGAATCAATTGTGTCTTTGATTATGAATATAGGAAACTCCAACTTCCAGTAGGCCAGCACATTCTGTAGAATTTATCTAGTCTTAAAAGACCACCTAGAACTGCAACTAATACGTAAGTACACAGGTTTGTGAAGCTGAGTAAATCACTGAACCTCTCAGTTTCTCAGACAACCCATTAACACTATCATTGAACAAATGATTGAGTATTCCAAATTATTGGAGGATTAGTCTGCACTCTATACCAAATGAAATAAGTCAGAGAGAAAAGGAACAACAAAAAAGTATATTACCACAATTAGCTTGCTCTGAGTGTGGGGTGGCTCAGAGGAAGGGAAGGCTGTGTATGAGACAGAGAAATGAAGAGAGATAAAGATAGTCAGAAATACAGAGAGAAATAGAGAACAGAGAGGTAGAAAGAGACAAAGAAAGATAGAGAGGCATAGAGCCAGATAGAAAGAGGCTTGGTATACAGGGAACAAAACCTGCATCAGAAAGAGAGTAAGAAGCTGAGCTTAAGGTCCATCTCTGACCCCAAGTCCCTTAATCTCTCAGTGTGGCTAGGACTATAATGAAGAAGACAATAACTCACGGGGGAGTTCTCAGTATCAATACAATTACAGATCAAGTACCAAAAAAAACAAGAAAGAAAGAAAAAAAAGAATAGTTTATCAATATGCATGTGTAAGTATGTATATATGTATACATAAATAGCTTACATTTATCTGGACTTTAAGTTAACAAAGTTTTAAAATTTTATCTTACTCTCTTTTGATTCTCTAACAAGGATTACACACATTTTAGAAAACAGAAAACTAAAGTCAAGAGATTTGCTAATGCTTCCCAGAAAACTGAAGCTGAGGGGGTGGCTAGGTGGTGTAGTGGATAAAGCACAGGCCTTGGAGTCAGGAGTACCTGGGTTCAAATCCAGTCTCAGACACTTAATAATTACCTAGCTGTGGGGCCTTGGGCAAGCCACTTAACCCCATTTGCCTTGCAAAAACCTTAAAAAAAAATTGAAGCTGAGTGAGAACTTCAACTTCAACTCAAAGATCCCTAAGATCAAGATCTCTCTCATCTTTTGCCTTTTTTATGCCCAGGACCTGTATAATGTCTAGTCAACTTCTAATTCATTGAATTTTAAAAATTAGACTACTTGAGAGAAAAATTCATTCTTATTCTAATGGAAAGTTCTAAAAGGAAAGGTTTTCTGTTAATTAAGCATGAAAAACTTTTTCTAAAACTAAATTATTTCTGTAGTGGAACACCATCCGTGCTATAAGAAATGAACAGGGGCAGCTAGGTGGCGCAGTGGATAAAGCAATAGCCCTGGAGTCAGTAGGACCTGGGTTCAAAATCCGGTGTCAGACACTTAATAATTACCTAGCTATGTGGCCTTGGGCAAGCCACTTAACCCCATTTGCCTTACAAAAACTTAAAAAAAAAAAATGAAACGAACAAGATGATTTCAGAGAAATTATATAGGCTGATTTCATCGTTTTCAATGAACAGTTTCAATAGTAACAACTTTTAAAGACTGAAGAACTTTAATCACCCGGTGAATAAAAGTCATGATTCCAGAGAATCCATGATGAAGAATGCTACCCATTTCCTAAGAAAAATGATGGACTTGATAAAGATTGAGTAATTTGGGGGCAGCTAGATGGCACAGTGGACACAGCACTGGCCCTGGAGTCAGGAGGACCTGAGTTCAAATCCAGCCTCAGACACTTAATTGCCTACCTGTGTGGCCTTGGGCAAGTTACTAAACCCAACTGCTTTAAATAAAAAAAATTTTTTTTAAAAGATTTGAGTAATTTTTTTTGGACATGGATAATGTGGGAACTTGTTTTGTTTGATTATGTATTTTTGTCACAAGGAGTTTCTCTTTTCTTCTTAAGGATATATGGGAATAGGGAGGGGAAAATAGACTTGTTAATTGAAAAACAAATTTAAATGTAAATAAAAACAAAATAAAAATATTTTAATAGAATTAAACAAGGTTCCTTGAAAATTGTTAAAAATCAAAGTTACAAAGCTCTAATTAACTATTATTCATATTCAAGTAGGACCCACACTTAACTGGAATTTCATTTGTAACAAAACACCCTACTCCAGAAAGTAAATCAAGTTTCACTCATTCCTAATAAAATATTGGTAACAGGAAGGGAAGGAAATTATCTTCCATATCTAGGCATTCTCATAAATATACCAACTTTCTCATGCTTTGAATTAATATCATCACCATTAGAAGCTTCTCTTTATCAAAAATCTCTTTTTTTTTAGGTGAACGAATGTTGTTAGGATACTAAAGTATCCTAACAAGAGTAAGTGGAAAAGATAAGTAAACAAATATCCCCTGTCCTTTCTGCTTATTTTTTTCCTCCTTTCAACTTTCCTAGATTTCAGAAAAAGGCTAATATGGCAAGTGCCCCTAAAGGCACAGGAGTGAAGGGATAGTAGGCAACAGTATCTGTCTAATCTTCTTTTCCCAGACTAGAGGTCCAAATCTGAACTATGACTGAAAGAAAATCTTAAATGTTTAGGAAATAGAGAAATGAAAACATTATAAAAATTTCTTTAGAAAAGGGGAGAAGGCTAATACTTTTTGTTTCTTCCTCAAGGATATGATTTCTCTCTCTCATCACACTAAATTTGGATCAATGTACAACATGGAAACAAAATAAAGATTGACAGATTGCTTTCGGGGGGATAAGATTGGGAGAAAAATTGTAAAACTCAAAACTCAAATAAAATATTTAAAAAAAAGAAAAGGGGAGAAGGACAGGAGTACTTCAATGTTAACAAAGCTCTAAAGACAATGGGGAAAATCAATCTCTTTCAGAAGGTTTGAAGACTGCAACTAAGACAAAAAAAAAGATGAACCAGAGTACATGCAGAACTAACAGATGAGATTCTAAGGAGATGCTTGTTTTCCAAAGAAATGATGACATAGATTCACAAGCACTACTAAAATCTATCAGTCATGGAAAGTCCTTGCTGAAGGTTACCAAGGTAGTTTTTTGTCACTCTGAAAATAAGTCCTGTTAGTTTTCTAGAGTATTTTCTCTAGGATGTGTCAAAGGATCTCCAGATTTTTAAAGCTGATGACTACCCCCCCCACTTCTAGAGAATCACATGGACACAACTCATGGGGCACAAATAATACCACCAAAAAGACTCTAGATGATTAAAAATTATAAAGGCTTAGGCAAAAAAACTAAAGCCTAAAGAAGTAGGTAGTTGCTTTATCACTGTTATCCTCCCTAATCTACCCCCTTCTACATTTCCCTATTTCTATAGAATATCATTACCTTTCAAAAAATCTCTGCTACCTGATTCCTGACACCTCTTACCCAATTTGTGGCAAAGTGGATAGAGGGCCACATTCATATCAGGTTTCAGACACTGGGCAAGTCAACTTAACCTTATTTGCCTCAGTTCCTCATGTGTAGATTAAGTTGGAAAAGGAAATAACAAACCATGCCAATATCTTTGCCAAAAAAACAAAAAAACAAAATAGGGTCATAGAAAGTTGGATTCAACTGACTCAACAATTTAATACCTACCAGTTGATAAACTTTGCTTAAAGTATAGCTACTTCATCTCTCAATTCTATCTTCTATATTCAGCTACCACCTTAGTTCAGGTTCTCATAATCTCCCACCTGCACTTCTGCAATAGCCTCTCAATTCATCTCTGCCAAAATGATGTTCCTTCAATTTAACTCTGACTGTATTACTCTTGTATTCAATAAACTCTAGTTGTTCCCTATTGCCTCTAGAATCAAACTTTAACTCCTATTTGGCTTTTAAGATACTTCACAATTTGGTTCTAACCTATCCCTTCCAGGCACATTATTTTCTCCTCTCTCAATAATCTGCAGTCTAGCCAAATTGGCTTTTTTCTGTTCATCACACATTGCAGCTCCAGTCTCCAAGCCTTTGCATTGGCTATATCTACACTCAACATGTACTTGCCCAGTAGATAGCCCAAAAAGATGAAGCTCAATGTACCATCCACATGATGCTTTTTTTTTTACATTTAATCTAGGACTCTCAAAAATTCCCTAACTACCTTGTGTTTATTTTATGACAGAATGTAAGCTTTCTCAGAAAGGAGGTTCTTAATTCTTTGAATTTATAATCCCCAGCACCTATATATCTAGTACTTGAGATGAACATAGTGATGATAGTCTTCAATTATGGACTAGTGAGTCCTCAGCCAAAGAACGAATGACTCATGTTTTCTCAAATTGCCTTAGTAATAGGCAAGAAGAATCAAGAGGGGGAACTATCTGAATTATCAGTTTTGTCAAATGCAAATAGAAAGGGATCCCTGGGGCTGCAAGTTGACTTAGAAAATCCTAAGTTAAAACTAACTATGCTGTATTGTTTTATTTTGTTAAACATTTCTCAATTTCAAGTTAATTAGGTTTTGGCAATACTTGAGAATTTTGCAGCTAGTGCCCTCAACCTTGAATTTGACTTCTCTGGTATTTATATGACCTCAACAAAATATTTTACCTGCTACTCTGAGGCTCTGTGGAATATCCCCCTCATCTCCTCCTTTTAGAATCCCTTTGAGATTTAAAATTAAAGGCCATCTCCATCTTTCCTCATTCTCTCAATATTTTGTGTTCTCCCTCACTCCATATCCAAACTTTTTTTGTAAAAATTGGACTTTATGTAGTTGTGGATTCCAAGATCCTTGAAGGCAGACTGTTTTCTTTGTGGTTTTCACATAAACCTTAATAATTAATGAATTGCTGAGCTGTATTTTTCAGCTCGACCCTACAGGGCAGCACTAAGGGTGCTAAAATTGCAGGGAGGTAGGTTTCCATATGAAGGAAAAAACAAATATTAAGTACTCTCTAAATATAAAATGAGCTGTTACTACAGGACATGGGTTTCCCCTCATTTTAAGAGAAGGCTGAATTAACATTTTGTTGGAAATGTGGGAGAGGGATTCACTACTGCAAAGTGATAGGTTGGACCAGGTGACTGTGAAGTTTGAAAAATTTCCAAATTTGAGATTTTTGTGATTTTATATAAAAAGTATTCAAGTAATTATCTCTAATGAAAAAGTATAAATATTATTAAGGATTTCCTACTAAGTAGATTTTTGAACTAAAAGTATCTCCAAATTAATTTATCAAGTTTGTCCTTAATCTAAATTTTCAGAAAAGGTCTAAATTATTCCATGCACCAAAGTAAACAAGTCAGCAAAAAGACATTGAATAATGTAAAGTTACTGAATTCACTGGTCAAAAGTACACAATATTCAATTTAAACAATTGCCTATGGGCAAAAGCATTGTGCAAGGCTAGTAATATATACGTAAATTTTTCTCTGTAATCCAAAAAGCATTTCCTGACCACCTACCATTTCCCTTTCCCCTTACTAAATAAAAATGGGAGAAACACAGATTTACAGAAGGAATTCTTAACCTTTTGGGTAATAACCCCCCCTTTAGCAATCTGATGAAGTCTATGGACACCTCAGAATGTCTTCAAATGCATAAAATGCATTTTTACAAATGAAACCCATTGTATTTCAATGGCTGTCAAAAAAATATTGTTTTAAAAAAACAAGTCCACAAACCTCAGAAGTTAGGCCAAGCCTTCCATTTTTGAGTTTGGGAAACTGGAGATCAAGAAGGTTAAATGACTTCCCCTAGTGTCACAGATGAACCTCTACCTTCAGTCAGTACACTTTCTACTCTCCTCATGAACTGGGATAGAACTCAGTATATCCATGAAACAAAACATTAGTTCCTGTTTTAAAAATAACCTTCTCACTTGTTTTAGTCAAAAGTCATGAAAATCAGTTTCAGTTTCATGTTATACTTCATGAAACCTGATAAAATATGTTACTGGAAAATCCAGTTACCACATATTGTAATTACTGTTAAAGAATCCTTGAAGTAATGTGTATGAAATTCAACTCTTGCTTTATTAATGCTTAAAGGATAAAATTCCACCTCAGTAGACTTGACAGTGACATAGCTGTAGGGGATACTTATCCCCCCATCTTCCTCAAAAGCTGACTCCTGGTCGAGATCCACTACCATTAGAAATCTATTCCCTATTTTTAATGGGACTGAATGAGAAAATGTTTTGTACAAAGTTTGACTTCAGTCATTTTGCCTCTCTTCCAACTGAAGGTATTGTTGTAAGGATCATAGATTTAGAGGTAGAAAGGAGCCAAAAAGATAAAAGTCAGAGAACAAACAACTTACATAGGGGTGAAGGAAAAACTGGTAAATTCTTTGATTTAAATAGTCATTGTTCTCTAAAGAGTCTCCTTGCTAAAGATCCCCGTTCCTATTACTGTTTTAGCCACAGGTTGTTAAAAGTGGCCCTCTTAAAAATACAACAGAATTTTAATCTTCTGCAATAAGATCTAAATATCCTAAGATCATAGGTTCACTAGTGAAACAATTAGACCACTAGTTTACGTTTCCCTTTGGAACATATACTCGAAATCTAGGGCTTGAATTCAAGAGCCTAAGCGTACACACACACACAACTTCATCAAATTTATGGTAAGGTTAATAAATAGAAATAAATGAAATAAACCATTGAGGCTACTCTTAACGGCCCTGAATCGTTTTTGTTGTTGTTCTTGTTGCTCGCAACTTGGACTCTTTGGAGAGTTAGTTAGGTCCATGAACTCCTTCCAGGGATGTTTCAAAAAAAGTTGCTAAATAAAATAGACCGTCAAGCCAACTCCCAAACATTCCGAACCTTTTTTTTCCCAATTTTGCGGGTCATGGACTTTTTGAGAGTTAAGCGAGGGCTTTCCCAGGATGTTCACAAATCCTATAAAGGGAGTCAATTATAGCGAAATTAAGTTACCAAAATGTACTTCTGTAACCCAAAAGCAGAGGTCCCGGACTCGACACTGCGGGGGCGGAAACCCGAGGGCCTCCCCGGCCTGGGGGCGATTACGCGGCTGTTCGGCGCCGGGCGAAGGGGGAGGGAGGCACCGGGCGCGCCCGGAGTGCGGGTGCCGGCCGACTGGGGGCCGGGGAGCACGCCCAGCGCGGCGCAGGCGGAGCCCCCCACCTCCCCCGGGCACGGAGAGCCGCGGCTGCGGGCCGAGGCCTAGCGGGAGGCCCGGGCGCGGGGCCGGGCCGGGGCCGGGGCCTCACCCTCTCATGGTGAACTTGACCACGGCGAGTCTCGATCCCGCCCCGCTCAGCTCCGGCTGGAAATCCGGGTCGGTGGCGACCACCTTCACTCCCACCATGGTGGCGGGGGGGGGCTGCACCGGCGGCTCCGGAGCGAGGAGGGAGGCCGCCCCGGGGGAGCGGGACGGAGGCGCGCTGACGCTGCGGCCGAGTCTCCTCGCCGCGCCCGACGTGCCGAGTCACGCTCGGGGCCGAGCGGGGCGGCCGCCGGGCTGGGGGCGGGGAGGCGGAGAAGGGGCGGGAGAGGCCAGGAAGGGGAAGCGGGGGAGCACCCAGCGGCCCCCGCGCCGGCCGGCGGCCTCCACTCCTCGTCACTCCTCCCCCCTCCCCTCCCCTCCCAGCGCGCGGGTAGGAGGACCCGCGCCCGCCCTCCGTGCGTCATTTCCGCGCCGCCCGGCGATTCCGATCCAGAAAGGGAAGCGCCTCCCCCCGCCCGCTCCAGTCGCGTCTGGCCCTCAAGCTCCCGCCCCGGAAGTTGGGCTGCGCAGGCGCGAAGGATACTGCCGCCGGCTGGTCTTCTTGGCACTTCCCCAGAGTGCGGACGCGAGCGTGCCGCGTCACTTCCGCTCCCTCGTGTCGGAGCTCGTGGGTCTGGGAGGAAAGAGCCAGGCCCGGGCCTAGTGCCCGAGTCTTAGACAACCTAGCCCAGGGAGACAAATTCACGTGCTTCCCGGACACCCACCAGCTGGCCAGCGGGGCCTAGAATTAGCCGGAATTTCCTCGTCGGTGAAATGGGGTTAACCACAGCAAGATGCCATCTTACGCACTGCCAGGTGGTGCAAGGGATAAGAGTTCCCGTGCTGGAGTTTTTTAGAAAGCTCCGAGTTAAAATTCAGCCTCAAACTGTGTGTGTGACCCTGACAAGTCACTTAACCCTGTTTGCCTCAGTCTCCTCACCCATAAAATGAGCTGGAAAAGGAATTGGCAAAACATTCCAGTGTTTTTTGCCAAGAAAGCCCCAAATGGGGTCAGGGTCAAGAAGAGTTGGACAGGACTGAACAATGACCAGGTTGCTGGGCAGATCAAATACCAGTTTATGTAAAACGCTTTGCTCACCTCCAAGTGCCATCTCAGTGCTGTCATCATTATTAACATAGTCGCTCTTCACCTTCACCTCCCAGAGTCACTCTCTTCCAGACACATTGGCTGTGTGATCCTGGACGAATCACTGGCCTCCAGTGTTCTAGGCAGCATTTACAGTTAACAGAGACTGAATGTGGCCACCTGCCTTGGTAGAGAGAGTTTCCCCCCTGCTGAAGTTGCCAATGTCAGTGAAACCACAGGATCAGGCCTTATCCTAATAATGCCTTTGGATCTGCAGGATTTTGCTGGCAAGGAAGGGCAACTTAGGTAATTAAAACTAAAGACATCTACAAGTCAGGTTCCTTAGAGAACTGGGAACACCATGCTCATTCCCACCTAATTCAACTAACTACTACATTCTTGAAATCTCTTGCTAATCTAAAAGATTCACCTCTTTTACCCTGTGCACAGCCTGCTAATAACTAATACTATCACTTTTTTTTGAGTAAAAGTCATGCAAAGATTATCTTTCCTGTTTGACATGTATCAGACACCCTATAAATGTCTCAAAATCAGGAAGTTCAAAAGAAAACTCTTCCCAAAAAATCACCCCTCTTCTGAACTTCCCTAATACTGTCCAGGTAGCACCAGCCTTCCAGTGAGCCTGGTTCAAACGCCACTATTATCCCATATATCTTAAAAACTACTATAACTTGTTTTTCTCTCTACAACATCTCCCATCATTAACGAAGAAGTATTATAATCTGCTTTGTTTGCTACACTTTAAGAATCATGAACCCTTTTTACCCTACTTGCAAAGTAGAATGCTAGTCACTGGGGGGTGTGGAGTAGCAGTGAGTCTCATGTTGAAATGTTGCAGGAAGATGGATAGATGGCATGAGAAGCATTGTCTTATTGGGGAACTGGGTAAATATAATGGACTAGATGAGTTTGAACTCATAGTAAGAGTTAGTACTCAGCCCTAGGATCAGAGTTACAAAACTGGACAAATTAGCTCCCCTAAGACATTCTGGAAGTATAGTTTGGACAATGCAGTTCTTGGTAGAGAGAAAGTGGTCAGGATCAGGGCAAATGGTAAAATGGCTCAGGTGGACAGCTACATGGTTTGGGGAACAGAGTTTGGTTGGGGGCTTATAGCAGTTCCAAAACGGAATGGTAAGAGCAGAGAAGGTAGATGACAGGAATAACCCAGTATCTAGATGGAGGGTTGACAATGTGTGAATGATGGAAAAGCATGTTGCTGAGGTTCCCATTACAGACAGTTCTCTCTTCATGTAAATGGGCCCTTCCACAGACCTTCCCATCCCCTCAAAGGGCTCCCCTCCCCTCAAAGGGCTCTTTGTGATCCCCTCCCTCAGTGGCTCTATGCCCCACAACCAGTGCAGCTTCAGTATCTGGGAGGTCCCCAGCCCAAGACAGCAATGTTCAGCTCCTGTCAGGAGAGGGCTTTGCATAATGTGAAGTTATGAATGTATGAATGAATATATGAATGTCTCTATCTTATCATCCTCCTCCTCACTTCTCCCTCTCCATCCAACATACAAACTTCCAAACTCTCCCCTTAACTTCCAAGCTTCAGTATCTGGGACTGTTAACCAACCTGGACACCCCCGACGGGACAGGACAACATCTCTTCCCTCCCCCCCACCCCATAGTACTTGTTTTGTCCCTGCTCCTCAACTGTCCTGGGGGAAAAAAGCCTCACCCTAGCCTTTGTTTTTAGGGAACAGAGGAGTCACGCAGGATTAAGAGTCATGACAATGTGTAGATCCATCCCTCTTTCTGAACACCTGTTTCTGAGGACATCACTGTCCTTATTCAGGTCTGCAACTTCAGCATCAGACCCAGCTCCTCAAGCTCATTCATTAACCCATGTGACTAGCAACCCTGTCTTGCTTCTCCTTCCTCACCACCTCTTTTTTTTTTTTAAAGATTTTTTTGCAAGGCAATGGGGTTAAGTGGCTTGCCCAAGGCCACACAGCTAGGTAATTATTAAGTGTCTGAGGCACATTCGAACTTAGGTACTCCCTGACTCCAGGACCAGTGCTCTATCCACTGCGCCACCTAGCCACCCCTCCTCACCATTTCTTGAATCAACCCCCTTCTCTCTACAAATACTTGTTTCAGTCCTTAGCTTTGAACTTCTTGAAAGCAGGACCTATGATACTTTTCTTTTTTGTATCTCTAGGGGTTTGCACATAGTAATAAATGCTTCATCCATTCTGCTAGAACCCTAGCATAACCTCACCTGTTCCACTGTAATTACTCTCCTATATAAGCTCCCTTTCACAAGCCTATCTCTTCTGTAATCCATCCTCCACACAGTGCCAGTGATTTTCCTTAAGTGTATGTCTGACTATCACCTCCCACCCCCACCCCTAAAATAAACTCATCTGGATCATTCAAATAAATTCCTGACTGTCACTACACTTCAAGTCTTTGACTACTTCATTCCAGATCATCCTCCTACTCAATACACTTCAGTGGCTCCCTTTTTATTGTCTGTAGACTCAAACATAAACTCCTCTGTCATTTATAATCCTTTACAATGGGACTCCAACCTACCTGTCCAGCTTTATTACATATCACATCCCTTCCTGCACTCTACAATCCAGCAAAACTTGCCTTGAGAAATGAAAGGGAATAAATATTACAGGACCTATTTCATTCCAGGCACTATGCTAAGTCCTCTAAAAATTATTATCAAGGACAGCAGGTGGCACAGTAGATAGAGCACCGGCCCTGGAGTCAGGGAGGACCTGAGTTCATATCTGGCCTCAGACAATAATTGCCTAGCTGTGTGACCTGTGTAAACCCATTGCCATAAATAAATAAAATTTTCAAAAAATTATTGCATTTAATCTCCACAAAGAAATTGTTATTATCCCCAATTTATAATTGAGGAAGCTGATTGTATAAGTCATACAGCTGCTAATTGTCTAAGGCTAGATGGGATTTCAGGTCTTCCTGATTCTGGGGCTAGGGCTTTATCCACTACTCTATCATCAACTTACTTACCTATTTGTTGCTTTTTGCTGTTCCTTCCTTATAATAGACCAGATGAGTGGTAATGAGAAGCTGAAATAAAGTAAGAGCTCTAGGAATGGTCAGAGAGGGGCATTAGAGAGAGGTGTTATGGAGGTAAAAGTGATAAAACTTCACAACTGATTGTCTGTAGAGATGAAGACAGAGCCAGTTATTCTGACTCTGAGGTTGAGTTTGTATGATTGGAAGGTCAGTGGCTACCCTCAAGAGAAAGGATGTTAGTAAAAGGGACTGGATTTGTAGGAGAAAGGGTAATGAGTTGTGTTTTGGATATTTTGATTTGAAATACTTAAATAAATATAGCTAGAAATGTCCAGTGGGCAATTGATGAAAGAAAACTAGGAACTCAAGAGAGAAAGCTGAGCTAGATATATAGATCTGGCACCTCTCTGCACAGAGATGATAACTGAGCTCAGGGGAATTGATGAGATCACACAGAGAGAGAGAGAGCTTGTAAAGAGAAAAGAACACAAGATAGAACCTAAGGAGCCTGAGAAGTAACCAGATCCATAGCAGGAGAATGAGGGAGAGTTATCTAGGAAGAGAGGGGGTGGTTGACAGTTTTAAATGTTCCAGAAGGATCAAAAAAGATGAGAATAGAGGAAAAAGCAGGAAGATGGAAAGTAATCTCATTCCAGGTAAACAAAAATGTATTCCAAAATGGTGAAGCAACATCAAGATAAAAATGAGTTCAAAAGATTGTCTTAAACACCTCAGGGCTTTCTTTGCTTGCTCCTAGATGAGGCTTGGAGGAGGAGCAGGTTGGGGGGGGGGGTCCTTCATCTCAACTCAGAGCCTAGGAATTGCCCCATGCCAAATGTAGGCCAAAAGATGACAGCAGAAAGCAGATGCAGTTGTAGGGCTTCCTGGTAGAAAACAATTTTTTAAAAATAAGATAAACTCAGTAGGTACAAACTCAGCATATCCAAAACTGAATTCATTATCTTTTCCTCTAAGATCCTTCCCTATTCCTAATTTCCCAGTTACTTTCAAGGGTACCACTTTTCTCCCTGCAACCTAGATATTACCCTTAATTTCTCATGCCTAGAGCCCCTATACAGATACTAAGTTTTTTCAGTTTTTGTCTTGTTATATGTCTCTTCTCTCCTCTGTAACTGCCACCATTCTGGTATAGGTCCTCATCAACTTATGAATTGATTATTGCCAAAGATCTTTTGATTGATCTTCCTGACTCAATGGTCTCCTCATTCCAGGCCATCTTCCACTCACTTGTCAAAGTGATCTTTAAAGCACAAGCTTGACCATGTCTTTTGAATCAATGAATCCCAATACTTCCATGACCCAATATAGCACCCTCTGTTTGGTTTTTAAAGTCCTTTGTTACCTGATCTTATACTTACTTCTTTCTGCATTTTCTGCTAACCAGTGATATTGGCTTACTTACTGTTCTTCCCACAAGACTCTCTTCATCTGTGCATTTTCACTGACTGTTATACATTCCTGGAATTCTTCCCTTCTTTATTTCTCCTTCCTGGCTTCTCCAGCTTCCTTTAGGTTCCAACTAACATTCTACCTCTTCAAGAAGTATTTCTCAGGGGCAGCTAGGTGGCATGGTGGATAGAGCACCAGCCCTGGAATCAATTCAAATTTGGTCTCAGATACTTAATAATTACCTAGCTGTGAGGCCTTAGGCAAGGCACTTAACCCCTTTTGCCTTGCAAAAACCTAAAAAAAGGTCTTTCGCCAATTCCTCTTAATGTTAGTGCCTTCTCTCTTCTGAATATCAATTTGTCCTGTATAGTTAGAAAGTAAATTTCTTGAATATTTTTGCCTTTTTTTGGGTATATCTAGCCCTTAAGACAGTTCCTGTCACATTGTTAAGTATTTAATAAATGCATATTGCCTTGGCTGATTTGATTACAGAATAATGGTAGCTCTACACCATCAGATAATATAAGTTGCCACAGTTACATTTGTTTACTGGCTACTCAGCTATTGTTCTGACCTCATTTCTATAAGCCTGTGAAACCTGGACAGTCTACCAGGGCCATGTCAGGAAACTGAATCACTTCTGAAGATCACCTGGCAGGAGATGATTCCAGACACTGAGGTTCTTTCTTGAGCTAAACTGCCTAGCATTCTAACATGACTACAGAGAGTGCAACTATGATGGACTAGACACATTATTAGAATACCATAAGTATGCTTGTCAAAAAAGACTATTCTATGGAGAACTCAAACAGGACAAGTGCTCACAAGGTGGTCAGAAGAAGTGATACTGGGTATGGTCTCTTTTGAGAACTTTAGAATTGATTGTTCAGCATGGGAGACTCTGGCACAGTACAGTCCAACATGGCATGCCTTCATCAGTGATGGCGCTACATTCTATGAAAAGAACAGAATTGAAGCAGCTCAAGGGAAGCATAACATCCATAAGATTAGAGTAGCCACCCCAGGTGTTCACATGAATTATTTTTGCCCAACCTGTGGTAGAGTATTCCGAGCTCATAATGGTCACAGTCACAGTCAGATACACTGCAATTCGTCTCAAACATAGTGATGTCATTTTGGTCTTCAATAATAAAGGACAATAATCAACCAACCAATCATATTCTCTCAAAAGTGACTTTTTCTTCTCTGGTGTACAAAGGTATATGTGTAGAACTTTCATGTCATCTATGTTGCATTGTTGATTAAATGTTTGTTGCCTTAAATTAATATGCCTTTTAGTTGAACTAGTAAAAGTAAATGCATGAATGAAGTTCACAGGTTATAGTTTTAAGGGTGACAGCAGGAGGGGGAGCATATGGTGAGAAGGTCCCAAGGTGTTACATACAATATGTAATGAAATATTGAGGGCTATTATGGTAAAGTTGATAGAAGGTTCATTTTTAGTAGAAAGACATGGTAATACAGAGAGACTTGGTTTTACAGTGTTGCATTCTGGCTTTGGCTAACAGTATGACCTCTAGCAATCACTTAACCTTGCTAACTTGGGTTTCTTCATATATAAAAATGAGAAGGATTTATAATATGCTTTCCAAAGTATTTTTTAAATAAAAGTCTATGATCCTATGATTCTAAGTCCTGCCTCTGACACTTGCTATATGTTCATGTGCTCATTGGCCTGTCCTTAAGAAATTTGCTAAAACTTTTAAGTTACAAAGGAGTTGTTAATCTGCACCAGTAGAGGGCGTTTCCACTCTAGAAAATGATGAAGTCACAGGTACAAATCAAAAAGGGAAAAAAAATATGTATTGTGACACCAAGACGAATTATACTTTCAGAGATCTGGGATGAGAGATCAGAGTGGCAAAGACCCATAGAACACAGGGCCTGCCTTCCATTAGTTTACATCCTACTTTGGGGGGGGGGGGAGATGATGATGATGATGTTTGTTCGTTATTCTCAAAGAAGACCATGACATCAGAGGAGGTGACGCCATGACAAGCATCTGAATTGAATCGGGGGGGGGGCGGGGGGCGGGGAAGGAGGCTGCTGTGCTAAGTCACTAGCCTCACTTTCTCCTCCAAAACCATCTGGATCAGTATAAGAATGACTGGAGATGGTCCTGGATATGAGGCAATCAGGGTTAAGATCACACAGATAGTAAATGTCAAGTGTCTGAGGTCAAATTTAAACTCCTTTGCTCCTGATTCCAGGATCAGTATTCTATCCACTGTGCCACCAGGATGTCCTTAGGGATATATAACATTTACATATATGATGGGATAAACTATAATTTGGCATTGGAGCTTATGCCTGAGAAAGACCTTGAGATATAGAAATACAAACCTGGAGAAAATTCCCCTCTATCTAAGACACAGTCTTGAGAAAATTCCTTCCTACCCATTTGCCTTTGTGATAGGCATAATTGAGAAGGACCTTGTGATGTAGAGAAGCAGCCCCGAGAGAATTCCTCCCATCTATCTATGCAGAGTTAAAAATGACTTTCTTTATACAAGTTCCTGCCACATTCCCAGATTGTCCTTTAGTCTTTCCTGTAACTCCTGACTCCTTAGTTCATTCCTCAACCCTTTCCCTTGGGAAAGCAGCAGATCATAGATCCTAACATTTAGCCAACTGTTAATTAAGGTGGAGGGGGATGCAGATTCTTTTACTTAAACTCATCCTGTTCTCCCTAGGACAGATTTCCAAAAGGCATAGAAACACAAGATGGGAGATGGAATGCTGAGTTTAGAGAACACAAAATGGGTCAGTGGGTCTGGAATGGAGAGTATGGAAAAGGGAATAATGTAAAATAAGTCTGAAAAATAGTCTGGGGCCAAGAGACTTTGGACTTTAAATTCTAAACTTAGAACTTTGTGTTTAATTCTAATGGCAACAGGGAGCCACTAATGATTCTTGAGCAGGAAAGTGACATGTTTGAACCTGTGCTTTTGGAGGATGATTTGGACAATGATTCGGAGGGAAGCAGGAAGAACAGTGAGGATGTTACTGAAATATTCTGGATAAGAAAAAATGAAGGTCTGAACAAATATAGTGGCTATGTAAGTACAAAGAAAAAGGGGAAATGTTAGTGATGTGAATACTATATAACATAGGATTTGGCATATGATTAATAAATGGGTGGTGGTGAAAAGAGGATGAAGAGTTGAGGATGATTCTGAGGTTTCAAATGATGATGAAAAGATTTTGCGTGAGCTGTGACAGGCAAGGGATCAAAGATATTTAAGGATAAAAAAATATACTGAGGATAGTATAAAGTTGAAATTATAGACCATAGTATCAAATCTGGGAATAAAGTCAAGGCAGATAAGAACTGGAAATTGATGGGATACCCATTAATTGAGGAATGGCTGAACAAGTTATGGTATATGAATATTATAGAATATTGTTGTTTTATAAGAAACAAAGAATGGTTGGACTCTAAAGAAGCATGGAATTAGTTACAGGATCTGATGCTGAGCAAAGGGAGAGAACCAAGAGAATATTGCACACATTAACAACAGATGCAGCTCCTCTCAGTGGTTCAGAGAGCTAGGACAACCCTATTAGACCGTCTATGGACAATGCTATCCTCATTCAGAGGAAGAAAAACAAAACAAAATAAAAGTCCCCCAAATCCTCCAGAATCTGAATGAACACAATATTCTTTTTAAAAAATTCTCTTATTTCTTTCCTATCTAAAGGTTTTCTTTCTTTTCCCTCATACTGAAAATGACTACTCTGTAAACATGCTAGATACAAATGTGTATGTATAATATTCACCTGACTGTTGTAATATAAAAATGTGCATGTGAATGAATGTTGAAAAACTTTCATGACATGTAATTGAGAAAATAAAATAAAATATCAATTTAAAAAAAAGAAAGTGAAGGCAGACATGATGGAATAAATTACTGAACCTCTCTTCCTTTCTGTTTCATCATCTATAAAATGAGAGGTTAGGACTAGGTAACCTCAGGGTTCCTTCCAGCTTGACATGTGTGCTCCTATGATCCAAGAAACAGAGAGCACTGGAGTGCCTAGAGTTTGAGCTAAGCAGAAGGTTTAGAAGGGATGAAACAGAGAATATTTTAAATTTTTTTCATCCAGAACCCATTTTGTTGTCTACAGAGCTTGCTGAAAAAGAATACATCCTGACTCTGTTTAGTGTTTTGTTGGAGTGGTTCTTATTTTTTAAAATTTTATTTATTTAAGGCAATGGGATTAAGTGACTTGCCCAAGGTCACACAGCTAGGCAATTATCATGTGTCCGAGGCTGGATTTGAACTTAGGTACTCCTGACTCCAGGACTGGTGTTCTATCTACTATGCCACCTACCTGCCTCTGGAGCATTCTTTACTGGTTAATCTGTTTCTCTCTGCTGACAAAATCTGTATAGCATCTATTTGGGGTGTGGGTATGTTCAAGAAAACTAGTACCTCTGGTGTGAGAACTGCCGAGCCCTTTTCAGGGCTGCTTTCTACCTATGATGTCCACCTGAGTCACCTAACTCTCACCTGTGGCTCCACAGCTTCTTGGAACCATTCCTCAAAGTCCTCTGGCGACAGGCAAGTGCCGAAGCAGCAGGTACAGATGCACTGGGAGTTGTCGTCATAATTCAGCACACAGGTAGGCCAGGTCTTAGGGCTATTTTCCCACTGAAAGCAGCACTGAGATCCAGCAGCCCTGGGTGTCTGAGTAGCCCATTTAAGGGTCACACCGCTTAACTCCTGATGTGAGGAAGGGACTAGAAAAGACACCCTAAAAATTGTTTGCTTACCCAAACCTGTCTTGTTTATCGTGGTAGGCAGAGATCCCACAGCTTGGTCAAGATATAAAAATGTATCTCTATAATCAAGAAGTTTGTGAATACTAAGTCTATTAAATAGTAAATTGATACTAGAACATCTCAGAATTATTATAATAGGATACAAGTAGGAATATCTTACAATTTTAAGCCTGTATCTGTGGCAATATCCTCCGGGGGGGGGGATTAGACTATAAATTAAACATGTAATTTAAACATTTACATTCAGTTTAGTTAAATGGAAAAGTAAAATCTGAGAAAGAAATGGGATTAGACTGTTTTCTTAAAGTAGTATATACATAGACGATTGCCTTCCAAATTTATATATTATGAAAATTCAGGCTTTAAGAATGTCTTAGTAATTTCTTAAAATCAGATTCAGGATTTTACATACAAAATTGTATTGATGATAGTAAAGAAAGTGATATTTTTAAAAGGTAGACAAACAGGTCATAAAGGAGCTACCTCAGGAAAAAAAGGGTCAGGGCTAGATGGATTTACAAGTAAATTCTATCAAATATTTAAAGATCAAATAATTCCAGTAATAAATAAAACATTTGGAATAATAGACAAAGAAAGGATCCTATCAAACTGCTTTTATGAAACAAATATAATACTGATACCTAAAAACAGGAAGAACAAAAATAGAGAAAGAAAATTATAGACCAATTTCATTAATGAATATGAATGCAAAAATCCTAAATAAAATTCTAGCTAAAAGATTATAATAATCAATTACAAAGATTATACGCTATGTCTAATGGGACACCAGGAATGTAGGAATGATTTAACATAGGGAAAACTCTTAACATAATGTATTATATCACTAATAAAAGAAAAAATCATATGAATATATAAATGTTCTTAGAAAAAAATTCTGATAAAATATAACTCATTTCTATTTTAAAAAAGTTAAAATATGGGTATAAACATTTTCCAATTGATAAATGCTAACTTCATCTCAGTTTGATTCCTTCAATGTTTCTAAGAACTTCTTTGAGGTAATAGTTGTGGTATTAGTTGCTGGTGCATGATGAGAATTGGATGGACCAATGCAAAGGATTTATCCTAGCTTCAAAAAGATTAAGGGGGAAGTTCAAACTATGTATGTGCATGTGACTGTAGCACATGAAGAATTGAATTCCTGACCCTACTAAAAAATTTCCATTCCTAATATACTGGTAATAATTAGAAACTCAGAATTTTGCAACTTAAAGATTATATCAAGACAATTTAGATAAATAATCGTAAAGTTCAGGGTAAGTATTCAAAACAAAGATATGAATGTCCAAATAAAATATGAGCAAGTAAATGAAGGGATATTTACTTTCTTTACCAATGGATTAACTGTGCTTTTAAAAAAATAGGAAGTTCAAGCTCCTTTAGGACCTTAGTATAGCAATTTTCCTTTCAGGCATTTTCAATCCCTTGCTCTCAGTTGCTTTCCATCTGCCTGCAGGGCTGTTTGAGTCTCCTGAGTCATTAAAAAAAAAAAAAACTTCCTTTGACTCTTGCATACCATCTGTCTACCATTTCATCCCTTTCATTCCATTCATTGCTAGATTTCTTGAAAAAACTTTATTTCACCACCTACTCTCTTCTTAAGCTGGAAATCTGGCTTCTGACTTTACCATTCTATTGAAATTATTCTCAAAGGTTATCTGTCATTCCTGATTCATGAGTTAATATCTTTTGTCCCCTCAATTCTTATCCTTCTTGATATTCCTGAAAATTTTGACACTGTAAGAAATTCCTTATTCTTTCTTCTTGTTACTGGTTCTCCTTCCCACCCTTAGACAAGTTCCTTCTTTGTTTTTTTTCCCTGGCTTATTGTTCTTTTCTGTATTACTTAACATGGGTGAACCTCATGATTTTGCTTTGGTCCTATTTTGATCCTATTCTCTTTGCTCTCTCACTTAGAAATTGCATGTACTTCTATACTTCAACTGTTGCTTTTATGAAAGTTAATCCCTATCTCACATCCCATCTTCTATGTTTAGTTCTAGATATGTATATTCCAAATGTCTACAGGTAATTTTCATGTGGCTGTCCTGCTAGTACCTCAAAAGTTTCACTTTCCTTTTTTATAAAAATTTATAAAATAATGGGTTTGAAATATATGGCCTCTAATCACAAAAGATCTTTTCAGTTCTAAATCTCACTTATGCCATAACTCAGTTTTCCTATTGATTTGACCATTTCTGTTAATGACCAGAAATTCACTCCCTGAAACAGCAGTTATCTTTTATTCTGTCTTCTAGGTATCTCAAGAGTTACTAAGTTGGTCAAATTCCTCGTTTCTACTGCCACCCCACTATGGACCCCTCATGACTATGCTGCCCTCCCCTTCCCCTCCCCCCCAACCCTGCTATAATAATCTCTTAATAGGTCTTTTGGCCTATAATCTTTCCACCTTGAATGCATAATTCATGTTACTACCAAAATAATCTTTATTAAATAGATCTGGTAAATCTTCTGTTAAAAAATTTCACTAGCTCATTATTGTTGCCAAAATGTCCAAATTATATAGAATTAGATTATTGTTCTTGAAGTCAGAAGGTTCAAATTCTGGCTCCCATATTTACTAGCTGTATGATTCAGGATACATAAATTTAAAATGTACATATCTCAATCTCTTTATCTGTAAAACTTGGAATAAGATTTCAACTACTAGCCTCTCAGAGCCATTATTAAAGAATTTTGTAAGCATTAAGGACATATATATATACATATATGTGTGTATGTGTAATATATCCTTTATATGTAAATATTTGTGTGTGTATATATGTATATATATATATATATATATATATATATATATATATATATATATATATATGCTTGTTCTTACTGAGCCAAATTCATTTGGAACCTCTTCTTGATGTCACTCTAACTTTTTAACCTAGTCATATAGTCTGTTGGTCAAACTAGATTCTGTCTCCAAACATAACTTATTTCTGTATTTTGTATTGTTCCTTATTATCCTCTTTACTTATTTTTAGTCTGTTGAGTTCTTACCCATCTTTTAAAGTTCAACTTCAATTATACCATGAAATGTTGGTAATGCTAATTACCACTTAGTAATAGACAGTTGGAATAGGTTAGTGGCCTATTCCATTCTCATTGATGTTGTTCATTAACACCAGATCCCCAGTATATGACACTAAACTAAAACTCTGCTTACTTCGTCTACATAGATATTATACTTTAAAGTCTGGAGACTAGCTTGGGAGAATTAAGAATCAAGTCAGAAATTTTAGGCATAAACAGACTAAATGACACATAGAAAATTGTTTTCTAACTTGGATTCACTAAGCCATGAAGCCTCTTATCCAAATTACCAGTGGGCTTTAGTGGGCCTTTTGTATAGAGAAGTTAACCCCTTGGTTACTGAGTTCTGGGAAATTTTCATAAAATATTTCACAATTCCCAAACAAGGCCTTGAAAGTAGGCCAATGAGGGGTGAATAATAGAGTTGTAAAATCAGTCATTAGATGAGTCAGATTTATTCTCCTTTCTTTTATTTCTCTCTTTTACCAGTTATAATGCTTACAAGTAGAGTACCCATTTAACTGAATTAGTAAATTGAAGTAGATTGAGGAAGTAAAACTGATGAAATATCACTAAAATGCCATAGCTAAAATCTTTTTTTTATATAAGGGGAAAGCTAAGAAACCATCTTTAATGCTTCCACCCTCCCCATTAGTTTGTTTGCCACTGTAGATCATGCATGTTCCTAATAATCGATGAAGACTTGACCAAAGAAAAAGAGAAGAAAAATCATAGTATCCATTGTTTCCAGAGATTGTGAGAGTTCTGTTGATTGTAAATGAGAATATTCTTCAATGAATTTAATTAGAATATATAATTTATGCATGAGCAGCATTTTTCTTTTTGAGGAATCCAAAATTATTCAGACATCATTTGCAACTAAATGTTAGGGGATATGGATTGAAGAATTTCTCTCTCCTTTTATCCAAAAGCTCTTATAAAATCCTCAAATAAATGTTACATTTTTAGCTCATTGTCACCCCATATAAGCTTTTTTATTTTACATCTCTTTATTGCAGAGATGTTTTTATTTATTATGGTTATTTGTGTAATTAGGACCACAAATTTCTTTCATCTTAAGGGTAGAGTATAGGTGCTTGGTATATTGTCCTGAACCTTTGAATGGGATACAAATCTATATTTGGGTGGACCAGAACAGATTGAATGAAAATATGTTTCTACACCAAATTGTTTACTATGGTGTCTTAGGAACTTAACCAATTCCACTGATCTATCATTCTATTTATTAGCCAGTTACAAATAGTTTTGATAACTGCAGCTTAGTTTTAAATTTGGTATGGGTAGGCCACCTTCCTTTGCATTTTTTTCATCCTATCCCTTGATAGTCTTGATCTTTTTTCCTTCCAGGTTAAGTTTTGTTATTTTTTTCTAGCTTTATAAAATAATTTTTGGGTTATTTGATTGGTCTGACACTGAATAAGTAGATTAATTTAGGTAATATTGTCTTTTTTTATATTAGCTTGACCTACCCTTGAGCAATTGTTATTTTCCCAGTTGTTTAGATCTGACTTTATTTGTGTGAAAAGTGTTTTGTAATTATGGGGTTTGTCTTGGCAGAAAGATTCCCAAATATTTTATGTGTCTATAACTGTTTTGAATGGAATTTATCTTTTGTTGCTGGGCTGTTGATATAGAAATGCTGATGATTTATGTGTCCAATCCTTTCTTTTTATAGTTGTAGAAACTAGAGGTAAGTGATTTGCTGGGGTCACACACAGATGATGGCCCTTCGTTCTGGAAAGAGACCATAACACCAGGGAGGTGATGCCATGACAAGCAAGTGAACTGGATTATAGTGAGGGCAGAGCTGTGCTAAGCCTCACTTTCTTCTCCAGAAACCATCAGGATCCAGTGTTCAGAAATGAATCAGCATGACTGGAGATGGCCCAAATGGGAGGCAAGCAGGGTCAAGTGACTTGCCCAAGGTCACACAGCTAGTAAATGTCAAATTTCTCAGCTGGGATTTGAATTCCTGTACTCCTGACCCTAAGGTCAGTGCTCTATTCACTGTGCCACTAGCTTCCCCACACATAGTCTACAGCTATCTTATTTGAATTGTATGCTCCCTGAGATTGGTACAGTGTTAATCTTGGTAGCCTCAGCCCCAGCACAGTCTTCATCACAAATTAAGTATCCAATTAAAAAAATTCAGAGTATTCGGAGATGGAAAGATCTTAAGAAATTTAGTTCAATTATTTCATTTTATATGTGAATAAACTGGAATTCAGCACACATAATGTTCTTTGGCACCAGTTGTATTCTATTATGCCTCCCTACATATACTGAAGAAACTTTGCTGAATCTGGATGGGGTAAGAATAGAGTGGGAGGAAACAAGAGTTAAATTGCATAATTGTAGTAAAAAATAAAATGTTTTGTTCACAACAAACAAAATATATTCCAGTATAGTTGTGTCCTTCATTCTGGAAGAAGACTACAACAACAGGGAAGTGATACTCTGACAAGCATATGAATTGGAGTTTAGTGAGGGGGTGCTGAGCTAAGTTACCAGTCTCATTTTCTCTTCCAGAGCCAGCTGGGTCCAGTGGCCAGATATGAATCAAGATGACTGGGGACAGCCCTGGATGCAAGACAATCAGGGTTAAGTGACTTGTCCAGGGTCACACTGCTAAGTGTCAAGTGTCTGAGGCTGGATTTGAACTCTGTCCTCCTGACTCCAAGCCCAGTGCTCTATTCACTGTGCCACTTAGCTGATAGAACATCCATTCATTAGTCAGAGGACCTGGTTTTAAATCTTTCTGATGCCTATTTCCTGTGTAACCTTGGGTAAGTCACTGACTCAATTAATCAATCAATTAATTGACTACTATGTGCCATGTGAGTGGCAGAGTTGGAAGATCTGGTTCTCTGACATACACTGGCTCTGTCTGTGGGCAAATCTGGTAACTTTTTAGTATCCTCAGGCAACTCAACTCCCTTCAGGCCATAAATTGCAGAGATGTGCTATTCTTTTTTTTTTTTAAAAGTTTTTGCAAGGCAATGAGGTTAAGTGGCTCGCCCAAGCCCACACAGCTAGGTAATTATTAAGTGTCTGAGGCCAGTTTTGAACTCAGGTACTCCTGACTCCAGGGCCGGTGCTCTATCCACTGTGCAACCTAGCCACCCCCCCCCCCCAAGATGTGCTATTCCTTAGTAATAGAGGAACTTCCCTCTAAGTCTCCATGACTTAGTGAAAACATGACTAGTGAAACCATGGGTATGATTTTTTTTTAAGTATCAGGAATTGGGTTGGCTAGATGGCACAATGGATAGAGCACCGGCCCTGGAGTCAGGAGTACCTGGATTCAAATCTGGCCTCAGACACTTAAATAATTAGCTAGCTGTGTGGCCTTGGGCGAGCCACTTACCCCATTTGCCTTGCAAAAAAACCCCCCCAAAACTAAAAACTAAAAAAAAAATAAAGTATCAGGAATTGTACTAGGAACTGTGGTTACAATGATAACAATGAAAAAAGTCCTTGTTTCAGGGAACTCACCATGGGGAAATAAGTCAACAGAATTCAAGGTAGTTTAATTATAGGATAGTATCTGACAGAGTGATAAAGAGGAAAACTTCATGTAGGAGGAGGCACTTGAGCTGAACTTTGAATGAAGCTAGGTATTCTGAGAGGTGAAGTTAAGGATGGAGGACACATGGAGGAGAGCCAATATTTTTGCACTCACTGGATATATGGGATAAGGAAGAGAAAAGAATTAAAGATAACGACAAGATTGTAAACTTGAGTGAAGGATGGTGACATTATTGACAGAAATCAAGGAGGAAGAGGTTCAGAGAAAATTTAATAATCTTAGCTTAGACCTGTTAAGTTGCAAACATCTAATAGACAATTGTGAGGTAGGAATAGAGCTTAAATGGAAGAATAGATTTACATGTATGGATTTCAGAGTCATCTTCAAATGACAACTTAATCCATGAGAGGAGATGAGATGTGTGTGTGTGTGTGTGTGTGTGTGAGTGAGTGAGAGAGAGAGAGAGAGAGAGAGAGAGAGAGGCAGGCCTAGGACTAAACTTTGAGATATATCAAAGAGGGTGGGTATAGATGATGATAAATTAAAGAAAATTGAAAAGGAACAGACATACAGAAAAAGAATACTAATGTAAAACCCCAAAGAATATGTCAGCTAATATCTAAAAAGCAAGGAGAATGATTGAGAAAACGTCTTTAGATGTGGCAATCAGCTGATCCTATTTAATTTGGAGAGACCAGTTTCAGTTAAGTAATCTCTTTAGATTTTTTGAGGTTGAGAGGACAGAGAACATAGAAGTATTGTTTATGAATGACTTCAAAAAGTTTGGCTCTGTGACAAGGAGACAAAGGATGGAGTTTAAAGTGAAGTCAAGATTTTTTTTTTAAAGGATTAGGAAAATAGATTTTTTGTAGGTATAGCAGGGAAGCAGAGAGGGAGAGATTGAAAACTGAGAAGAGAGGATGATCCTGGAGGAAATCTATTGGAGGGGGTGGGATTTAGAATTCAAGTAAACATTGGGGATACTGGATATCTCTTTATCAGAAGATAATGGAAGATGATGTCAAGAATAAAAGAGAATAAGAATTCACTATTTGACAAAAATTGTTGGGAAAACTGGAAAATAGTATGGCAAAAACTAGGCATAGACTCACATCTCACACCCTAAACCAAAATAAGGTCAAAATGGATACAGTATTTAGACATAAAGGGTGACACTATAGATAAGTTAATAGACGAAGAAATTATCTATATGATCTATGGAAAGGAGACAAATTTATGACTGAACAAGAAATAGAGTACAACTGCAAAATGAATGATTTTGAGTATATTAAAAAGGTTTTGCACTAATAAAATCAACACTGCTAAAATTAGAAGGAAAGCAGAAAGCCGGGAAACAATTTTCACAATTAGGAGTTCTGATAAAGGTCTCATTTCTAAAATATATAGAGAACTACATCAAATTTATAAGGTTGCAAGTCATTACCCAATTGATAAAAGGTCAAAGTATATGAACACTTTTCAAAGGAAGAAATAAAAGCTATATATAATCTTATGAAAAATGCTCCAAATCATTATTGATTAGAGAAATGAAAATTAAAGCAACTTTGATATCACCTCACATCTATCAGACTGCCTAAGATGAGAAAAAGGAAAAATGATCAGTTTTGGAGATGTTATGGGAGGATTGGGGCATTGATGCATTGTTGGTAGAGTTGTAAATGGATCCAACCATTCTGGAGAGCAATATGGAACTATGTCCAAAAATTAATAAAAATGATAATACCCGTTGATCCAGTAATACCAATTCTAGGCCTATATCTAGGAGAAATCATAAAAAAATGGGAAAAAGACCCACATGTTCCAAAATATTCTTAGCTGCTCTTTTTGGAATGGCAAAGAATTAGAAATTGAGGGGATGTCCATCAATTGGGGGAATGGCTAAAGAAGTAAGAATATTATGGAATATTATTGTTCTATAAGAAACCATAAATAGTCAGATTCTAGAGAAGCACTGCATGAGTGAGGGGAGCAGAACCAAGAGAACAATGTACACATTAACAACAACTTTGTAAGATGATCAACCCTGATGGATATTACTCCTCTCAGCAGTTCAGAGAGCTAGGACAACTATATTAAACTGGCTATGGAAATGCTATCCCCATCCAGAGGAAGAAAAACAAAAACAAAAATCCTTCAGCGTCTGATGAACACTACATTCAGTTTTTAAAAAAATACCTTATGTATTTCTTTCCCTTAATCCTGATTTCTCATATCAAAATGCCTAATCTGTAAACATGTTTATCAAAATATGTATGTACAATCTTTGCTGTTGAGGGAAGGGTGGAGGAAATTTTGTAACTTAAAAATGTACACGTGCATGTGGATGAATGTTGAAAAACTTTCATAACATGTATTTGGAAAAATAAAAAGAGAAGAAGGAGCTCCAAGTGAGTCCCACCTATTTTCTCAAAGTATATAAAAAAGTGACTTGCTGACAGAGTAGTGTGGAGGTGAGAGGTAGTTGTACAGGCTGAGAAGAGGTTTCCAACAGTTTCTGAGAGAAGTGTCAATCAATTAGACAAGTTGAACTTATATCCAAGTCCAGCAAGTTAAATAAACGGGGGATTTGGGGTTGAAGGTTGGCAAACCATAAGCTACAGCTGCACAAGAGGCTGAGAAATGTGGGGAGAGGAAACTGCAGGGTGGTAGTGGTTAAACTACAGGGACAAGATTAGTAAAATGAGGAAAATGAAGGAGGTCTAAATTGAAGAGGAACAGGCCCATCCTTAGGTCGAGATGAAATGAGAGGTTCCATCAGAGATTCAGAATTCTTCATTATAAGGCTCAATTTCCTCATTTGTAAAAAGGAAAAGGCTGCATTTGAGGACCTCCGCGGCGGGCGGGCATTTATCAGAGGATCAGAATCATTCCACTTCTTGGGCCCAGAGAGGACCAAAAGCTGCCCAAATGCTCTAGCTCTAGGGCGGAAAAGCCTCCGTACAAGCATCCAGGTCCCCGCCCCGACGCTCATTGGCCCCGAAAGCGGAAGCCCCGCCGAGCACCCGCCTCCTGTTCCGCACTAGGCCCGCCCCTTCCGTTTCCACTCTCCTCAGGCATCCAGTTGAGGCTCTAGCGCTCCCTTTCCACAACAAAGATGGCGTCCGTGGCCTCCTTTGCCCAGAGTCCTGGCCCTTGAGAGGCTGGAAGTGGGGGAAGGGAGCGCAGAAGCCAGGGAGCCACTCCGAAGAGGAGAGGGCGGGGTTTCGAGGGGAGAAGGCAGTCCTCTTCCGCTCTATTTCTATGGCAACCCGGCTGGGTCCTGCGGCGCTCGGTCCGCCCCGGACTGTGTCTCAGGGCGTGGGGAAGCCGTGGGGATTTTTTTTTTACCCCTTTTTTTTGCGACAGTCGCGGTGAGGCGGCCGGAGCCGCTGTCAGCTGATTTACTGCGGCGGCAGCCCAGGCGGCTGCGGCGGTAGCTACTGCTTGCAGCCCGGCGAGCGCCCGTGGGCTCCGCCTGCGCATCTCTCAGCCCCGGCGTCCTCGCCCACTCTCCTCCCCGGCCTCGGCGGCGGCGGCGGCGGCGGCGGCGGCAGCAGCTAGGACTCAGGAAGGTAGAGGAGCTTTGGGGTGTTTCCCGGGGCGGGGCTGACCCCGCTGACCCGGGGGGTCAGAGGTCGGGAGACCTCCCTTTCCCTCTGGAAGCGGCTGCCAGCTGTCATCGCCCGGCGGGCTCCGCCCCCCCCCCCCCCCCCCCGCAGCCCTGGGGCACTTGAGTTCAGAGAACCCCGTGCCGGCCTGCCAGGGGGCTGCCCGGCTTCCCGTCCCGGCGATGCCGCGTTTATTTCTGGGCTCCTCTGTGGTGTTTTTCGAATTCGAGGTGTAGATGCGGCTGGCTGGGATGTGGGGCGGGGGGAGGGGCAGCCCCCAGCGACTGTTTGGCCGGTGCCTCCGAGCCGGGCCGCCTGGCCTGGGGCCGGCCCGGGCCTCAGGCGGCTGTTGGTCCAGGATGGAGCTTTCAGATATTTTCGGCCAAGATTAAGGTGTTTTCCAAAGTGACATCCCTCATTACTTTTCTCACTTGCTGATTGACCTCAGGTTTCTGAAGTTTTTATTTTGGGGCCAAGGCTGTATAATACAACCTTTGGTTTTTTTAACTTTAGATTCTCATCTTATGGTTTATTTCTATCACTTTCTAGGCAATAAATAGTCCTTAGGTCAAAGGTGCAGCTTGCTGACTATTTTCAGTCTTTGATAAGAGGCTCTGGTAGGGTAATTGCACACCCGGAGTTTTGGGACTTGGTAGAGTGGGGAAGAAAGAGTGGATCTAGAGTCACAAAACCTCTGTGCCTCAGTTGGCTTATCTCTCAATTTCTTTCTAGCTCTAAATCTGTGATTGTGTTGAATTTGAGTTTAGTCAGTGGCAATGACAACTCACACATTTACTATGAGTCATGGATTCAGAGTTTCCTTAAGTTATTTTTGTGAATTTAGGATTGGAGTCACTAAAATTCATTATGAAGAATCTATTCAATTCTTTTTAGTTTTTGCTAGGCAGAGGGGTTAAGTGGCTTGCCCAAGGCCACACAGCTAAGGTAACTATTAAGTGTCTGAGGCCTGATTGGAACCCAGGTCCTCCTGACTCCAGGGCTGGTGCTCTATCCACTGTGCCACCTAGCGACCTCCAAGAATCTATTCAATTCTTGAAATTTTTTTACATGTTTTTTTCATAAGCTATTCAGTCATAATGTGATTATAGAGTAAATTTTTTAAATATTCCATTGAAGTTTATATTGAAAATGCATTCATTATTATAAAGTAAATCCATTAAAATATCCAAAGGGAAAGAAATTTTTAGATGCAGCAAGTTGAAAAAGAAAAAAGAAAAAGGCTGACCTGAATAAATATTTAGTTTTTTCTTCACCATAATTATTTTCTAAATCAACTTCTACAGTATTCATATTTGTAAAATTCACTTCACTATGTCAGTTCATATATTTTTAGACTGTTGTAATACATGGATACATTGAAAGGAACTAGGACCAAAATGAGTGATGCTTATTTACACTTTTCATAAGATTTATGAATACTTGTTTTGGGGTTGAAAATATTCAAAGAGGCCATCCTTTGTTTATTATCACTATATGTATTTAATATCACCTAGTATACAGAGATAGAGACACAACTAATTTCAATTGCCATTTTAAAACTTTTATTTTGGATAAGTGTTCATGGGAAGCATTTAGAGCTTTTAATATAAACCATCTTTTGTTTTTTAAACCTATGAGGAGACAAATACCTACAAGTATTAAGTAATTTCCATTTGGTTATTAAGGTAGGAAGCCTAATGGAATTTTGAACCTAGATCTTATTCCAGATTGAATTCCCCCCTTCATGCCAATATGCTATATGGACAAACCCATATTATATACATATGCCATAGACACAGATTTAGGCTTAAAAAGGTTGTGGGGTGACATAGAACCTTCTTAAGAAAGGAGGATCATACCTTACATCATCTTAAACCATTTAAAATTTTGGATATAGGCAAGATAGGTCTGTATATATAGATTGTGGGAAAAATTATTTTATGGGTACATTTATGCTGAGAATTTCAGATCTACTTTATGATTATGTTTATTATTCATTCTATTATTCATTCTATTTCATTATTTATATATTATATATTTATATTATTTATACATTATTCATTATTCATATATTCATTTTCATTATTTTATTATTATTCATTTGTTTAAGTTAGTTAGCTACTTTAGAACATGGAGTTCATGTTGCCCATGATTGTAGAGTTAGTTCCTTACATCTGTATTCTTAAAGCTCTTTTGAATTCAGCCTCTCATTTGATCATTAGAGGAGAGATAGTATTATGAGACATTATCATGTGATGTCAGGAACACAGCATTCAGTCAGAGGACTTATGAACTTGGACTTCACAAGCCTCTAATAAAGCTCTTTGAGATATCTATTTTCTTACTTTAAAATGAAATTGATAAACTTGCAGTATTTGTCACATAGTTGTTAAGAAACTGCCTTGAAAACTTTTTTAAAGTATTTGATAAATGTTATTTATTTCTAATTTGACATTTTCAAACACATTATGCAATAAAGAGTATTTGCTTGAATTACTGATGCCTATGAGTAAGTCATGACACTGATCAGGTCTATGTAGAAAAGAAAATAAATCAATTTTTCTTTAATATAATAAAGAAAATAAAGAAATAAATCAATTTATCTTTAATCATCCTAATTCTTATGACCTTCATACTTGTTATAATAATTCTGTCTTTGCTAATAGTTTGTATATCTGTATATATTTACAAATGACTAGTGCATATCACTGTGGGTCAGCAACTTAGTTTCCTTAGCTATTTTTCTTTAGGATTCTTACCACATATGAAAGAGTAAATCTGACTACAGTATATCTTAGTCAAGTAGAACCAACATGATTTAAATAGGTTAAGAGGTCTCCAACAGGTCATATGCCATTGTTTTTTAAATTACTGGTTATCTGATCAGTGATTGATATCAATTGGTTAGTATGTTAGCCCTGAGGAAGCTGTGTTTCAGGAAGAGTCTGACTTTGGAAATCTGGAAGCCCTGCTTCCAAATCCTGGATCCAAGATTTAGGAGCCAGGTGGTCACAGACGCTTCTCCCAGCTTGTTTCCTTAAATGTAAAATGGGAATAATAATATCGGTGGTACCTGTGTCATAGGGGTATTGGAAGGTTCACATATCTAAGGTGCCTTGCAAACTCTAGTGCACTATTTAAAATGCCAGGTTTTTTTTTAGTTTTTTTTTTTTTTTTTTGCAAGGCAAATGGGGTTAAGTGGCTTGCCCAAGGCCACACAGCTAGGTAATTATTAAGTGTCTGAGACTGGATTTGAACCCAGGTACTCCTGACTCCAAGGCCAGTGCTTTATCCACTACGCCACCTAGTCACCCCAACTCTCTGAGCCTCTTCTGATGAGAGTGAAGGTTCCCTCGCCTTTCCCCCTTCAGTATCATTGCAAAAGCTCATTATAAAAAAATATATATATACATATATATATATATTTTATACAAAGTATCTTAGCCTATTCCACTTCTCCTTTCTCTTATTCCCATTACATTTCCCTTTTAGACATTGACTCCATTTTTACAATACATTAATCTTCAAATTCAGCTCTCCCCTTTTCTTCCTCTATAAAAGCTCCTTCTACTTGCTCTATTAAATGAGAAGTTTCATATGCATATCATCAGTATCATTTTTCTATGCAGGAATACATGTAGTTCATCATCATCAAGTCCCTCATATTTTACCCTTCTCCACTCTCTATGCTTCACCTGAGTCCTGTATTTGAAGGTCAAACTTTCTGTTCAGCTCTGATTGTTTCAACAGGAATATTTGAAATTCCCCTGGTTCACTGAAAGTCCATCTTTTCCCTTGGAAGATGGAAGAGGACATTCAGTTTTGCTGGGTAGTTGATTCTTGGTTGCCGGAGCTCTTTTGCCTTCCAGAATATTATATTCCAAGCCCTATAAGCCCTTAATGTAGTTGCTGCTAAGTCCTGTATGATCCTGAATGCAGCTCCATGATATTTAAGTTGTGTCCTTCTGGCTGCTTGTAAAATTTTCTCTATGACTTGGGAGTTCTGGAACTTGGCTCTAATATTCCTGGGGGTTGATTTTTTTTTTTTTGCATCTCTTTCCAGGGGAGATTGGTGGATTCTCTCAATTCCTATTTTGCCCTCTGCTTCTAGGATATTAGGGCAATTTTTCCCATAGGATTTCTTTAAAAATGAGGTGAAGGCTCTTTTCTTGATCATGACTTTCAGGTGTCCCAGTAATTCTTAAATTATCCTTCCTGAATTTGTTTTCCAGATCAGTTGTTTTTTCAATGAGATGTTTCACATTTTCTGCTAGTTTTTCTTTCTTTTCATGCTGAAGTATTGTGTCTTGACTTCTCGTAAAGTCAGCAGCTTTGTTTAGCTCCATTCTAGATCTGAAAGATTTGTTTTCCTCAGAGAGCTTTCTTACCTCCTTTTCCATCTGGCCAGTTCTGCTTTTTAAAGCATTCTTCTCCTCAATAACTTTTTTGAACTGTTTTATTCATTTGACCTATGCTGGTTTTTAACATGTTATTTTCTTCAGCATTTTTTTGGATCTCCTTGAGTAAGCTGCTGACTTCTTTTTCTTGTTTTTCCTGCATCTCATTTCTTTTCCCAATTTTCTTCTATCCCCCTTTCTTGATTTGCAAAGTCTTTTTTTGAGTTCTGTCATGGTCTGAGCCCAAGTTCTGGTTTTTTTGGAGTCTTTAGATGCAGGAACTTGTACTTCCTCATCTTCAGATTGAGTATTTTGATCCTTCTTGGGATCATAGACAATTTCTCAATCGTGTTCCTCTTTTTTTCTCTGTTTACTCATTTCTCCTGTCTGTGCCTGGTTTTTGGCGTGCTTCCTGAGCTTTTGAGTATTATTGGAACACCTGCTTTGGGTTTTTTTTTTTTTTGGGACATCTCACTGGGACTTTTATTCCTCCAAGGTCTTATGCTCTCTTGCTTGTAGATGACCACAGGCACTCCCCTCTGCCCTGGAGCTGTGAGGAGGATCCTTGCTATCTTAGTATGGAAGACCAAACTGCAAACTGGATCTGAGTGTGGACAAACAGCAGAGTCTTGCCCCAGGTAGAGCAGAGAAATTTCTGCAGTCTCCCCTGACTCCCTTACCGTTTGTGGGCTGTGCTCTGGAGGTGCAGGCCAGTTTCCCCAGATTCATGCTGCAGGTTCTCGCTGTTCTGAGGCTGGTGGTCCTTACTCCACACTCATTCTGGTGCAGCAGAGTTTTCTCACTCTCCTTCAAGCTGTTCCCAGTGATCCCTGGACTGGGCTGGGCTTTTTTCCAACACCCAGTCCTGGTGAAGCACACCTTTCTGGCGGAGCTTCTAAGTTATCTTGGACTGGGAAATTGTAACACTCCATCTTTCTGTGGGTTCTGTCCCTCTAAATTTTGGCTAGAGTCATAATTTGATGACTTTTGGAGTTTTTTGGGGGGAAGGAATTTCTGGGAAATGCTACCTTCACACTGCCATCTTGGCTTCGCTGATCTAAGATAATTCTAAAAGACCTGTGATGGAAAATATTAAGTGAAAGAACTATGGAATCTGAATGTAGATCAAAACATATTACTTTCATTTTTTTAAAATTTATTTATTTTTCCTCCTTGTGGTTTTCCCCTTTTTGTTCTGGTTCTTCCTTCCTAATGTGTCTTAATATGGGAATCTATGTAACATGATTATACATATGTACTATATATCAGATTGTTATCCTAGAGTGGGGGAGTAGGGAAGGGTGTGAGGGAGAAAACTTTAAAAAGGTGAATGTTGAGAATTATCTTTATATATACTTAAGCAAACAAACAAATAATTAAAAAAGATAAAAGAATAAAAGGAAGATGGTATCTGCTTTCAAGGACCTTATGATTGAATAGGGTATGACAGCACAAAACTGAAAAGATGATGGTATGATGGGTAGAGAAGAAATAATGGTGGTGGAGTCTAGAGTTCAGATATTGGGAATTGAAGAGTTGACTTTACTTCTGAGCCCTCTTTAAATGTATTGTTTGGGAGAGTTTTTTGCTCTGCCCTCTAGCCTTTTAATCAGATTATGTTACTTCCTTCCCAGTACATTTCAGTGCTTCTGTGTTTCTAGGATAAAACAGAAACTCCTGTTTGGCTTTCCAAGCCTTTTCACCATCTAGCTCCTGCATATCTTTTTAGATTGATTTTTACATTACTTCCCTTCAGGCCTTCTATTTTTCAGTCAAATTGGCCTATTTACTAAACACTGATAGCAAGGCTACTGAGGGTACTGATGAACTAAGTATCAAAGCTGGTGTAGACTCCATGATGAGATTATGAGTTTTTCTGATTGATGAGTTTTTCCTTGGTAGTGGGGAAGAACAAAAGGAGATGTACAAATAAATGCAAAGGATGCAGCTGGTGAGCATTGAAGAGCTGTCTGATCCACTACTGTCCTGTTGACTTTTATCATTTCCAGTCCCCAGGTATGTAAAGGGAGTTCTCATTAAACTGGTCAGTGGCCCTATGCTTCATTATATATGCTCATATTTTTTATGCTGCAAAGCAATTAAATTATAATTTGGAAATTCCAAAGTTAAACACTCTATGCAGGTTGACTAATTCTACGTAGGCAGTACAGCATAACAACTCATGCCGAGTTTCTTTTTAAGACCTTCTCCCTTGCTTCTCTTCTCAGTGTAGGATATTTATCCTAGTTTAGTGGAAGAGCTTTGAACTTTATATCCGTGTTTCATCTCAGCTCTGTTACATTCCAACTCTAAATGTGTTACTCTGGGTCGTTCATCTAACACATAGATGTTGGACAAAAAAATTTAACTGCTTTGAACTTCAATCCCTTCATCTTTAAAGATTATTCCTGGGCTCTGTGGTATCTTTAATTCATCTCCTTTTTCAGCACCCTGTCTACTAAGATAGCTTGCCTAAATTTTTTTTCCTCTGCCTATCCACAATTGATTTCAGTATTTACTCCTTTTTCTTTCAGTTTTTCTTGGCTCTTTTCTTTAGACCTTGGGCATCTGCCATTAGCTGAATATGCCTGACTTCAATAAAGTTCTCCATCCTGAAATTTTTAACTAAAAAATCCATTAGGGCCGGACCACCTATTCACTGCTATTTCTCTGTAACTGATTGCCACTTGGTATTATGCTCAACTTCTACAAAAAATTGTCTAATATTCTCCTTGCCTCTATTTTCTTATACCCTGTTGACCTAGCCTCATTGTAATATAACTTCTAACTCTACCATTTAAATGAAACTGTTCTCTGAGATTACCAGTAATCTCTAAATTTTCAAATCTGACAACTTCTTTTAGTTCTCATATTGTTCACTATTTTTTTTTCCAGTTAACACAGGTTAATTTCAGGGTCCTTTTTACCTGTTCATTTTCCTTACAGTCCACACATAGCCTTTCAATTGGCAGAGCTTCAGTTACCTTCAGTGTATTCAGTATCTGTACCCATCACCTTAGTTCCAACTTCCATCACCTCTTATCTGGATTGTTTTAATCACCATCTAAATGGTTTCTTAAAATTCTACTTCTCCTTCTTCTAAAGGTATACTCCACATAATTGCTTAATTGATATTCCAGAAGCACAGACCTGATAATGTCACTTTCCTACCCAGGACATTTCAGTGCTTTTGTAGTTTGTAGGATAAAATAGAAACTCCCATTTGACTTTTAAAGCCTTTCACAATCTAGTTCCTGCATATCTTTTTAGACTGATTTTTGCATTACTTCTCTTCGGGTCCTCTATTTTTCAGCCACATTGGCCCATTTGCTGTTCACTGATAGGAACTTCTATCTCCTCTCTCCAGCCCAGGCTGACCCCGATCTTGCAATGTCTCTCTCCTTACCTCTTGAAATCACCTTTCTTTAAGACTCAGCTCAAGTGCCTAGAGAAGCCTTATCAGACATTGCATCCATTTATTTATTTGCATCCTTCCTTTTGAAATTATGTTTTATCTCTATAAATGTTGCTTCTCTCAGTAGGAAAAAATTGGGGGCAAGGACTATTTTGTTTTTGTTTTTGTATCCACAAGGCCGGGAACATAGGTGCTTCAAAAAATGCTTGTTTTACTGAATGCTCACTGGACCAGATCAATTAGTTATTGTACTTCAAGCATAGTAATTAGCAAATAATTATAATTGTATTTCCTTTAGTAGTAGACAAAGATTTCTGATCCAGTGGTTTACTTTTGGAAAAAGTAGGTGCCAGTTACCTTGGTCATTTTTTTTATTCATTACTTTCCCTGTCTATCTTCCCTTTATCCTGTAATAGATTCAATTGTTGCACAGTTTGTTTTCTTTTTTAGGTTTTTTTCAAGGCTATGGGGTTAAGTGGCTTGCCCAAGGCCACACAGCCAGGTAATTATTAAGTATCTGAGGCACCATTTGCACTCAGGTACTTCTGACTGCAGGGCCAGCGCCCCCTGCACAGTTGTTTGGGGAAGATCTGCCATTCAATACAAATTTATCTTTACAAAATATCTATATATGAAGACATCAATCCTATCTCTCATATTTTTTGAGATAAATAAAATTGGGAATTTTAGATAGGCTTTGTTATGATAAAATAATATTTCAAGAATTTGTCATTCTTGTAGAGAATAAAATGAGAGTGAGGGAAACATTTGGAAAGTTACTTCTTTGGTCAAAACTGAACAAATTCCCCTACCTCCCTTTTTCTTTTCTCT
The DNA here is from genome assembly GCF_037893015.1 of Macrotis lagotis. Lineage (NCBI taxonomy): Eukaryota > Metazoa > Chordata > Mammalia > Peramelemorphia > Peramelidae > Macrotis > Macrotis lagotis. The sequence goes on from NC_133666.1 coordinate 297,881,854, forward strand.
AATTTCTCTGTTCTAGGTACCACCATCTTCCCAGATCAAATGAGATAATATTTGTAAAGAATTTGGACATAGGGCTTGTCATATAATGGGTGCTTAGAAAATGTTTATTGCCCTGGTTGTCCAGATTGCATCATAGTGAATCATTTTCAGCTTATTTTCCCCCTGCCCCCCTTGAATCAGATGCCAAGTTCTGTTAATTCTGTTTGCAGACCTCTAATATATGTCACCCTCTTTCTTCTGACACTGCCACCATCCTGCTATACACTTCTTGCCTAGACTATTGTAGTTACCTACTGGTCTCTGCAACAGTATCTCACTGTTGTCTCTGGACCACTCTAGTCCACTCGTGAAAGTGATCTTTTTAAAACACAGGTCTTATCAATTTTGAGCCCCCTTATTGCTCCCATTCACTAAATTCCAGTGGATACTTTTTTACTTTCAGGAATCAATACAAAACCTTTATTGATTTTTAAAAACCCTTTACAACTTGATCCCTTTCTTCTTAGTCTTTTTAGTTGGTGGAGATGATGAGGGAGCACATTCTGGGATCTGAGTGAAGCTTGTGGAGAGCAACTGATAGCTGCAGTGAACTGGAAATTTGTGAAGGTGAAAGGCTAGACAGATAGACTAGAACCAGTTTGTAGGAGCATCCTACAGGCCAATCTAAGGAGTTTGTATTTTATTTTTTACAAATATATATTTCTTTTTGATTATGCTTTCAGTTGAATTTTACTTAGTTCTATGAAATAGCCTTTTAGTAGTTTGATATGGCATGAAATCTATACATTAATTTTGGTTGTACTGTCATTTTTATCATATTAACATTTTCTAATCATGAGCTATTAATATCACTCCACTTACTTTAATCTGTTTTAAATTTTGTAAATTATTTTGTAGTTATATAATCCTGTATATGTTTTGATAGCTGAATAACTATATATGGATATATTTTTAAAAATTAAATTAAATTTTTGAATTTTTTTCATACTTTATTTTATTTCCTTTCCCCTAGTAACATGTAAAACCAAGTTTTAACATTCATTTTTAAAACTTTGAGTTTCAAATTCTCTCCTTTCTTCTCACCCCATTCTCATTGAGAAAGCAAGTTATGTGATAGAGGTTAAAAATGTGTAGTCATGTAAAACTTTACCACCCCCCCCCCCCAAAGAGAAACCTCAAGAAAACTAAAGTTAAGGTAAAGCATGCTTCAATCTGCAGTCAAACACCATTACCTCTGTCTTTGGATAGGGATAATATTCTTTATCTTAAGTCCTTTAGAGTTTTTTGTGTCACGGCATTGTTGAGAAAAGGAGAGTTATTCACAGTTGATCTTGCAATATTGCTGTTATTTTGTATGTAAGTACATTTCCCATTGCATCTGCTCATGTACGTCCTTCCAGATTTTACTGAGAGTATCCTGTTTATCTTTTCATAAATGAACAATAATATTCCATCACAGCCATTCCTTAATTGATAAGCATCGCCTCAATTTCCAGTTTCTTGCTACTAGAAATGAGTTACTATAAATGTCCTTATACCATGTAGTCCTTTTCTTTCCTGTTTTTTCATTCTGGAATATAGACCTGGTAGTAACATTGCTAGCTCAAAGGAGGATAGGTATGGTTTTATTGCCCTTTGGACAAGTCATTCCAAATTGCCTTACAAAATTGTTGCGTTATTTCACAATTCCAACAGTGCATTGATATCTTATTTTCCCTACATCTCCAATATTTTTCATTTTCTCTATTAGCCTATCCAATAGGTATAAGGCAGTACCTCAGAATTGTTGTCCAATTATTTCTCTGGTCAATAGTGACTGGATTTAAGCCTTTTTTTTTTTTTTTTTTAGATTTTTGCAAGGCAAATGGGGTTAAGTGGCTTGCCCAAGGCCACACAGCTAGGTAATTATTAAGTGTCTGAGACCAGATTTGAACCCAGGTACACCTGACTCCAAGGCCGGTGCTTTATCCATTACGCCACCTAGCCGCCCCCTGAGTTAAGACATTTTAAAAAAAATCTGGTCATAATTAGCATTGATAATGCCATCTGAAAACTTCATATCTTTTGATCAATATCAGTTGGGGAATGACTCTTATTTTTTTATAAATTTGACTTAGTTCTCTGTTTGAGAATTGAGGTCTTTATCAGAGAAGCTATGTTTCAATATTTTTCCCCACAGTTATTGCTAAGTGTATTTCCCTCCATCCTATTCCCCCACCCCAATTTATTCTGTTCTCTCTCCTTTCATACTCAAAAGTGTTTTGCATCTCACTATCCCTTCCATCATCTTCCCTCCCTTCTATCACCTTCTTCCTCACCCCCTTTGTCTCATCCCCTTCCCCTTCTACTTTCTTGTAGGTTAAGATGGATTTCTATACCCTTTGAATGTATATGTTATTCCCTCTCTAGCCAATTGCAATAAGAATTAGGTTCATTCACTCCCCCTCTACTTCACCCCACTTCCATTCCCCTGCAAAAACTTTTTCTTACTTCTTTTATGTGAAATAACCTATTTACCTCATTCTACTTCCCCCTTTCCCATTCTCCCAATACATTACTCTCTCACTCCCTAACTCCATCTTTTTAATTTATTATCCCTTCATATTCAACTCTCACCTGTGCCTTTTCAATATATGCTCCTTCTAACTGCCCTAAAGAATGAGAAAGTCCATATGAGTTATCAGAATCATCTTCCCATGCAGGAATATAAACAATTCATCATCATTAAGTTCCTTATGATTTGCCTTTCATGTTTACCATTTTTATGCTTCACTTGAGTCTCCTATTTGAAGATCACAAATTTTGTTTAGCTCTAGTCTTTTCATCAGGAAAGTTCGAAATCTCCATTTCATTGAATGTCCATTTTTTGGAAAGAGTTTATGCAGTTTTGCTGGGTAGTTGATTCTTGGTTGTAATCCAGACTTTTTTGCCTTCTGGAATATTGCACACTCTAATGTCTCTTAATGTAGAAACTGCTAAATCTTATGTTATCCTGATTGTGTGGCTCCATGACAATTAAATTGTTTCTTTATGACTGCTTTTAATATTTTCTCCTTCACCCAGGAGTTCTGAAATTTGGCTGCAATATTTCTGGCAGTTTTTCATTTCGGGATCTCTTTCAGAAGGTGGTCGGTGGATTCTTTCAATTTCTGTTTTACCCTCTGCTTCTAGGATATCAGGACAGTTTTCCTTGATAATTTCCTTTTTTTTTTTTTTTTTTTTTTTGCAAGACAATAGGGTTAAGTGGCTTGCCCAAGGCCACACAGCTAGGTAATTATTAAGTGTCTGAGTTCATATTTGAATTCAGGTACTCCTGACTCCAGGGTCCGTGCTCTATCCACTGCGCCACCTACCTACCCCTGGATAATTTCTTGGAAGATTATATTTAGGCTCTTTTTTATTCATGACTTTCAAGCAATCCATTTTTAAATTATCTCTCATGAATCAATTTTCCAGGTCAGTTTTTTTCAATGAGATATTTCACATTTTCTTCTAGTTTTTCAATCTTTTGGTTTTGTTTTATTGTTTCTTGATTCTCCCAAAGTCATCAGTTTCCCTTTGCTCAATTCTATATTTTAAGGAATTATTTTCTTTTGTCAGCTTTTGTATCTCCTATTTCAGTTGGCTAGTTCTTCTTTTTAATGTATTCTTCTCCCCATTGACTTTTTGGACTTCTTTTTCCATTTGACCCTGTTTGGTTTTTAAAGATGATATTTTCTTTAGTATTTTTTTGTGTCTCCTTCACTAAGCTGCTGACTTGATTTTCATAATTTTCTCACATCACTCTCATTTCTCTTCCCAATTTTTCTTCTACCTCCCTTCCTTGATTTTCAAAATCCTTTTTGAGCTCTTTCATGGCCTGAGACCTATTCCTATTTTTCTTGGAGGCTTTGTTTGTAAAAGCTTTGGCTTTGTTATCTTCTTCTGAGTCTGTATTTTGAGCTTCCTGATGACAATAGTAACGGGTTATGATCAAATTATTTTTTTCTTCTATTTGCTCAATTTCCCAGCCTCTCACTTGAATTTTTTAACTCTTTGTTAAGGTCATGTTTGGTTCACTGTCCCAGCCTTTTGAGTTTTTTTGAGTTGTTTTCAGAGATACTTCTGGCGATCTGCAAATTATCAGTGCTTCCAAGAGCTTATGATCTAAGGAGAGTTTTTATTATTTTTTTGTTTTTAATTTTTTATTTATTTGAGGCAATGGGGTTAAGTGACTTGTCCAGGGTCAAACAGCTAGGCAGTTATTAAGTGTCTGAAGCTGGATTTGAGCTCAGGTCCTCCTGACTCCAAGGCTGGTGCTCTATCCATTGCACCACCTAGTTACCCCCTAAGGAGAGTTTTGTACCACTCTCCTGGGTCTGTACTTTTGGTCTGTGGGGTGACCATAAGCTTTCTTTTCTGCTCTGGAGGGTCCCTGCTCCACTGCAGCAGTGAGCTCTGTTGTACTTCTGCTCCTTTTCCTGGGATTGGGTCCCAAGTCTGCGACCCTTATCTCTGAGTATAGGCAAAGCAACAGAGTTGACTCAGTGATAGCAGAGAGCCCTGGATGTAAGTTCTAACTCTGACAATGTCTGTAGCCATGGGCAAGTCATTGAATCTCTCAGTTCTCTAGACCAGAGGTATCAAGCATGCAGCTCAGATGTCCCTTTTTGATTCACTGTATTGATGGATTAATTAAAAAAAAGCCACACATATGTAAGTCAATATGTGACCCATAATGACCATTGGGTACTATTTGCTAGCCTCATTTTCCATTTGAGTTTAACACCACTGCTTTAGGCAACTTTTGAAGACTCTTCAAGTTGTAGGCAATACCTGCATTGGTAGAGGGATTTTCTCATTTGGGAATTTGCAGTACCAGTAAAATCACAGGTCCATATGCTTTCCATATCCTTATGCTTCCTTTAGTTTTTTTTTTATGGCTTGTATTTCCTTTTTTTTTTAATTGATTATTCCCATCCTTTGAATACTTATTTAACTTTTGGGAAATGACTCTTATTCTTAAATATTTATATTACTTCCTTATTTGTTTTGTTTATCAGACCTTTATCAGAGATATGAAGATTTTTTCAATCTACATTTCTCATTTTTTTCTAGGTGCATTGATTCTATTTGTGTAAAAGCTTTTAAATTTTTATGTAATTGGAAACTTTAAAAAAAATTTTAATACTTATTTTATCTTGTGTGATCATCTCAATCCCTTGTTTACCTTTAAGAATGGTAATGTTTTTGTCCTTCATTTCTCTCTCTCTCTCTCTCTCTCTCTCTCTCTCTCTCTCTCTCTCTCTTTTAATGTTTTTGCAAGGCAAATGGGGTTAAGTGGCTTGCCCAAAGCCACACAGCTAGGTAATTATGAGGACAGTTTTGAACTCAGGTACTCCTGACTCCAGGGCCGGTGCTCTATGCACTGTGCCACCTGGCTGCCCTTGTCCTTCATTTTTGAAAAAGACTATGACCCCAGGTGATGTCATGACAATCATGTGAATTGGATTTTTTTTTTTGAATGAGTGGGTGCTGTGCTAGGTCACCAGCCTTACTTTCTCCTCTAGAGCCATTTGGGTCCAGTGGCTAGATGTGAATCAGGACAACTGGAAATGACCCTGGAAGTGAGGCAGTCAGGATTAAGTGACTTGCCCAAGGACATACAGCTAGTTAAGAATCAAGTGTCTGAGGCCGGATTTGAACTCTCAACCTCCTGATTCCAAGGCCAGTGCTCTATCCCCTGCACCACCTAGCTGAAAAGTTATTACATAATACAAGTGACATAAAAAACACTTAGATGTATTAGTGGAATCAGTGTAGTTTAGTAAGTCAATAATTTTATGTGGCTGTTAAAAACTGTAATCTTAGGCTGTATTAATAGAAATAGTTTCCCCTTTCTGTGGCATTGGTAAGAGCAATTGAAAAAATATGGGGGTTCAATTCTGGGTTCATTTCAAGAAGGATATTAACAAAAACATTTGGAGGAAGAAGGGGATTGAGCATTTTGGTATTATTTAGTCTGGAGAAGACTTGAGAGATAATGTTGTAGTGGAAAGGACCCTCAGTTTGGAGTTAGAGAGGCCTGATATTCTTTTGCCCATTCTTTCTATAACTTGAATCAGTTAATCTGACTAATTCCATTTATTAAAATGTGGGAGGGAGCCTAACATTTCTTACACCTCTTGATCCTGTGACAGATATTTGATGTTATTTGGAAGAAGTAGATTTGTTACATATTTGAGAGATCAGTACTGGAATCATTGCCTTAAATTATGGCTCAATAAAAGGAAGGTGCTTTTAATTATTAGGACTTTCTAACAGAATAATGAACTAAATGCCCCACGAAGTGGTGAGCATTGTGGATGAAATATTCAGGCAGAGGCGAGATGACCATTTTGTCAAAGAGATTCTTGTAGTTTGGGAATTTGCAATAAATAATCCTCTAAGGCCTTTTCAGATGCTGAGATTTTACATGTTTTTCTTAAAGTAAGGTGTGTCAGATATTTAATCATGAACTGCCTGGTTAGTTTATCATAAACATAACATTTCAAGCTCTAGATAACACAGGTGTTTACCACCTTTGTCTTGCATTTTACATTGCTGTTAACAAGTTTTATGTCAGTCAATCAATAAATATTTACTTGTGTTAGACACTAGACTAAGCTCTCTGGTTACAAGTATAAAGAATGGAATGGCCTCAACTAGCATGGAATTTATCTTATATTGAAGACAACCACAAAATATACAGCATAAATATAAAGCCATTCCCCAGACATCACTTGGTTTCTAGTGGTTTGTTTCTCAGAAAAGTGTTGCTATAAATATTTTTGTAAATTTTCTTTCTCCACTGTCTGAACTCCTGGTTGTATATGCCTAGTAGTGCTATCATTGAGTCAGAAGGTATGTTACAATGACTTTAGGATTAGTGTATCAGGAATATATATGTACATATATATATATATATATGTATATATATGTGTGTGTGTGTATGTATAAAATCATTACATTTATTTTTATGTGACTTTAGTATCTTCCCCATCAAAATTTAAGCCATTTTGCATCAGGACTTTGAGTTTCATTCACTGTATTTATATTCCCTTTACTTAGGATAGTGTTTGGCACATGGTAGTTGCTTAATAAATACTTGAGGACAATCATTTCTTATTTTGTTTTAATATTGGTTTAGCTTTCCCCCCAATTGATGGATATCCTCTAAATTTTAAGTTACTGTAAATCTTTATGTACATATGGATCCTTTTCTAATTTTTTGATCTTTTGGGGGTGTAGACTTAGTAGTGGTATCTCTTTGTCAAAATATGACTATTCAAAGTATGAATATATTTATATTTTTAAAATATAATTCTGATTTGCTTTATTGAATGTCTGGAACCAGTCTAGTCAATGTTTCTGTCAACAGTGAATTAGTGTGCTTTATTATATGAAAAATGATGTTTATTTTCCTTTTTGGGGGAAAACTGATAAGTTTGATAAATTATATTATCATAATTATTATTTAGAGTCTTTTTCATATGATTGTTGGTATTTCTTCCTTTGAGCATTACTTGATCATATATTTTTGATTATCTAGTGGAGAATAGTTCTTGTTCTTATAAGCAAATCAATCCCTCATATAACCTGAATATGGAAAATTTTATCAGAAAAAATTTGTTGTAGAGATTCCCTCTCCCAGTTAATTGTTTTCCTTCTATTTTTAAGTCCATTAGTTTTATTTGCACAAAATTTTTAAAATTTTATGAAATAAAAATTATCTATTTTATCTTTTACAAGTGTATCTTTCTTTTTTCGATTTTCTTTTTTTGTTGTTGTTGTTCCTTCTTTTTTGTTTATGATAAAACTTTTTATGTCCAGTTCACGTATTTCTGTTTTTTTTTTTTGTTTATTTTTGCAAGGCAATGAGGTTATGTGACTTGTTTAAGTTTGACTTTTTCAGACTTTTCACAGTTAGGTAAATATTATGTGTCTGAGGTCACATTTGAACTCAGGTTCTCCTGATTCCAGGGACTGTGTTCTATCTACTGTGCCACTTAGCTGCCCCATGTCATATATTTCTTTACCAGTGATCTCTTAATTGCTAAGCTAATAACTTTTTTCATCTTTATGCTTCTTGACTCCTTTAGTATTTGACACTGTTGATCATCTCTTTTTGTATGTTTTCTCTTTGGATTTTGTGAAACTTCTCAGTTTTATTTCTCAAATTTTCATCCCTGTTAAATCCATTAATGGCAGGTGTTCCCTTAAAACTCTGTGTTAGTATTTCCACTCTTCTCTCTCTGCTTTCTCATTTGGTAATCTGATCATCTTCCATGGGTTCAGTGTCAAATCTCTGCAGATAATTCCTAGATTTGTATTTCTAGCCCCAACTTTTCTGCTGAGAAAATCTCCCTTTACCAAATGCCTTATCAGATATCTTGAATTAGAAGTCCTATAGCCATCTCAAACTCAACATTCCAAAAGACAACTCCTTTCCTTTTCTTTTCCTTAATATTATCTAGTATTTTAAGTTAACTTTGTTATTATGGCTGAGGGTACCATCATTTTCCCATCACAGTTTCAGCATTGTGCTCTTTTGAATTCACTTCACATATCTAATTAGTTGTCAATCTTGTTCTTTCTACCTTTGCAACATCCCTTGTGTATGCTGTCACCTCCTTAGTCAAGTATGTTATCTCTCACTTGAAGTATTAAAAGGGCCTTCTAATTTTTATCCCAATTCTAGTGTTTACCCAACTCATATTTATTAAAGTAATTTCCCCTACATATTGCTCTCATCATATCAATGCCCCTGGCTCCCTAAAACCTTGAGGATCAAATATAAAGTGTTTTGTGGTTTTTTTTGGGTTTTTTTTGGCATTTAAGGCCTTTTACAGCCTGCCCTTTTCCTATTTTTATAATCTTCTTATACTTTATTCCATTCCATCTACTTTAGACAGTAGATTTCCTTTGTACTGTATTTTGCCTAGACTTTTCTACATCTAAAAAATCCCTGACTTAACTTCAAGATGTAGCTAAAATTCCACCTTTTAGAGTAGGTTTTCTTGATCCTTCCCCCACCCCAATCTCTAGAGCCTCTCCTGTTACTGTATACATATTCTAATTATTTCTATGTTTACCCTGGCTAGAATGTAGAACACATTGAGTGCAGGGGCTGTTTTTGCTGGACATAGTACCTGGAATGTAATAAAATACTCAATAAATGTTCATTGATTTATTGATTATTGATATCTTTAATTTCTTCTTTTGTAGACTGCTTTCCCATATTCTTTGAATATTTGGGAAAGATTTTTATTCCTTTATCACAAAACCTGATTTATTTTGGATATTATAGTTTTATCAGAGACATTTCTTCCCAGGATTTTTCTTATTTCATGTATTTATTTTATCCCTGCAAAAACTTTTCAATTTTAGGTAATTGAGTTTATCTTTTAAGGTCATTCTTGTATATCATTTAATTAAATAATCATCCTTTGGTTATGATTTTATTGAGTACTGTCTTCCCTTAGTCTTTAATTTTTTAAAATGATGTGCAATTTTATATATTTATTTTATTTTATTTTTTATTCTTGGTGATGGGATTAAGCAGTTTTATATTTTTAACGAAATATCTTCTTGGTACTCTGGTATATGGTTTGAGAAATTATTCTGTATCTAATGTCTCTCATATTTTGACATTTAAATTTGAAGTGTTTATTTTTTATTTTTTTATTTTTTGTTTTGAGTTGGACCTGTGATTTCATTTGTATAGGCAACTCCAAATGAGAGATTCCCTTTATCAAGACAAAGCAACATCTTTGATATGTACTTTTAAAAAGTTGACTCAGGCATTCAGTGATTAAATTTCCTGCCTAAGGTATACCAGATGTATAAGTCAGAGAAGAGACTTCAGCCTTTCTTAACTATGAGGCCACTCTATTTCTGCTTTTCAGTTGATCCACATTGTACCACATTGCTTCTAGATCTTGCTTATATTATATGATTCATTAAAAACTTTTTAAAAAGTACCTAATAGATTGCATTATGGTATTGTTTGAGGTATAGTAATACAAGGTCCCTTTATTCCTTTTTTAAAAAACCCTTTGAAATTCTTGTCCTTTTGTTCCTTCAGATGAATTGTGTTTGAACTAACTTTATAAAAATCCCATAGGAGTTTGATAAGACATTAAATCTGCAAAGTAATTGAGGTAGTAATATAGTTTTATTATATTGGCATGAACAACCATGAAAAATTCATGTCTTTTCAGTTGTTTAAATCTTCATCTTCTTTTAAGAGTGGTTTTAGTAGTGTTCACATAAGTCCTGAATGTTTTTTAGTGGATCTGTGATCTCATTGATTCAGAAGTTACTACCATAATGTAGATCACAGTTCTCTGCCTGCTCATTCTTTTCCATGGCCTCTCATAGTTTTGCCACATTGTGCTAGAGACTTTCTTAATTTTCTCCTGATGTGAGGGCACCAGTGGAACACTCTGGGTAGCCACCTGTCATCACCTTGTGACCAACTCTTTTCTTCTCATATGTTTCATTGATGACATCTTTTATATCTGTTCTTCATCAGTGTTTCTCATTAGTTATATGTTGTATTCAACTCATAAAAGCTATGCACTCTTCCATTGCTACCTATATAATATTCAGTTTTTAGTTCTTTTGAGGCTGTCTTATTACCATTTAGCAATATCAATTGAATGTTTTTATTAAAAAGCTGGGCCTTAGAAGCTTGGGCCACTAATGAAACTTGGCAATTTCCAAAGGCAATTGTTATCTGTACTGTATGTCCCAGATACATACACACACTCACAACCCCCCCCCCCCCCCATATAAATTGCCTATGCAAATGCATGTTTTTGACAATTGACATTTTTCATCCACTTCATCCTTTCTTTGTGGATAATTGAGCCAAACTCTTTTGAGTGATTATACCTGTATCTTTCAGGAAGTTTCTCTGTGATCAGGAGTTTGATTTAATCAGCAAACTTTCATTAGCAAAGACATAATTAGAAGACCTCACTATACAAAATGAATTCCTTTTCAACTTGAATTTCCTCTTTCACAGTGGAAAGCATCTTTCCTATTTCCCTATTTTATGCTTTTTTTTTGACTTTTGATTGGAGTGTCATGGGATATGGATATATATTTTTTTTCTATCTTTTAAGGAATTTTGAATTAGTTTGAAGTGTGGATAGAAGGTATCCCGTAGTGAAATAGCCTATTGGTCAAGTTCTATCAAGTCAAATGATTTTTGATAATCAACAAATAATGAACATAATGGAATCTCTGTTCTCTAAGTCTTAGTTGATTATGAAATGGTAATTATAATTATATGGTTCATTATTGAGTATCATTTATTCCCCTTAAGTACCTTTCAGATAATTTTCAGAAAGTCATCAATATATTGATAAGTGAATAAGTGTGTAAGTTAGTACTTATTAACATTCTTTTGGTTGCCTCTGGAAGTCCTAGGATTTTTCCCTTTCTTTGGTATCTTTATCCTTTTCAGATACTTTGTATATTGGTTGTTCAGTACTTTATAATTGTTTTGCCTCTGGTACAAATCACTTCTATATATTGCTGATCTAGTCTGGATGCTTTCCCTATCTTCTTTCATTTATATGACATTTTTGTTCCTTTAATATAAACACATTTGGCATTGTGATATTAAAGGTCCAAATATAGTAGTACCACTGTTCTTTTTGGAGGAAATTGTTTTAATTTTTTAAATCATTGTTTTTTTAAAATCTGTATTTTCCATTTTCTTTATATTTTATATTCTTCCATTTTCATCCTTAAACTTTATATAGTTTGTAGGTATTTTGAATGAAATTTATTTTTCTATTTCTTTTTTTTTCCAATTTTTTTTCCTGTATTTTAATGGAGATGATGGAACATTAAGTGAGTTGGTTTACTTCAGCTCCTTCACAGCCAAACCAGGAGGCAGGGACTGTTTAAGTTTCTCTGCCTTCTCTTTGTCTGTGATGACCAATGTGTACAGGTACCTGCTGCATCGGACCTTAAACTTCACATTGTCCTTGTTTTTCTTGATGTTGACAGATTTAGCATCTTTTCATCTGGCTGTGAGCAGGAAGTCTTTTATTTCCTCAATTTTTTGGGGCATGGTGGTGGCGGCGGGTGGCCCAAGAGATAGAGCCTCGGGAGGGATTCTCACAAGGAGCCAAGGAAGCCGGAAAAGCTATTATACTATTTCTTGCTGTTGGGTTTTATTAGTAATATGCAGAAAGCAATAATTTTTGTATGTGTGTATGTTTTGCATCTTGCTACTTTGTTGAATTTACTGCTTTTTTATTATTTTTTCATTGAGTAATTTTTTCTTATATTGCTTATTTAATAAAAAATACCTTTTCTTCTGTTGCAGATGATCTCACTAGTCATTCTTTCCCCTTTATATTAATTTCCCTATACTGATTCCTTTCTTGCTGCCTATAGATATAACTTATGGAATTATATCTTAAGATTCTATTAATAAGTAATGTATTTCTTCATTGTATTACAGAATTTCTCTTAATTATGTTTTAAGTCTTTTTGCTACAGATAATGGACAGAGGGCTTCATTTGCTCTTTATTTTGAACTTGTTTTAGCTATGCATTGCATGGATTGTCAATTGGGTTCTTCAATGCTAAACCCAGGGTGAGACTGGAGGACCTTTAAGAAGCCATGTTGAACACTCATTGCAGAGCCCGGAGGAAGGTAGTCAGCTATCTTGATGGAGAATAGCATCTTGGTCCTGTTTTCTATCACATTATTGGTCTGGGACCTTGAGGGAGGAATGGTGTCTTGGAGAGGGTCACTGAGCCTGAGGCCTCAGTATTCTTGTCATTCCTGTAAGTGCTAGGTGCCATAGCTGAGCAGAGATGCTTCTGGTTTTCAGCTTATATCCCCCTAATTCTCTCCTGAGCTGAGACTCCTGTTGTAGGTTCTGCCCTTTCACAGCTTTGGATGAGTTGACTGCTCCCAGGCTCTGATTCCTCCTGAAATTCCTAGCTGAAACTCAGCAAGTGTTCCTGAAACTGCTTTCTGGATGGTGTGGCTGAGTTTAGACTTTGATTTGTAAGGCATTCACTAAATAGGAAAGGATTAAGTACTGAATGTACTACCCTCTCTTTGTGGCAAAGGCCCAGTCATTATAAGAGTATTTATTTTTTAAAATTTTAATTTTTTTTATTTTGTATAAATTTTTTTTATACTTTACTAAAATATTATTGTTTAAGAATAAACATAATACCTTCTCCCCCCAAAATATAGACCCTCATGAGCAATAAAGTAAAGAGAAAAAAATAAAAATAATAAAAAAAATGTACTTCAGTCTGTGTTCAAAAACCACCAGCTCTGTCGCAGGTGGATCAAGCTACTGCCATATTTTTCCACTGTTGCCACTGTTTTCCACTCTTCTACTCCCTTCATTCATACTTCCCCACTACCACATACTATATTTTCTCTCTCCTTTCACTCTATCCCTCTTCTTCAGTGTACTGTAGGGTAGCTGAGTGGCGCAGCAGACTGATCACTGGCCCTGGGGCCAAGAGGCCCTGAGCCTACATACCACCCCTAGGGCCCAGCAACCACCTGGTCCTGTGGTCCCGGACAGGCCATCTAATCCCAGCCCCTTGCAAGAAGTAAAAAAAAGAAAATGTGTTATATCTGTCCACTCTCCCCCACTGTCTGCCCTGTCCTCCATCACTCACACCCCCCCTTGCCCTGTCCCCCTTCTCTCCTCCTTACTCTAGATGTCTTTACCCCATTGTATATATATATATATATATTTATATGCTATTTCTTCTCCAGGCCACCTCTGATGAGAGCGAAACTTCCCTCATTCCCCCTCATCTTCCCCCCTTCCCCTCTTCCATCTTATTATATGAACTATCTTAGCCTATTCCCCCTTCCTTTCTCTTACTCCCATTACATTTCCCTTTTAGCCATTGACTCCATTTTTACAATATATTATGTCTTCAAATTCAGCTCTCTCCTGTGCTTCATCTATAAAAGCTCCTTCTACCTGCTCTATTAAATGAGAAGTTTGATATGCATTTCATCAGTATCATTTTTCTATGCAGGAATGCATGCAGTTCATCATCATTAAGTCCCTCATATTTTACCTTTCTCCTCCACTCTCTATGCTTCACCTGAGTCCTGAATTTGAAGATCAAACCTGTTTAGCTCTGGTCATTTCAACTGGAACCTTTGCAATTCCCCTGGTTCATTGAAAGTCCATCTTTTCCCCTAAAAGAGGATGTTCAGTTTTGCTGGGTAGTTGATTCTCGGTTGCATTCCAAGTTTTTTGCCTTCTGGAATATTATATTACAAGCCCTACAAGCCCTTAAAGTAGTTGCTGCTAATCCTGTATGATCCTGACTGCAGCTCCATGATATTTAAACTGTGTCCTTCTGGCTGCTTGTAATATTTTCTCTTTGACTTAGGAGATCTGGAACTTGGCTGTAATATTACTGGGTTTTTTTTTTTTTTTTTTGGATCTCTTTCCTGGAGAGGTTGGTGGATTCTCTCAATTTCTATTTTTCCCTCTGCTTACAAGAGTACTTATTGCCTTTGTTTCAGGGAGGAGCTTGAGGTTCTGGAAAGCATGGAACAAATTTCAAGGAAAACTAGTTCTACCCCTTAGTATTCTTTGTTAGTTTTAGTGGCTGTATATACACTGATGAACCAGTTTGTCCAACTACATGTCAGAGATCAAACTACATATATTCTTTAATCATTTGCTTTTTCATGCATGGGCAACTAGACCAAATTCTTCTGAATGCTTTTGCATCTCCTTTAGTGAACACAGTGTCATCAACAATCATTGAAACAGACTAAACAAAATACTTTTTAAAAATGATTTTTAAAATATATTTTCAAGATGTTTTTGTCCTTACATAAAAATGGGGCAGGAAAAAAAACCCTCCATTCCTCATTTCTCCTCTTTCTTTTCTTCATACTGTCCCTTGTAACAAAAGAAAAACATTTAAGCAAAAACTTAGACATATCCAACATTATGTCCTTCTGCTAAGTGGACTTGTTTCTTTAGCTAATCTCTAAATAGATAAAGTATTAATTAGTTGTCTTGAGAGAAATCATTGTCCAGAAATAGAGTTGATTTACTTATTTTGTTACTGTTTGAATAAAACAAATGATGTTAAAGTTGTATTTGAGGAATTATGTATGTATGGAAATAAACATTTGTCTAAATTTTGCTACTTGGGTGAAGTGGTGATTTTCAAATTGTATGCTTGCATCACTGGGTTTTGTCATTAAAATATAAATATGTAGGGATCTTCTGTTGGAATTATCGTAAAATAAGTACTTAAAATTATCTTTATGAAATTTTCAGGTGTCAAAGCAAAATGGCAGGAAATAGCCTTGTTCTGCCAATTGTTCTTTGGGGCCGTAAAGCACCAACGCATTGCATCTCAGCTGTTCTTTTAATGGATGATGGGGCAACGATTGTTACAGGATGTCATGATGGACAAATTTGCCTCTGGGATCTTTCCCTAGAACTGGAAGTAAGTATACAAAATAATGTCTTTTAGACATAAATATTTCCTTTTCAGGTGACATTTTTTTTCTCATAAAAATAGTAAAAGTCACTACAACTAATTTTTAAAAAATTGTTGTAAATTCTTATTTCTTAAAAGTTAACATGGAAATTGCTAAATATAGTTGACATTTCTGTTTTGTTTTCTCTATTTTAAATTTTAATTGAAGACCACCTAATTCTATGTTTATTAGCTAGATGTGAGATTAGATCTTAGAAAAAAGCTGAATAAAGAATATTAAGTTATATGAGGATGTCTTTTTATCAGGTTGGTGGATCTGACACTTTAACCATTCAACTGTCTATGTTTTGAGTTTTTCAATGATTATGAGTCTTTTACTACTTTGTGAAGATGAACTTACAATATATTTTGAGATTCATTAACTTTTCATTAAAAAAGGGACTTGAAAATTATTGATATTCAAATTGAGAATTAGAATTTCTACTTTTATCCCAAGTGTTTGAAATTTGACTATTTAAAAAAGTAAAATAAATGATGTCTCTGTAGAAAAGAATAAAAGGACAATTATGGTTTTAGACACATTTTAAATTTTTGTTTAGCACAAATAATCAAGCAATCACTTAACAGCATTCTATAAAAGCAAAAGAAATGAGGAAACAAATGATAGATGACTAGCCACAAATAAGAGGACAATTATTTGTTTCACTGAAAAGTTAGGGAAATATGATTTTATTTTTAAAATTTCTTTATTATGAACTTATATATTGACATATAAATTATATCATTTCTGTTTTTAATAAGATGATGAGACTTTTTTGTGGTTTGTGAAAGTGATCATAGTTGGAATATGCTACAACTTGCTGCAGCTGTATTTTTAAGGTTGACCAGTCTTGTGCCAACAGCTGTGGGTAATTACTGAAAATGTATATAATGTATAAACACAGAAATGAGTAACTTATTTAGAATTTTTAAAAAATGCAGTTTTATGTGAAGTCATATCAGTTCATTTGCCTAGATGAAATAAAGACTTGAATAAGAATTTTAGATAAATTAGAAAACAAAAATTTAAAAGAATTAGAAGAGATTTACATCATGATTTATGAAGCAGTCATAGAACTGATGAAAATGTTGGTAATGAAGCTGTGTGGTTTAGTGACAAGAGCACTAAATTTAGAATTAGGGGACCTGAATTTACATTTTGGCTTTTTTTTTTTTTGCTACTTTTATCTGTTTCATATGATTTAGGGCTGAGAAGTATCCCTCTTTTGATTCTAGATTTTTTCATATGTAAAATGAGGATTGTTAAATTTGATTTTTAAGGTTTCTTTTAGTTCTAAGTCCTACAGTTTTAAAGATTTGGTTTATTCAAATAGAAAGCTTCAAGACTGATGACTTGAGTTAAATTTACACTGACAAATGATCACTGGTGAGGAACATGGTATTTCCTTTATGACTTTAATACCAAGTTGCTAAGTCTGTAATAGAAAATTGAAGCATCTGGGAGATATGAAAATCCACATAACAAAATTATACATGAAGTCATTGCTGATTAACTTTCACAACAGCCTGGCACAGTGTATGTAGAATTTATTTCACAAGGTCAAGCTACCATTTGGACCTGTAGTGAAGCACTTGAAATAATCTATATGATGAAAAAAGAAGTCTTTTACAACGATAATGCTCTGGCTCCCAGCATGCATTCTTTGAAATAGCATTTGAACAAAAATAATATTTTTCAACTTGATTACTTACTTTATTCATCAGACTTGACTAAATGATTCTTGAGTATTTTCAAAAATCAAGTTAACCTTCAGGTAGATTTGCTGCCATGGAAGTATTCAGAAGAATTTTATGCAAAGACTGAGGGAAGTTTCAAAAGATAATTTTGAAAGAATTTTGAGCAATGACAATATCAATTAGTCTTCATATATTTTCTCCTAACAAAATGATTTGAAGGGAAAAAGTCTCATTTGAATAAATAAATTATGCCACATTAAAAATAATTGCAAACCTTTCCCTTGACATAAACATGTACATATAAAATATATATGTTTAAATATATGCATATAATTGTTTAATTATTATATTTCATGTCATTATTAGGTGGATAGAAAACTATCTTAAAGGTTACACCTGAAGGTTGATAATTGATTATAACATATTCAGTTGTGCCATGTATGAGATAATAGGCTAGAGATCAAGGTTATGCTTACCAAAATTTCTGATGATAATAAACAAAGTTGATGTTACAAATTATTTAATTAACTAAAAGAAATGATCGCAAAGAGCAAAAGATATTAAGGAACAAAATGCTAATATCAAGGTTGTACCAAGCTAAGAAAGCATAGTTAGATGATCTTTTGAGATCATACGAGCTTCCTGTGAATCAGGAATGCGGTGCTGTTGAAGAGAGCGATTAATAAGTTACTGAAATGTAGAGAAAGGCATATAACTTTTTAGTCCTATGTCTAATTTTTTTTGCTTTATGACCCATAAATCAGATTTTGAATTTAGTTTTGGATGAAAAAAAAAGATTCCAGGGGAAACCAAAATGTTTTAGAGATATGGAAAACCAATTCTTTGAAAAACTGTTAACACAGTTGGAGTTTTTTGCTTTAAGAAGAAGAATAAGCAAGTTTTTTTTGTATTTAATATATGAAATGTAGTTAATAGATAGAATTAGATTTTTCTATTGAAGATCAATAAGACACTTCCCCCACTGCCCCCCTCCCCAGAAATTATGATTAACATTCTTAATATTGTTATTGTGATATATTCTCATCTATTACTGGTTTGCAAGAATTCAAAGATGAATCTATGACATTTAAACTCCTATATGTTAACACTGCTATGGTTTGTAGGAAAGAGGAATAAAAAAAGTTTTAAGCTCATGGCAGCAATGAAAATTACTTAAATCATATTATAAGACGTAGCAGCAGTACTCACAGTTTGATCAACACCTAGGGTGATTCTGTTAACACTTTAGAAAGAAAGTGTTCTGTGTATAGTGTTAACCTTTACCTCTTTTGGCACTTTTCCTTTTTTCCCATTTTATTTTCAAGCTTGGTCATGTTGGTGATCAAATAGATGTAATTTATTTTTTTTCTTTTTTCTTTCTTTTAGTTTTTGCAAGTCAATGGGGTTAAGTGGCTTGCCCAAGGCCACACAGCTAGGTAATTATTAAGTGTCTGAGGCTGGATTTGAACTCAGGTACTCCTGACTCCAGGGCCAGTGTTCTATCCACTGCGCTGCCTAGCGGCCCCCTAGATGTAATTTCTTAATTGTGGTCTTTGATATTCAGAGACAATGCTAGTGGGTCATTACATGTAAAAAAAGAGATCAATTTGTGATAGTTTTTGTGTATATTTCATGTATATCATTTTATGACCAAAGACATTATTTTTATTTGTTTTTCTTCTGAACTTTTTAATTTCCTCCAACTCTAAGCCCTTAATAAGCCATTTCTGTGAAAGGAGACAGGAGCTGATTTCTACCTGTTTCATGGAAGTTACTAAATCTTTTTCTTTTCATATGTTTATGTTGACACTGTGATCCCAGTGCATTTTTAGTGATTTTTTTTCCCATTCTATTACAATTACCCTTCCTTGATTTGCTATTTAGTGATTACATAGTTTGACTTTTCTGGATCCTCTTTGTTGCTTATCTCGGTGAACAATTACAGCATAGTTTTAGAAGTCTCATATAGAAACTATGAAATGCATTAAATATTAACTTTTTAAAAGCTTTTCTTATATGAATCAGCTGATTTTTTTTGTTTCCATGGTAACAGAGAGATCAAGATTTGTTTTGCTAAATTTATTACTGTATACTCATGATTTCTAGTTACTGTTATTTCTTCACTAAAGACTAATTTCTATATTCTTGAAATTAGAAATTATTTGAAAAGGACATTGAGAGCTTGTCCTGCCTTTATCCATTACTTGAGTCTTAGCAAGTGGTTATTACTTTCATTGAATGGAAATTTATGCAGCACAGTTGTGTAATGGATAGAGCACCGGATCTAGAGTCACGAAAACCTGAGTTCAAATCCAGTTTAAGACACTTGGTGCCTGTGTGACCCTGGTCGAGTCACTTAACCTCTTCTCTCCCTGTAAAATAGGATTAAAAAATGCTTGATCTGGCATATAGTAGATAATTAATAAATGATTATTTCCTTCCCTTATTGTTTTTGAGGCAGCCCATCACATTGTTACTTCTAATTAGATAGTTCTTTTTTATATTGAATTGATATTTGACTAACTGTAATTTATATAGATTGTTCTGAACAAGGCATAATGGATAGAGATATGGACCTGGAATTTGATTTCTGCTTTAGACATTTAATTATTAATTTAGACATTTAATTTACTCTTATTCTTTCTTGGACAAGTCACGTATCCTCCTTAAACTTCAATTTCCTCAACTATACAATGAGAATAATAATGACACCTATCTCACAAAGTTGTTATGAGGCTCAAATGTTGTCAAGTAGATAAAGTCAGTGAGCAAATTTTTCATCATTCACTGACTTTATGCCAGACACTGTGGTAAATACCAGAGATAGAATGGAAGAGCTTGCCTTCTAATTAGGGCACAACTTGTAAATAACTATTTACATATAAGTTTAGGCGGAGTTGATGAAAGGTAGTAAATCTTGGAGGGAATGTGCAGGCCTGAGAAAGGTCTGCTAAACTGGTTCTTGAAGGAATCTAGATTATGACTGGTAGAAAGTGAGGAGAAACAATTTTCTAGTTATGGGAAATATTAAGTAAAAGGGTCAGAGATGGGAGTTGTGAGAAAAAGCAAATAGGATGGTTTCCCTGTGTTATAGAGTACCTGAAGGTGAGTCAAGTTAAGAATGGAAAAGTAGAAAGGGGCCTTGTTGTGAAGATCTTTGAATTTCAGAAAGATTTATATTTGATCTTGAAGGTAATAGGGAACCAATGGAGTTTGAGTACAGGGGTGAAACCACTTTAGGAAAAATATTTTTCACAGTTGAGGGGAGGGTAGAAAGGACACTTACAGGAGAAATCACAAGGTAGACATCGACAAGGTTTAGCCATGAATTGACTCTTGCAGTCAACAACCGGTCTAGCCCGAGAGGGACTTTGGAACCAGGACTGATGGAAGAGAGAACATCTACATTTATGTACGAAAGGGGTTTTATTTTGTGTTTGGATATGATGTTATAATTCAGCAAACATTCATGAGGGAAGATGTTGGTCATATTTCAAGCTTTTTTTCCTTCTTGGGAATATTGAGCATTCTGGCTTTTTATAATTCTGTTTTTACTAGCATTGTGACTTCCTTACTTTACCTCTTCTTCCAGATCTGCAGATAATACTACTAATATCTGCTTAATAGGAAGATATTGAATTAACTTTATAAACTTTAAAGCAAAAAGTAAAAGTGAATTGTTATATTTCCCGCTGCCCCCTCTTCCCAGTTCTTGATTAATGTCAACCAGCTGTGTAATATTACACAAGTCAATTTTCAGTTTAGATTTCAATTATTGTAAAATGAAGGGGAGGATTAAGTTAGATTATCTTTCTGGTATCCTTTTATTAATATTTTGTGGTTGACATTTTTTTTTGTGTGTTTTCCTACAATTACATGTCAAAACAGATTTAAAATTTTTTTTAAGTTTTGAGTTCTAGATTTGGTTACTTCCTCTCTTTCTTCCCTTTCCCCTCCTTGAGACAATAAGTAATCTGATAGTTTATATATGTACAGTCATATAAAACATTTCCATATTAGTCATTTTTTTTTTTACCAAAAAAAAGAATCAAAGAAGGAAAGAAAGTCAAAGATTAGCATGCTTCAGTCTGAACTGAGATAGTATCAGTTCTCTCTGGAGGACAGCATAGCTTATCATGACTCCTTTGGGATTGTCTTGATTCATTGTATTAATGAGAATAGTTAAGTCATTCACAGTTCTCCGTTGTACAATATCACTGTTATTAGATACATCATTCTCATGGTTCTGTAGATTTCACTTTGCATCAGTTCATGTAACTCTTTCCAGGTTTTTCTAAAGCATCCTTGTCATTTCTTATAGCACAATAAGATTCCATTATCATAAAATACCACAGCATGTTAGCCATTTTCCCAACTGATGGTCATCCCTTCAATTTCCAATTTTAGTCACCACAAAAAAAGCTGTTAAAAATATTTTTGTTAAATTGGTTCTTTTCCCATTTTTGTCTGCCTTTGGTATATAGACCTAGAATATCCTTTGAAAGGATATGCACAGTTTTATAGCCCTTTGGCCATAGTTCCAAATTACTCCTCCAGAATGGTTGAATCAGTTCACAACTCCAATCAGTACATTTCTTTATAATTATTTTTATGTCTACCTTTTCTTTGATAGATTCTATGTGCTTATCCTTTTCTCTAAAATTTAATGTGGAATTAACTCTTTCAGTGGTAAGAAAAAAACATATTTATCTATACAGGATAAGTGAGAGAGTGAGAGCTGGGTGTTATAGATAGTACAAAAACTTTGAGTCAAGTTGGACCTGGATTCAAGTGCTACCTCATGTTACACAATGATGGCATGATTTGAAGATAGATTACTTAACCTCTCTATTTCCAGGCCACTTTCTAAAAGTGTAAATTGTAAAAAAAAACTTAAGGTTCTTAAGGTGTTCAGTCTTTAGACATTCTCAATAACAATGAAATCATAGCGTCCAGATCCTAAGATAAAAGTAGAAAGTTATATAATGTTGAAATGCCATTTTTAGAAAATGAATGAAATGTTTAATGTAAAATTGAAAATAGAGATACGGCCAGGACCTGTGATTTCTCTGGTATAGAAAACTTGGGGAATCAGTCAGTAAACATTAAGCCCTTACCATGTACCAGGCAGTGTTCTAAGTGCTGAGGATACAAATATATATATATTATATATATATATAATATATATATATATATTATATATATATATACAGAGAGAGAGAGAGAGAGAGAGAGAGAGAGAGAGAGAGAGAGAGAGAGAGAGAGAGACAGTCCCTTCCCTCCAAGATTTTATATGTGTATGTAAAAAGAAGCTGAAAAGGGGAAAGGAAAGGTACTTGCTGTAGAGAGGTCTGAAAACAGTGTTACCAAGTGGGAAATGAGGGAGGGAAAACTCCTGCCGAAGCATTCAGCAACTTCTCTGCATCTTAGTCTTAAAGTGCCTAAGTGGTTAACCCCCCCAATCACGTGGCCAGTATGTCAGGAGTGGTACTTGAATTCAGGACTTTCTGTCTCTGAGACTGGCTCTTTATCTACTGTAACCGTGTTGCCTTTAAAATGAAAAATAAATGAGAAATTTTGTTGAATTGTTTGGTAACAATTATCATTTACATTGTACATTTTGGACAACTGACAATTTTTTCAGGTTTAAAGACTCCTACCACTTAGGGAATCTTGAGTTTTACTGATAGTTTGGTATTGGTTAGATCTGTCATTTTTTTTGGAGAGCTTCCATTATATTCACCTTCTGGAATTAATTAGTTGAGGATTTTTAAATTTAATTTTCCCACAATAACCTATAAAGATAATTTTCACCATTCATTTTTTGTAAGATTTTGAGTTCCCCATTTTTCTTCCTCCCTCCCTTATCCCCCCCCATGACAGTGAGTAATCTGATATGGATTATACTTGTGCAATCATGTTAAACATATTTCCATATTTGTCATGTTGCAGAATTTATTGAGTTTTAGAAGTAGATGTCACTTTGGAGATCATATAGCTTTCCTCCCTCCTCCCGTTTTTATTGTTTTTGTTGTTACTAACAATAGTAATAGTAGTACTAGTAGTAGTAGTAGTAGTAGTAGTAATAGTAGCAGTTATTTTATTGAGATGGATAGCAAACTGTCTTTATATCCCCCAGTGCTTAACAGTGAAATCAGCATACAATAGCTATTTGATAAATGCTTGTTTGTTCTGAGACTAAGGTCCGGAAAGATGGAATGGCTTTCTCATTTGGGTCAAAATAATTCATGGAAGAGCAAGGGACCTAGGGTTTTGGATTTTTATTCTGGTGCTTTTCCACTATAGCTCTTGCTGACATCATTGAACATTATGCTATATGGAGTATAAATTCCTGCTCTTCGATGCACATCATTTGACATAGGTTTACTCTTGTAGTATTTTCAGTCATCTTCTGATTCATGAGCTTCTGCTTTGCTAATCAGTCTAGCAAGATCTCATTTGTCTTCATAAGGCATATACCTAGATCTCATTTGTCCTCATAAGGCATATACTACCAACTGTTAACTTTTTTTTTTCATTTTTGTCACATATTGGACTGGGAGAATTTGCCAGTTCATTAGAAAATATAGTCTAATCAAATCTTTGATCTTCTTGAGTATGACTGTACGTAATAGAATAACATCATATTTATTATAAAACTCTGCCTCAGTTTTTTTAATGTTAGGAAGCTGTTGTCATGACTGTCATAAACCTTTGTCGAATATATTATAAGCCATTTTGAACCCTCTCATGTCATATAAAGCCTCTTGGTTAACTGTCAGATTTAGATTTGTGAATGGGTATATGTATTTTTTTACAAAGTTAATGAATGCAATATTGTCTTGATGTATTCCTTTATATTATTTTGAATTTTATATTATAAAATTTCTCCTTTTCTACTCTTTTTTTTTTCCTTCTAGAACTGTATAAAGCTGAGAAAACTGATTTAAAATCATGAATCTGACTTGAGAGATCCCTGGCCAGCAATTTGTTAGCTTTGACATTCTTCTGTTTAGTCACATAGACTTTACTTATAAATATTATACATAAGTCTTATAATTCTATTTCTATCTCATAAAGACTTTTCAGCTCTAACCATAATTTTAACCATATGTGTTGATATATTCATAGTTTAAGCATTTAAAATTTTTAAGGCATTCATTCTACTATATTTCCACATAAGCAAATTTATGTTTTTGTACGCGTACCACACATACACACACATACAAACACACACCACACACACACACACACACACAAACACACAAATACTTTATTTATTTATTTATCTATCTATCTATTTATTTATTTATTCTTTAATTCTAGATTAACCCTCGGGCTCTCTTGTTTGGCCATACAGCTTCAATTACTTGTTTGTCCAAAGCTTGTGCTTCTAGTGATCGGCAATATGTAGTGAGTGCATCTGAAAGTGGGTAAGTATTCTTTTACTCAGTTTCTTTAGAACTATAATTGAACACAACATCAATCCATTAGTAAGGTTTATCCTTTTTTCTTGATTTTCTATAAACAGGCCATTGCAAAGAAAAATATGATTTTTAATCTCTAAGTTATAAGGAAATGATATTAACTAGTGGTTGTTATATCTATGATTACTTTTCTATTTTTGCCATAAATTCTATTAAATTTTGTTTAATAACACTTTTCTAGTTAATAGACAAGCTTCAATTTATTTAACCTCAATTAGTCTTAGCATGAGTTCCTCTCATGCCTCATGCTATATTGTTATGCCAACCCCAACTTGGGAATTTATAGCCTGACAAAGAGGCCTGAGGGCCTCCTTTGTTCTATTGGTAGAATTTCTTAAATACTTTTTTATAGTTCAGGAAATTGCATTGACTCAAGTCCTCAAATAATATTGGCAATTATCTGGGCAGTTTTGAATATAGAACATAGTAGTTCCTTATTGATAGAGAAAGAAAAAATAAGGCAAGGTATTACTTTCCTGTCAATTGAAGGGAGTCATATTAGAACATTGTGTTTTAGAAATTGTGCATTTTGTACAAAATTTAACCTGACATATACCTACGTTAAGGCAAAGGAATAAGTATTGGGCCTGTATTTTTGTTTGTAAAAGCAGTTTTGGTAAATAACTTCTACCAGTGTAAATTGGTTCTTTTATTGCAACTTTGAATCTTAGTATTGTCTAGATTTTCCTCTATTTTTCTTTTTTTATTTTAATTTTGTTGATTAATTCTTGGTATCTGTCTTTATCTTCCACTTGCCCAATTCTAATTTTTTAGAAATTATTTTCTTCAGTTAACTTTTGCATCTCTTTTTATGTTTGACTAATTGTACTTTTAAAGGAATTGTTTTTTGAGTGATTTTTTTTTCCCTATTTGATCAATTCTTTTTTTTATGGAGTTGTTTTTTTAGTCAGTTTTCATGCTTCCTTTTCATAATTGTTGCTACTATTTTTTCATAATTCTCCTGTATAACTCCCATTTCTTTTCCCAATTTTTCTTCTGCCTCTTTAATTGATTTTTAAAATCCTTTTTTGTGTTCTTCTAGGAGGGCTTTTTGGGCATGAGACCAATTCATATTATGCTTTGAGGCTTCACATATAGACTGTGTGTTTGATGCCTCTGGTCTAGATCAATGAGAAACTAAGTGATTTGTCCAGGGTTATCAGAGTTGTGACTTAAGTCTAGTTCTTTCTCGTTGTGAAGCAAGATCACTATCCATCACTATCCTAGTGATTCTCTTGGGACACTAGGAACCCTGAACTAGCCTCAGACCCTAGACTTCCTGGGAAACCCAGAGGATTAGATCTTATTGGGTAAGTACCTGGTCTTCTGAGGATAGTATTGGGTTAGGTCTTTGTAGTGTCCAAGAGTGTGTCAGATCTCTTCCCTAGTATCCAGGTAGATCCTTCAGCAGAATGTTTTCACCAATTGAGAAAGAAGGAAAACTCCTGGATGACAGGGATGACTCGATATTTTGTTAGTGGGACTTTGTCTATGTAATGTTTTAAACAACAACAACAACCTTGCATTACAATATACTTTAATGGTAGCTTAAAGTCATTTAAAACTGTTTTAGAAACTTAATGAACTTCACTGCATCTAATTTCACTTGTGTAGTAATATATATATAATATATATATATATATTTTATAACACATTAAATATAACTTTTTAGTCATTCCCACTTCAGTCACCTTCAGTGTGCTTTGAACATGCACTCACATTTAGTTTTCATCTTAAATGTTATTGCATAAATTCCATTCTAATTGTGCTTTTTTGGCAAAAAATTAATTATTCATTAATAACATTTGCAGTTTTTTTTGTATTTCTTCACTTATCCATTTTAATTTCACTTTAGTAATGGTCCCCATTATAACTATTCTCTTATTATTGAATATTTAGTTTTTTAGTTTAAAAAAAGCAGAACAAAATATTGTTTTGAAAATACTTGAACAAATAACTCTTTTTGGGGGTGATATTTGAGGACAGTTTGTTAAATCCCAACAGTGGATTTTGGGGATTAAAGAACGTGATTTTTTTTTAACATTTCCTGTATGTTTCCGGATTTTTCTCGTACAAATGTTGTTATTTTTGTTAATTGATATATATGAGGTGGTACCTCAAAGTTGTTTAAATTTTATCTAATTTTAGTCAAATTGGAATTTTTTCTAGTGATTATTAACATTTTATATATCCTTTTCTGTATTCATATTATGTGATTTTTTAATTCTTGTAGATTACAGGTAACCTTTGTGAGTTTTCAGCAGATTATTGTATTTTTGTTGTATTTTTCATAATTAAAAATAATTGTTTCTTTTTCTTTTAATTATTTATTGTGATATAGAATTATATTTTGATAGATTTATATACATCAAGTTATATAAATATTTCCTCCTTTTTTATTGAAATTTTATTTAATTTTTTCCAATTGCCTGCCTTAATCCATTTGCAAGTTTATGTGTTCCACATTTTTCTACCAACTTCCTTTCCCTCCCCCCTTCCCATAGCAGTGAACAATCTGGTAAAAGTTATACATGAAGAGTTGTGTTTAATGTATTTCCACATTAGTCATGTTGTGAAAGAGGAATTAGAACTAAGGGGAGAAAAAAACCATGAGAAAAAAAGGAAAAACAAAGAAAAAGTTTTTAAGAAGTCAATATAGTATGTTTCCAAATATTCCTTCTAATGGTTGAGTGGGAGGTAGAATTTTCAATTGTATAGTTTAAAAAATGTTTATCATCTACTTGGAATTCAGTGAGGTATATATGTAGGTGGTTGCTATATTATCATTCAATTTTTCCTCAAAATATATTTGATAAATGTTCCTCAGTTTATCTTTACTGTAGAAAAATGCTATTTTGTGGGCTTATTTAGATCATATATTGATGTGGTCATACTTTTTATAATTACATGATGCATCATGGTTGAATGTTTATTAGATATTCTTTCTCTCTCTCTTTTTTCTTTACCTCTCCTGTTTCCTTCCAAATTTTAATGGTAAATACCTTGTATTGTTTAACTTCTGGAAATACTAGATGTCCTCAACTTTTTGCCTGTATACACTTGATTTTTTTAAAAAATTGACAAAAGTATTTTATTTAAAAATATGTTTTTGTTGATATCTTTTCTTTTTTACATTTCCAGACCTACTATGTACCCCTGCTTTCTAAGGTAGTTTCTCCTATAACAGAAAAATGCAAATCAAAGCCAGTGACTTTTTATATAAATATATATGTGTATATGTATTACATTCATACATACAAATTCCTTCCATATTTCATAATGATATGTATGTATATTTTTATTGAATGAATTAAATATATATTAAGTTGGATTGTATCATCATTTTTATTTTATTAATCCAATTTATCTATGACCAGTGAATTTATCTATGTGTAGAACTTTTTTATATTCATCATCATAATTTTATGGTTTCCCTATTTATAGCTTCTGTGTATTTTTAGGGAGATTACCTTTTGAACTTGTGATGGTTTTTTCTTGTTAATGATTTCTTATTATCTATTGATTTTTGTTACTGGTAAATAAGTATATAAATTTTTTTGTTATTGCTGATTTAATCTTGTATTCTTGATTAAGGTCATTTGTCTCAATTGGTTGAGACATTTTGGAATTTTTAGATAAATTCATATCATTTGAACTTTGAGCTTTTCATTTCCAATGCTAATTCCTTTAATAATTTTCATTGTCATAATAATTTTGAAATTTCTTTGTACTAAATCAAATAAGAAAGTTATACATGCGTATCATTGTTTTGTACCTGTTCTTAGAGAGAATGCTTTTAATATTTAATCATTGCATACCGTTTTCTCTTAGTTTAGGGTGCATTTATATGTATTGTATTAAAGATAAATATCAACATGCTTTGATTTTTATCCTTTTCTAAAAATCATCAGTTAAAGTGATATTTTGCCAGAGGGTTTTTTTTCCCTGCATCTGTTGGTATATGCCTTGTTTGGATTTTTTGGCTTTGTTGTTTTATTATGTTTAGTAGCTTTTTCATTTGAAAAGTTGAACCAGCCTTTTGTGTCTGGTGTAAATCCTGTCATGAATATTTTATAAAAGTATTCTAAATTTTGTTAAGCATTTTTTCTATTCATTAGGGAAATTGGTCTGTAATTTTTATTTTTAATATATTCCTTAACAGGTGTTAAATCAGTGATACATATTTTACCAAAAAAGATATTGGTTTGTCTTAATAAATTTTTCTCAAGGTAAATTTGAATTTTCTTTCCATAAGTATTTTTCAGAATAATGAATTTTCAAGCTTCTACTTGGTCTTGTTTTCATTTAAGATGCTATCTTTTTGGATAGATATTTGGAAGATATTAACTAAAAAAATAAAACTACAAATAGAATTAAAAGTAAATATTATATTTATTACAATCTATTAAGTGCATTTCAAATGATATTTCAGGGTTTATTTTTTTTGGTGCTGAACAGTTTTGAAGCTATGCAAATGCATAAATTCTGTATATACATATTCAATATATGGGTGTTAATATGGCTTGGTTGTCACTTTCATATAACAAATTTCTTATTGTTCCATTAATTCTAAAATTTCTGTTATAGATTTGAGTTATGTGAAATATTTTAAATATAAATAAAATATAAAAAAGCTATTTTAAATTTTAATGGAATTTGTTAGGCTTAAGGGCATTAATATTTGTGCCAACAGGATAGAAATGTGTAATTGTGTAATATCAGTTTTTTAAAATATATAATAATTTTTTCCTGGTTTTAGTTTTATTTTAGTTAGAAATAATAATTAGACTTCTGAAAAGACAGTCAAGAAAAACTTGACAAGAATTGAATCTGGTTAAAAGAAAAAGAAATTCAGAGCAGAATGCAAAACCTTGGAATATGTGAATTAAATACCAGAGGAAACATTTTCATTCATATATTTTGTAGAAGTCACTGGTAAAAATATAGTTGTCCACAATGAATGTTTTTTTGTTTTTTTATTTATTTTGAATCTTCTATTTTACAGAGAAATGTGCCTTTGGGATGTGAGTGATGGCAGATGTATTGAGTTTACAAAATTAGCTTGCACACATACTGGAATACAGGTTAGTATTTTAATTTTTTAAATTGGTAGACTGTAAGCACAGATGTGTTAAAATGGTTGAAGTGCTGCTTTCTTCTTAAAAACCTTTTCTCCCAACACTGAAACTTAAAAGTCATCACTAATTCCTCTTTCCTTTAGCTTAAGCTCTTATAATCTATTTTGATTTAAAGTAATTTTTGTTCACATTATGTCTATTTTGTAAACTACTTAGAGGGTAGGGATATTTTATTTATTATGACATCTGTCCTTTTTGCATTTAATATAATTCCTTTGCTTATTATACTACATTTAATTTAGTATCTGCTTAATGAAGAGAGATGAATGAATGAAAAAAGTCTTCTCTGTAGTCCAAACTGTTTTTTCAGTTTTCTCACTATAAATATGCTGGAGGAGAATTACAAAGATTATAGAAGGTTAGGATACTAACTTCTAAGGGATAGTAAGATGCAGAAAAATGTAATTTTTAAAATATAGAATTTTCAGAAAGCAAGTCTCAAAGTCAGGAAGACCTGGCATTACATTTTTTCTCTGAAACATTCTGACTGTGTAGTCTTTGACATGTCCATTTAAACATTAAGTGCCCTAGGCAAACTTTTCCTGCAATATTTTCTCCCAAAAAAGAGTTATAAAAGGAAAAATCTGAAGTGCAGAAGCCAAGTTATGATGTGTTGTTATCTCTGACAGTAATCTAACTCCTTCCTACAGAGTGGGCCTCTGTCTTTTAAAAATGTTTTTTTTTTCTTCCATGACCCAGCAATATTTTATGGAGAAGTGGATATGATCTTAAGACTATAAGTCATAATTTTCCTATTAGAACATGAGTATTACTGTTAAAAATCCAAAGACTTCCCTTTATTAATTTTTTGTAACATTTGAGAAAAAGAACCTCCCCTAGTTTTCTTGTGTGTGTCTGTGTGTGTGTGTGTGTGTGTGTGTGTGTGTGTGTGTAGACTTAGGACACATTATTATTATTATTATTGTTGAATACATTTAGAAT
This sequence comes from Macrotis lagotis, assembly GCF_037893015.1. Taxonomy (NCBI): domain Eukaryota; kingdom Metazoa; phylum Chordata; class Mammalia; order Peramelemorphia; family Peramelidae; genus Macrotis; species Macrotis lagotis. The sequence continues at coordinate 297,912,662 of NC_133666.1, forward strand.
ATTATATATCTGAGAATGTTATCTTTGAAGATATACTCTATTTTTAAAGTCATTTAAATATTCTGATGCTGAATGTTGAATAAAGAAGAATATTAAATGGTCGCATTGATGTAACACTATATCTATGAACACGTTTTGAATCTTTAGCACTGAACAAATAAGAATTTTCTTTTAGAGAGACAAGGCACAGTGGAATGAGCACTGACTCTGGAGGTAGAGGATCTGATGCCTCTGACATTATTCTTGTAATGGTGGGACAAATCACTTAGTGTCCCTATGATTCACTTTTCTCATCTGTTAAATGAAAGAATTGAATTAGCCTCTGAGTTCCCTTCAATTCTAGATCTATGTGACTCAGTCCTGAGAGCACCATATAAGCTAAGCATTTAATAAGTTTAAATATTAAGTAAAGAACAAATTTGTCACAATATTCTTTTAAAATAAAACTAGTTCTACCAGTTCTCTGTTGGGAATCAACGTGAAGGGAGACTGCTATGCCATGGGACATTACCCTGAAATTTTGGTTGTGGATGCCAACCAGCCTTGAGGTTCTTTACTCCTTAGTGTCAAAGATATCTCCTGACTGGATTAGTTCCATGAGTATTATACGATCCCACCGAACACAAGGTCAGTGTATGATTTTTAAACTTTTGGGAAAAAAAAACTGAAAATAGTACTCCTTTTAGGAAGTTTCATTGTAGAAATTGGTACTTTTCTTTTACATTTTTAGCTATTTCCATGATTTTCCTTGCATCTAGAAATTGACCATTAATTGCTAATAATCCAGGTCATCCCTTTCAGGTTACCAGTAAGTCCTCATAATAATCTTTCTAAGGAAGATGATCATTAAATTTTGTCTGGTCTCCTTGGCTTTCCAAGGAGAGGTGGAATACAAATTTCCCATCCCCCCTTGAAATCTGGGAGGAACAGTGGTATTTCTAATTGGACCATTTGTATAAACTTGGTCTGGTTTGGAGATTTTTTAAAAGTAAGGTAGATTTAGTGTAATGCTGAGTCACCAGTAAAGTTACAAGGAAAAGGTGTGTTTTCATTCTTTAAATGAAATTTTGTTGTTCATAGCAAAATTTAACTTAAATTTTCAGGGCAAATATATTGTTGGTTCGCAGTGAGGAAAAGAAACAGAAATGTCTAGGGGGAATGCAATGCTCAAATTAGATGTGACTGGTGAATGCAGTAATAATACTCATTCCTGAAGGTGTTCCCACACAAGTTTTTTTTTTTTTTTAACACCTTTTTCCCATAGTGCTTTACTGACTTGTTTCTTTTTGGGGGCCTGTGGACTAATGAATGTTGACTTGAAGTACTTCTGACTATCTTTGTAAGGACTCACTATGATGTTAACCATAAGGTGATAAACTTCTGACTGTAGCAATTTTTGAAGATCATGCATTTATATTTGCCAAATGCATCATTCTTAAGTCTCAGTATTCTTATTTTCCTCATCATTAACTTTTTGAAGTATTATTTTCTAGGGGAAGAATATGTATTACCCAAATCAGATTTTGAATATTGAAAACAGCTGCTTTGTAAAGGCCAAAATCCTCATGATTTTGCTTTTGTGTTTTCTGACTTTGACTCAGCTCATCTTTTTAAGATGAACTCATTCTATGAACTGCTCACATATTTACAAGATATAGTTTGGACATTGTGTCTTCTTTTCCTTTTGGCTTAACCATTCACATACATGAGAAAGTGAATAGAGTGAATAGAAAGTTGGTGTCAAAGCCAGGCAGTTCATGTTAAAAAAAATTTGAAAGTGTTAGCAGATTGCTAGGTCAATATAAGTTAGCAGTGTGAGGGGTAGGCAGAAAAGCTAATATAATCTAAGGCAACAATCACAGAAGCATGGTGAACTAAGCAAGAGAATTTATATGCCTGCCCTGGTCAGACACTATAATGTTGGATTTAGGATAAGCTGGAGAACATCCATAAGAGAGAAATCAGAATGATGAGAGAACCAGAAAGAAACCAATGTAGAAACTGAGCATATTTGGTTCATTTAACAGAAGATGTAAAGGAGAGGATGGCATAAAAATAGTTCTCAGGTTTTTAAGAGATTGCCATGTGGAAAAGATATAGGACATTTTCTTCTCAATCTCATATGCTGGAACTAGGAATGATGAGTGAAGGTTGCAGAGAGATAGAATTTGACTTGACATAAGAAAAAGCCTAAAATTGAAGTTCTACCAAAGAAGGAATGCCCTCTAAGGCAGTGAACTCCCCATCAGTGAAGGTTTCTAGGTGTTCTGGATACCTTGTTGGAGATGGTGTAACAATGATAACTATGATTGCACATGAGTTGGATTAGATAACCTCTGAGATCCTTCTCAGCTCCAAGATGACAGGATTCCACAATCCAGTGGTCTTTTCTGGTCCTCAGGAACTTTATCTTTGAAGTAAAGGCTTTACTCTCAAGGTCTCCCTGAAGAACTTTGAAGATTGTGTGACATGGGAGACACTAGCATAGGACCACCCAACATGATGTGCCCTCATCAGAAGGTACTGTACTCAACAAATAAAGAAGAATTGAAGTAACTCAAAAGAAATGTAAGATGTACAAATTCAGAGAATTCACCTCAAATGCTTACATGGTCTATTGGTGCCCAACCTGTGGTAGAGCATTCTGAGGTCCTACTGGTCTGATCAGCCAGAGTCAGACACACTGTCACAACTCTAACATAGAAATCATTTTGGTCTTTTTTGAGAATGAAGGACAATAACCAACCAAATGACTGTACTAGATAACTTCTAAGGTCTCTTATAATATTGAATATTTTAATTCTGTGCATCTGGCTGTATTTAGTCATGGGCTATGCCAAACGAAGGGACATGTTTTGTTGCTGCTTCTACAGGTATGAAACCAATGATGCCATCCTCTGGAAGGTGCCAACTGAATCCAATGCTTACTGATAATATGCCTTCATAATATATTTACACACATATGTGTATCTAGCAATATATACATGAGTGTTTATATATGTACATATGATATACATATATCTATATATGTGTATTTGTGATATATGATATATGTTTATGTGAATGTATATATAAGAAACAAATATTTTATATACATATATGAATATGTGTGTAGATGTAGATGTATGTATGCATGTATGTATATCATAGCATATTAGCTTCAATCCCTAGACCATTTGTCCTGGCTCGCCAGCCTGGCACTGAGCTGTGTATGACAACCCTTCTCACTCACTCACTCACAGAAGTAGATGGTGCCAGCCAAAAAGAAAACCACCTTCTTCTGCTCCAGATACATTGGCAAGCCACCCGGGTGCTCAACACCCTGTGGGTGCTCAATCACTGTTTACTGACTAGCTCCCTGACTGACAGAAGCAGAGCTGTCCCTCCTTTAATCTTTCATAGGATATCAGTAGAGGGGTCAATTCATTTGAATGTGAAGTAAATATGAGATTCTGAACAAATTCTTGGCTCTGACCAAGTGTGCTAAAAATGCATCAAGGAACATTTTTTTCTGGTATGAATTTCTGCCCCAAAGCATGAAATTCAACTCAAACTCAGCTCAGACTGTGGGACAGGATGCCAGACGGCTGCTAAAATGGGCCCCTTGCATTGCCTATTTCCTTTTAAAAATAATCTATGACCTACCCACCTGGACTTCTTGATGGCAGCCTTTCCATTTGCTCTCAATTTTTCTCCTGCCTTGCTAACTAGAAGAAAATTCACTTAAATCAAAGAACATTCCTGCCCATGACTTGTCAACATAGTAGAAGGATTGCAAGAATGACTGAATGTTGGCATTAGAAGAGACGCCAAGGGTTATCATGATACAGTAGAAAGATAGCTGCACGTGGCATCAGAAAACCTGGTTTCTAATCCTAACTATTCCTCTTACTACTTTGTGTAATTTTTTTTGCAAGATAATGGGGTTAAGTGACTTGTTTAAGGTCACGCAGCTAGGTAATTATTAGGTGTCTGAGGTAGGATTTAAACACTCAGGTCCTCCTGACTCCAGGGTTGGTGCTCTATCTACTGTACCACCTAGCTTCCCCTCTACTTGTATGATCTTAAGTGCATTAGAGACTTTTTTGGGACTCATTTTTCTCAACTATAAATGTACAGGAAGGTACTTTCCATTTTTAAATCTGAGAATCATTCTTTTAGTGAAGTGAGTACTTCTCTTTATATTCAGATGAGAATTCTAAAACTTAATCACACAGTGATTGTGATGGAACTGGGTTTAGAACCCAGGTTTCCTGGGTTCAAGTTAGATGTTCACATGATTGTACTATTATAGAATTAAAAAGAATGAGATAGGATTGGGGGGGGTCTTACTTTGTCTATTTTCTGCAGTTTCAGAACCTTTTCATACTTGTAAGACTTTAGAGGTAGAGATCATTTTACCCCACCACCTCCCCTTGCTTTACACATATGTGATGATTGGACTTGCAGTATCTTTCCCTTCTCCATTCTCTTTTCTTTTCATTGGACTGTGAGCTTCCTGAGAGCAAGAACTGACTTAGTAATAAACAAAAAACTGAGGATTCAAGCCAAGTTATTTTATTTCCAAATAACTGTTTTTCATGCACAGCATCATAGTTACTTCTACCTGAGGATAACAAGTATGGTTTTGCAACTTACTATTAATCAAGTGTTATCATTTATCAGCAGTAAGTCAATACTGCCTGCCGAGGTGTTCCTATACTATAGTCTCCTATGCTTTTCTTTTGGTCAACTTTGGCTATCTCTGATATTATGGAGCAGTGTTGGCTTTACATATCAACAAAGAACAGCTAGATAATGCAGTGGATAGAGTACCAGCCCTGAAATCAGGAGGACCTATGTTCATATCCAGTCTCAGTCATTTACTAATTATCATTTAATACTGATTGCCTGGCATCCAGGGCCACCTCTAGTCATCCTGATTCATACCTGGCCACTGGATTCACTTGGCTCTAGAGGAAAAAGTGAGGCTAGATACTTAGCACAGCATCCCTGAACTCAAATCCAATTCATGTGCTTGTCATGGCATCATCTCCCTGATGTCATGGTCTTCTTCAAGAACAAAGGACAAACATTATTATTAGAAGGATTGCAATAACATATAGACATAGAAGATAATTGCTAGTTCTATGATTCAAGAATGTCTGAAAGATCCTCTGCTCTAAAACATTCTTTCATCCTGCCCATTAGAGAGCTATAATTCTTATCACTGGAAATATATTTCTTGACATTGAGACACTGAATTCAATGAAAACAATTCTAGTGAAATAAAAGTTATGACTCTCTATTACCTTAGTAAGGATTAATCCAAGCTCCTTGAGGGCAGAAACTTGTTCATTTTTTTGCTATTTTGTCCCAAACACCTAAAACAATGATTGTACATAGTAGGACTAAGGAAGATGGAGCTTTTTATGAAGAACTTATTATGTGCTGGGAACACAAATACAAATACCAACAACAGCATAGTCTCTGTGTTCAGTCAACTTCTATATTAATGTGATGGGGAAAAGACAATGCACAAAAGAGAAGTGGAAAGCCAGGGAGAGAAGGGGAAAGGAAGAAGGAGGAAGAGGAGTCTGGAGAGAATCCATGTCTGGGTGAGAGAAAACACAACTGTGATCTTTTTTAAAATGGTGACTCCAGGGAAGAAATCTCTATCAATAGAGAACTTCAGAACAGAGGCTTCTTTAGAGTTGTGAGAATGAGCAAGAAGGAAGAGGAAGAGAAGGAGGAAAGAAGAGGAGGACAAGGAGGAGGTGTGGAAAAAGGAGGAGGAGGAGGATTATTAGAAGGAGAAAGACAAAGAAAAAAAGGAAGAGGAAGACAATAAAGAGGAGGAGGGGAAGAGGAAAAGAAGGAGGAGGAGAATGAGGGGGAGGAGAAAAAAGGTGAAGGAGCAGAAGAAGGCAAAGGAAAGGGTGGATGGGGGTACAACAGTCAAATTGAGGTATAAGGTATAAGCACTTAGAGTAAGCAACCAAAGAATGGGAGAAGGATTAAACTGGAAAAATGTAATGGGGAAGAAAAACTGTGATTTTGTCTGAGGTTGAATTTGATGAACAGTCAATGTATCATTCCAGTCTGAAGCATGATGGCATTTTATGCTGGGCTGCATATATGAAGCTGCTTTCAGATGAAAAAGGAAGACTGCCTAAGTGAAATGGACCTTTGGTAGAGAAGAAAGAGCATTGAATCAGAGATAGGTTCAAATCCTCACTAACTGGACAGTTTATTTTTCCTCCTTGAGTCATAGTAAAACGAGCAGGTTGGATTTATTTATTTCAATTCTAAATCTTTGCCGGTTCTAAATCTAGGATATTTGGCCAAAAAGAAATATCTGATCCACTAAATAAAACCTCCAGGAGAGATAATGTAAGACAATTTTGTCTTTACAATTACTATATATATATATATATATATATATATATATATTTTTTTTTTTTTTTTGTTGTTTTTGTTTTTGCAAGGCAATGGAGTGGCTTGCATAAGGCCACACAGCTAGGTAATTATTAAGTGTCTGAGGCCGGATTTGAACTCAGGTACTCCTGACAGCAAGGCCAGTGCTCTATCCACTGCACCACCTAGCCACCCTTACAATCATTTTATAATAAATTCATTTTGTTTTTGTCAATGCCACCCAAGATTGATAAGACATTGTTCGGATCATATTCTTCTTTGTTGAGGCAATAGAAATAACTGGAAAAAAATCTTTAAACTGTTTCCTCCAACAAAGTAGATCCTTCTCATAGCACTCGGATACTTTGCTCACTGGATAGTGGGACTCTATCTGAAAACAATCTAATCAGTATCCTGTGAGGGTCCAGCTACAGTTAAACAATTTCTACCCTCTGGAAGGGGGGGGGGGTGAATGCATGTGTTCCTAAAAAAAAATGTTAGCAAGAAAGTGACCTTTTGTTAATTGGATTCAGTTTTCCCAACTTTCCAGGGCTGATGTGGGGATCAACTAAAAGACTAGCCCAGTGTTTGGCCTATAGTAGGTACTTTAAAAATCCTTGTTTTGGCCCTTGTTTACTGCTTCCTCCCTGTGGCTAGAGCACTGACCTTGGAGTCAGGAGGATGGGAGTTCAAATCCAGCCTCAGACACTTGCCATTTACTGCGTGACCTTGGGCAAGTCACTTAATTACATTCAGGGCCATCTCCAGTCTTCTTGATCCATATCTGGTCCCTGGACCCAGATGAGTCTGGAGGAGAAAGAGAGGCTGGTGATTTTACACAGTTCCCCCCTACTCAAATCCAAATCATGTGCTTAGTATGGCATCACCTCCCTGATGTCATGGTCTTCTTCAAGAATGAAGGACAAACACCATCTTCATCTCCCTTCTTTAGATCATTGTGATAATAATGATAAGGTGCTTAGTTTATCTCTTTTGTGAGACAGGTAGCCTGTCTCCATTCTCTGGGCATGGTTTACCCACTCACAGATGCATTTCATGGGTCATTCAAGAGAAAGTGTAGCTGAAGCAAAAATGAAAGCCCATATCTCTATTTTGCTTTAAAATTTGCAGAATGCTTTACCCACAACTCTGAGGAAGGTAATAATCCCATTTTACAGGTAAGAAATCTGAGATTCAAAGAAGTGAGCTGACCGTCCATAGAAGGTGTTGGATTTATTTCCAACTCAAGTATCCTGATTCAAAGTTCAGCATTTTTTTTACTCACACTGCCAAAGAAAATGCATATCAAACCAAACCTTCCAGTGTGTTCCACATTAATGTCATCTTTGTAAATGAATGATAATCTAATTTTCCCATTTGAAAGAGGAAGATGGGTTCTAATTGGGGGGGAAGTTGCCCAGAAATGTAAAAAATTCAATTAAAGAATGAAATAAACATTAAAATATTGTTTCTTGTTTGATATATTTTGATTTTATATTTCTTTTATCTTCTATTTTTTTCCTTCTTTCCTTTGTGTCTCAAAATGATTAGATCAGTTCATTGCTTTACCAACACTGAATTAGTGAGTCTGGATTTTCAAAACCTTCCAACATTGAATAGTCCCATCTTTTGTCATCTCTGTTAATTTGCTGGGTATGAGGTGAAATCTCAAAGTTGTTTTGATTTCATTTTCCTTATTATTAGTGCATTACAATCATCTTTCCTAGAATTGGTAATACTTTTCAATTTTTCTTTTGAGAAATGTTTGTTTACATCTTTTGACAACTTATCCATAGAGTAATGGATATTATTTTTAGGTATGCCTAGAATATTGACCACAGGGTTGACACACCCTGTGGAAAGAATGCTCTTTTGTCCTTTTCTGACTAATAATAATGTATACCCTGATACACTGGGGCAAACTTGGTCCAAATGCTGAGTGTGTAAGGCTCTTGGTGTTATATGTTTGTTAGTTTCTTATATCTTCATTATCAAATCACTATCAGAGACAGTTGGGTAAAAATTTTATTCCCCAATTGACTACTTCTTTTCTTATCTTAGTTTTATTGATTTTGTTTCAGCCAAAGCCTTTCAATTTTATGTAGCTGAAGATACTAGGAAAATATATTTCTTACAAAAGATTAGCAACAATAGCTATAATAGCTCAAATTTATAGAATTACTAGTATCTGTATAGTACTTTACATTTTGCTAAATGCTTTATAAATGTTACATCATTTGGTTCTTACTATAACCCTGTGAAGTAGGTGGTGTTATTACTATCCTGGTTTTCCTTTGAAAAAACTGAGGCAGACAAAGGTATTGTGACTTACCCAGGGACAGGTTACTGTTGAGACAGAATTAAACTCAGCTCTTCTAACTCCAGGTTCAGCATTCTATTCACTTCATCACCTGGCTAGTGATGTATTATAGAAAACTTTACAATTTATAAAGACCTTTCCTCACAATTCTGTGAAGTGAGTTGCCTGAGTATTACTATCTCCATTTTGTGAACCGGGGAACAGAGGCTTAGAGAGTTTGGAATTTATTATAAAATTAGTGTTTGAATGGGGACTTGAACTCAAGGACTCCTCATAAATTTTAGAATCATTAATCACAACAGTGTTAATGTATCAAAATAGTGGAAGTTTTTTTTTTTGAATTTGGAAAAGTCCTGACTGTTGTCACACATTGCCAGAGCTCAGTCCTATCCTATAAGGTATAATTATCTGAAGATTATGGACATCCTAGATTTTCTGCATAAATTTGAGTAGAATTCTTGAACTCTTGCAGTTTCTTAAACAAGTTTCTGCATTATGAGAAATCCCTGGATATGTGCTCTAGACAGACTGTTCATGGAGTGTCTTTATGATTTCCAGGTCTATCCCTTGCTCTCTGGCTTGCCTTTCCTTAGGACATATACTTTTACAAGGATTTGCACCTGCACCAACACTTGCCATTGTAAACCAACCTTTTGCAGTCACAGCTGCTTGGTTTCCCTTTGAAAATTGGCCTCTTGATTTCTAACTTCTAAGATTCACCATCTTATACTACTAAGTATTTTTCTACCCTTAAATGCTGGTCCTTATAACAAACCTAAGGGGATCCGGATTTTATCTCCTACCTCAGAATGATTTGCAGTTTGGTGAAATGAGCCTACTTGGAAACCTGTGGTGACTGGGGAGGAGATGCTGAGGCAAGGACCAGGCCTGGCTCCCATTACCAGCAGTACCACCCAATCCAATTTGTCAAGATTGGAAGGAGACTTACTGAAAATCTTGACCCATGTTTCTTATGCCAGAGAATTAGGAGAAAATACTAAAGGAAAAAGTAGAGCCTAGGGAACAGTGCAAACTAAAATGTGGCATACACCAACTCAATTCAACCATCCTTCAGAACTTCCTGTTCTGCATTTATGGGGAAGACTGTCTGTTTCCCATTGCAATAGAGCTATAAATTGTCCTTTAAAAACTTCACAGAGCCTTGTTTTGCTTCATGCAGAGCATTTGCCAGCACTGGTTTCTTAATAAGTGCCTAAAATTTGGATGAAAGAGTATATATAGGAACAGGAGTCTTTTTTCTGAGCATGAAAGGTCTCTGCACTTGCAGAATGGGGCTGGCTGGGGTTCAAGCACAACTATGTACTATAAGATTCCTGATGCCTTCCTACTCGAAAAGCAGTGTTGCCAGACAGCTCTGGAATTGAAAGAGTAGTGAGGGTCTGTCTAAATTTTTATCCCATTACCAAATCCCATCTCAGTCAAACTTGGCCTTGCTCAACTCAGACAGTTACTAAGTCTCTGCAGGATTCTATGAATTACTTCTGAATTCCAAAGGACATGCCATGAAGACTTCTTTGTTTCCCATGTCTTCCACAGCTATCCTGTCTTTATTCCTCAATATGATCTACTTTCCTCAAACTTTCTTTCTTATATCCCATATATTGCCTTTCTGAAAGATCAAGGTTACCCTTGATTTCTGCAGCCTACTTTCCCTTCTACTTGCCCCTCCAGACCACACAAGGTCCCCTTGATTTTTTTCTTTCTCTTTTATTTCTAGCCTCCAAACAACAGCTATCAGTATGGTATGTAGAACTAAGGTGATTATACTGGAGAACTGGGGAAATCATGGAAACACAGAAGCAGGAGGAAGCTCCGTAAAGGTCATCTAGTCCATCCAGTGACTAAAAACAGCAATCTCTTCTGCAGTCACCATGACAGAAGACGTTCTAACCTCCACTTGAAGACTGAACAGTAAAGGGAAATCTATAGTCTATTCTGTTTTTGTACAGCTCTAATAAGAAGAAATTTTTCTATATATTGAGACACAATCTTTGTCTCTGCAACTTCTACTTCTTGTGCCAAATTCTGCTCATTGGTGCCAAGCAAATAAATTTCCTCTCTCTTCCACATGGCAACCCTTGAAATTTAATTTAATTCAACAAATGTTTATTAAGTCCCTGCAACAAACTGAACACTTTACTAAGTTTTGGGGGGGGGGGGAGATATAAGTTTAGGTAAAGCCCCATTCCTGGCTCCATATAGCTTCTAGTCTGGTATTGCATCAGCTTTAGATCTTCCAGTCTACCCAGTTGTCTCTTCTTCAGGTTAATGCTACTTAGTTTTTTGTACTATCTTAGATTTCAAGTTATCTTACCACCTTGTTCTACATTATCTGGACATTGACAATATTCTTCTTAAAATATGGAACCTAGAAGGGAGCTTTGTATCCCAGATGTAGTCTGGCTAGGACTTTTTTTTATCCTGGTCCTGGATATTATATTCTATTACATTGTGGAGGAGACAATTTACACTACTTTGAATGTATACTTGCTTTTTTAAAAGATAATTTTATTTGTATATGAATAGCTGTATATTTCAGAAGGATTAGGACAATGAAAAACTATGTTATTTGTTGTAGAAGCTGGCCCTATCTAAGGATAGTTAGTCCCAGGCCTTGCAATCCCCTAATTAATGCTACTGCCCATAATCTGATTTAGTATACTGAGCTTTTCCCTATCTTCTTCTGTCAAATAGAGATCAGCGAAGATGAAAATGACATGGGTTTAATCTTATTCATCCATTTATAAATTTGGTTCCAGTTTCTTCCATTATTGACATTTGAAGGATCATAATGAAGTCTTCTGGAATCCATAATAAAAACTGAAGTGCCTTCTTTTGGAATTCTTTTTTCAAACAATTATTTCAAACAATTATTTAAAAATTGGGATGGCACCTCTAGGGCTAGCCTTAGTCATGATTATGAAACAAGTAAAATTTTGCATAGGATCATAGATTTAGAGCTAAAGTGACTTTTCAATGTTGGGGGGGGGTCACAAATCAGAAAGATGAGTCTTAGATATACGTGATTTGCCTGAGGTTACACAGGCAATAAATGGATTCTGAACCCAGATCTTTTGATTGTAAATGTAGCATTCTTACTCCTCCCTCCCTCCCTTTCATCCTTTTCTGTCTTGGTAATACCTTGTCCTTTCTACTTAGTATCCCAGTGCCCTCATGGTGGCTCTAAGTTGTTTTGGGTCACTGACTGTGGTATTGTATTGAATCTTGCCTCCCACTAGATGTCAGATCTATACTTTTCTCTCTGTCCCTATCTTGTTTTTTATTCTGCAGTGACTGTTCTCATCTAGTTGTCATATTGGCAAAAGCTGATAAACTTGTTCATTATGAAGTTGAAGTAACAGAGATGACCTCAAATGTTACCTCAGTAAGGATATGTATACTTTAATGAGAAGACTCAAAATGAATGAATCTTGAGGGATAGAACTGCAATCCTCAGAGATAAGCAGGTAGGAGAGAAAAATTGGAGGGAGAGGGAAGCTTTCTGTATCGCCTTAAATTACACCATTAAGAAACTACCTCTTCTGCCTATGTGTGAGGGAAAATGTGGCTAAGGTTCCTCCTCTCTCCAAGAAAACAAGGTGAATGGTTCTTGAGGTAGAGGCAATAAAGGCCCCAATAGAGAAATTTTGGACAAAATGATTCACATGGGATTTTGGATTTTTGAAGGAAAATTTTTGATAAATTTAAAGAAATCAGTCCAGATTAAAATTTAGTTACATAAACAAAGTTTCATGAATGATATTCTTGTTTTCTTATAACAAGTCTTAATACTTAAAAAAAATTTACAGAGACAGCATCAGAGTCTGAGGGGATAATATGAGTGCCAAGAATAATTCTGAACCGAAATGCCCCTCCTCTTTGATCGAAGAAGCTCAAAGTCAGGTCAGGACATTGAAGGACAGAGAGGTTAATGAGACCTGGCAAAGATTAGATAATAAACCATTGACAGAAGCAGAGCTGGGATTACTGGTCCCTGGTCTCCTCTTTTATTTCTCCATAAAACTGAACCTTTCCAATGGTATTCAACATTCATGCCAGACAGCATACTCTGGCTTCCCAATCTCTACCTACTGTTACTCATCAGCTCCCTCACAGGGGCACGAATAGGAGTGGAGATATTTTTAGGGCTTTTCACCAGAAAACTGCCTCATAGAATTATAAAGCATTAGAATTGAAAGTTACAAAAGAGGTCATCTAGTTCAACTTCTTCAAGATGCAGTTGAGGAAACTGAAACCTAGAGAAGTACTCGCCAAAGGTCAACATAGCTACTTAGTGGTAAATCCAAGACTAGAACCCAGTTCTGATTCTTTGCATTATACTATAGTACTCTCCATGGTGGGAGTGATATTAGAAGAGATCTTATAATTTAAATACTGCCATCAAAGGAAAATATTATATAGGATAATAGATTTAGAGCTAAAGGAACTTCCCAAGTCCATCTAGTCTAATTCATTTTGCAGCTGATGAAATTGAGGCCAAAGAGGTAACTTGCCTAAGATCATACTTACTTATTTAAGATTAAAAGTGGCCCATATTAGAATTTAATCAATCAACCAACATATTTATTAAATATATTCTTTGGCATAACCAAAACCCCCCAATAAAATCCAAGGCCATCTCTAATGGAGCTCATAGTTTAGATGTGAAGATAATATATGTAATGTGATAAGATAAAATAATACCCAGCAATAAATGGAAGATCTCAAGTGAGGGTAAAAACAATAAATATCATAGAAGTTCAGAGCTGGAAGAGAACTGTTGCTGGTGGTGCTATCAGTGGACCTATTGAGCTTGGCACTGAAGATAGGCAGAATTAATTATATCTATTTCCATTTGGTATTTTTGCCAAGATCATCCTGATATCTTACTCCCTGTGCAGGTTTAACCTAAGCATTAGAAGACTATGGCTTAGAACTGAAAAATTACATACACTCACTTACTTCCCCCATAGTGAAATAGTGATCTCCCTAATTATGGCAGGCCTGCATTTCATCAGCCAACGGCAAGTTCCCACAAGTGCGACGCACCTTGTTAGATGGCTTCTGTTTTCTGCTAATTACTCTACGAAATCAAGCACAGATTGTGACACAATTAGGTTCTGCCTTTTACATTATTTCCTTAAAACATTCTTGACGAGAGGAAATCTCTAATTGAGGAATCTAATTTTTTTTCTCTTTGTAGCTGAAGAGACCCCTTAGCACTTGATTTTCTGCTTTGGAAATTGTCATAGATATTTCAAACCTTAGAGAACTCAATTTTTAAAAAAATATGAGCAGAAATAGGATATTAATAATATCAGGGTGAGAAGAACCCATAAAATTGTGTTTTTTTTCTTTTTAAAAAACCCTCTAGAATGGATTTTTTTTTAAAAGTTTAGGTTTCACATTTCAAAGTTTTATCAAACATTTTCCACCCATAATTTAAACCATTGTTTTCCAGGGGAAATTTAATAAAAACTGCCATGTGTTTCTGCTTAATTTTGGAAAGCTATGCTATGCAGTAAAGATTCTCATTTGAAAATAATTCCTGTCCTTATTCTGGAACTGCCAGGGGAATAAAATAAAAAAGCCTGTTACAGCTTTTGAGTGTATGTTTTGCCCAAAGCCAAGCAGAGCTGCAAGATCAAAAGTCTGGAGTTCAATTCCAAAATGAAAACCCCTTTTCTTGGACAGGGTTGGCCAATAGAGAGCTTGGATCCTCTGACTGCCCACTCTAGGTTTGGGCTCAAATGTGGGGCTAGCTTCATCCTTCATCCTTGGTTAGGCAGGTCTCCATGGATTCCTAGATCTGGGAAGCAGATCGCATTGAGATGGAGCAAGAATGATATTTTTAGAGTACATGTGCAGTAGCCCCCCCCCCCCCCATGCATTTGGCCCCCTCAGAGGAAGGTTGGGAGAGGAACATAGCACTTGTGCTTTTTTTCTGCTGGGCTCCTCTTTAGCCAGAACTATTTGTCAACATGACATATTTATCTACTAATGTTTAAGGATGGGCAAACTGGGTCATGTTTTCTATTCCCTTACAATCTTTCTCTCTCATTTTTAAAACTACACATAGGAGTTTAATTCTGTTTGGCTGCCCTAAAGCCCTTCCACTCTTAGCATTGATTTTTAATCCTATGAGCTTCCTTTATATTGTGATTTCCTTTTAAATCCTTTGGATGTGAATTTTCAAGGGAAGTGGTATATTAGAATACCCAGGAACCCCTTTCCTTAGCTCCTCTTCTCTTCCAATTCAAGATGCAGCAGCTTATCACCAGTGGACTAAACTAGGGTGCCCAATGGCTTTTTCCAAAGTCAGGAATGATGGATGTTAGTTAGGTGCTTGAATTGGACTCAAAATCTTTCCCCTTACTAAATCCTCCTTGAACAGGCCAGCAACTAAAACTACCTTCTTTCCACCTAGGAGATGACCCAGGATTTTGAGAGGCATAAAAATGACAGACCAGCTCAAGATTTTCCTAATTAGATGAGATCTGTTGGCATTCTGTTAATGGCAAATGGTGCTGGGTTCCTTCTTTAACACGCCACTAGAGCTCTTGAGACTTCCTGTTTGCTATTGCTCCCCTGGCAGAAGTTCAAAGCCAAGAGCAGAGAGGCAGCTGTCTATTTTCAATCCCAGTGAGCTCCTCAGCACTTCTCAATTTCACATGGACTGCCTTTGTACAGACTCTTGGTTTTAGAACAGTTCTCTGAACTTTGCAGTCCTCAATACATACTCTTGTGCAATTGATAATGGGAAAAACAGGTGAACTGCTAATTTTCACTCAAGCTGTCCACTTAGCTATTTTTACCCTTTGTAAGTTGAATCAGTTCTCTCTATCTTCTTTTCCTGTAACAGAAGGAGATCAACTGCCTCTAAACAACAGGGAACTGGAGAAGCCTACTCTTTCCTCTGTAAGCAGTTTGCCTAATTCCTGTAAAGTTATTTTATGTTATATGATCTCAGTGGGAATAGGTCTGTTTCCCCCAGATCAATCTTGAGAGGGAGATCTTAGCAGAGTTTTAGAAGCCACACCCAGCCTGATAAAGATAATCCAATTATTCATTTTGATGAAATTCAGTAAGCAGTTGTTGAGAAGTAATTGCTTGGTGGCAAGCTAGTTTGCCTAAGGGACAAGAACACCAGGGTTCAAGTCTCATCTTGGTTACATAATGAATTTGTGACTCTGGGCAAGTTGTCTAACCTTTAAGGATGCTACTCAGACTTTCCCACTTTAGGAGTGGTAGGGCAGGTGCTCATCTACTTTGAGAGAAACAGTATCCTGGGAATTCCTTGTAAGGAATCAATGAAAATCACAAGTCTGGTTAAAAAATGTATTAAGTGCCAAGCCTGATGCTGGAGATACAAAGACAAAAATAAAATTGTATGTGCTCCTAATGAAACATTTTGTTTAACAATGTCACAGTCAAGCAAATCCAAGATACATTCAAAGTGATAATGGGAGGAGAACACTAGCAAACAGAAAAGACTGGGTTGCTTGAGCTGAATCTAGAAAGATTCTAAGGATTCAAACCTTCTTTGTAGATTGCTACAGACAAGTTCTAAAAGATAGTTGTAGATGATGAGGAATTTCTTTCAACGATACATTGCCACTTGAATTTCCAGTGATAAAAGCAGCTTCAGGCAGTGAGAGGAGGACCAGTCCACAAGGGAGAAGAGCACTAGAGCTTCATATCCTTTGTGGAATGAATATTCCCTAGGAGAGCCTGCCCCAACACAGATGGCTGCTAAGCACTCACAACATCTAATAGAAACTTTCCTAAATGCTGACTGTTGTCAGAAACTCCGGTGTCCAGAGTCCTGCCTAGAGGCAGGATGGAAAGTGCAAGTATGGAAGGTGACTGGATGCTCTGTAAAAGATGACTTTGTGTAGTTCCCATTGTTATAAAGTGGTACTATGGAACTGGTGATTTCTCATAATACCAGGTGCATTACAGATTGGTGTGTGGGTTTTTGTGAATTGGCTGCATATAAATGAGGAACATTTAAATTAAAAGGGGATCTAGAAACTTTCAGGAGGTTTTGGCTCTTATTTATAGCTGCACAAATAAGCACAATACTTCTTTCCCTTACCTTATGAATTAACATTACAGCATTCTTTTGGAAATACTGAAACCAAATTCATGTGAATTGATTATATTAGAATGGAATATACTGGCTGGATAAAGAAATAGACTTTTTTTTATTAAATCTGACATCCTGGCAGAATGGAGACAAAAAGAAAATAAGTTGGAAAGACTGAGAGACCAGATTTAACAGGAAGAATTAAGGAGACAGGCCAGGTAAGGAAGAATGAGTGGGAGAGGTGGTTGGTCCTAAATGAGGGAGCACTCCTTGGGATACCATGTATACTATCACACATATCACAATTAAACCCAATCTGTCCTGGGTATGTCTTCCCCTCTTTACTATGCCTAAATTCATCCCTTCTTTCCTCCAGTTCATTCCAAATTCACTTCTTTCAGGATCTTTTAAAATGAGTTCCATCTGCCTCTAGTCATTCTACACTTTGTATCTATAACTGTCCCAGGAGGAAAAGTTCAGGGCTTATACATCAACCCTCTCCATTCCTGATACTTCCTCCATTTTAGATGACTTAACACCTCCTGGGATTGCTATGAGGAAAGCACTTTATAAACTGCAAATCCTCTAAATCCTGGTCACTGTTATTATAATGAAAAATATTCCAGGTCCTATTTCTATCTAAATCTTTGTTTTTGTTCTGCTTCAATCAATCACTCAAATAGTCAGCAATCATTTATTAAGCACTTACTATGTTGCAAGATCCATATTAAGCTTGGGGTAGACATAAAATGTTAAAAACATTCCCAGCCCTCTGGGAGCTTAATTTCTCATGGGGAAAACAACATGTATATGAGCAAGTATTCACAAGATACACACAGAGTAAATATAATGTAACTTCACAGAGGAAGGCAGCTAAGCTCAGAGGACTGAGGAATGTCTTCTCCAGAAGGTAGAATTTGAGCTGAGTCTTAAAAGAAGCCAAAAGGTCAAGATAATAAGCAGGGAGAGTGCTTCAGGCATTGGATGGTTCTACTTCTACCTTTTTATAGGATTTCACAGAAAGCAGGTATTCTTTTCTAGTGTTCTTTTGTCTAGAATTAATCCCCACTAACCTGGCATACATAGGGCAAGGGAAGCTTCCCTCAGTCAGAGAGATTCTAGTTCAGGTCCTCTCTTTTATCCTACTGACTATTAGATCTTGGGGCAAATCACTTAGCCTCTGGTTCCCAACTAATTCTCTTTTTTCCAGTTTTATTTATTTATTTATTTTGAATTTTACAATTTTACCTCTAATCTTGCTTCCCCCCCACCCCCCACAGAAGGCAGTCTGTCAGTCTTTACATTGTTTCCATGGTATACATTGACCCAAGTTTAATGTGATAAGAAAGAAATCATATTCTCAAGGAAGAAAAATAAATTATAAGAGATAGCAAAACCATATTTTTTAAAAATTAAAGGTAATAGTCTTCGGTCTTTGTTCAAACACCACAATTATTTCTCTGGATAACAATAGTATTCTCTATCACATATACCCCAAAATTGTGCCTGATTGTTGCATTGATGGGATGAACAAGTCCATTAAGATTTATTATCACCCCCATGTTGTTGTTAGGGTATACAATCCAACTAACTTTCGTAACAGTTGCCTATTTGTGTTGGTAGAAGGAGTTTCCTCACCAGCTACTCCATAAATTAATGAAATTATAGGTCTGGACAAAAAAAAAAAAACTAAATCTGTCAACTCAGATCCATCCATTTCCATATATATATATATATATATATACATATATGTATATATATATATATATATATATATATATATATATATATATATACATAGACAGTATTTGGCAAGATCACTCATTAGTGATACATTTATAGCATACACTGCTTTGTACTGCTGGTTATCTTTTCATGTCCAACTATACTCCCATCTCCTTTGGGGCAAGGACTAAGGTATTGTTCTTTATGTCCCTCACAGAGTTCAATACAAGTCCTTATACTTGTACTGAGGATCATTTTGTTCTAGAAGAGACCTTAGGGTCCCATAGGCAATCTTCATTGAACAGATAAGGGCACTGAGAGTGTGAATGCTCAGGATTTAGGCATAGGTCTACATCCAACATTTGACCCTCTGTACCATCTACAGATGCTGTAGAAATATTTGATTAATCAATACCCAGAGAACTCACTAGATCTCTATGCATAGTCAGTAACTGTCTTTGTTTTCCTGGAGCAAGCTTTTGGGGGTAAAAACGGTGGAATAGTTCTTTTTTTGTGATTTATTTAAATTAGAATCCGAATTAACAATGTCCCTTGTCTGAAACTGAGGCTTGCTTGTAAGGTGTTATACACATTAACAGATTATCTATTTTTTTTTTAATAGATGTGGCAACGTTTAGCAGCATCTAAAATCAGAGGCTGGGTGTTAATTGTAGACAAAAATCTCCCCATAACAAAGCAGGTCCAACTTTAATTAAGTCAGAATAAAATAGGGCTACTTGATATGGCAAAGTGACTGCAAGTCTGATTATACATGTGTGTACATGTGTTTGTGTGTTTGGTAGGGAAAGGATAGAGGCCAGGGGGCAAGTATTTGAATTCAAAGGGCAAAAGTATGAGAAAGAGTGTCCTAAGACCAGGATTGTGGTCTAAAGGATATCTTCCAGGACAGCTCCAAGGGGAACCTGTTTTTCCTATACTAGAAGATTTTCAGGTATAAATGGAACAGACCCCACCCCCTTTACTGACTTGTTCTTTTATTCCTTTGTATCTGAGTTCATAAAGACTGGACTTAATTTCCATTAGCAAAAATCATCTTTTTGAGATTATCCAAATACAGTAAAACAAAATTGTGCTTTTTGAAGTCAACATTAGTGAGTAGGGATCCTTATTATTACTGTTCTTTTCTTTATTGCTCTCTGGTCCTAAAAATGAATTAAAATCAATTGTTACTCCAAAAAGAAGGTCTGTGTCATTATCTCTAATTTTCTAGTGGGAAACTAGAAGTGGAGAACATTTCCAGTGACTCATGCATACTCACACAGTCTGGTTGATCTCTATAGTCAAAGCTAATAGGATTTGAGGGAAGCAATCATTTTGAAAAATCAAGTTAGAAAAAAACAGCTTTGGATTGAATTATTTTATAATTGCCTTAATTTTCCCCTTGATCAAGGCTACAAAGATCCAGATCTTGTGGAATCTGGGACAAGTTACTTTAGTTTCTGCCTCTTTTGTTTCATCTGTAAAATGGAGAAATTCTTTTTATTCTTTCTGAAAAAAATTCTTTTATATTAATAAACAAATTTTTCTCTCTCCTTTCACCTTTTCCCTCACTCCCCCCCCACCATGGAAGATAAAAAACAAAAACAAAATCCATGTAACAATTATGCCTAGTTAAGCTAAAAAATTTCTATGGTAGTCTAATAATGTTTTTTGTACAATGATGAGGCAAATGTAGTTAGGATTAAGAGCATGTGGACTATGGAGAGACTTGTGTTCCTAGTTTATAAGCAACTATCTAAGCTACTTAGGTGGTGAAAGGACAGAGTACCAGCCCTGGAGTCAGGAGGACTTGAGTTCAAATATGACCTCAGACCATTACTAGCTGTGTGACCCTGGACAAGTCACTTAACCCTGTTTGCCTCATTTAAAAAATTATCTGTAGAAGAAAATGGCAAAGCACTCTAGCATCATATCTTTGCCATGATAAAACCAAATAGTGTCATAAAGAATCAGACATGACTAATTGACAAAAATGACCAACAATCCTAGGGATGATGAGCTATGTCACAAAAGAAAAGGGGAAAATCCTGGGAGTTGTTTAGTATTTTGTCAAACTGTAGCCAGCTATATTGTTCTGTTTGCTCTGGTAGTGGAAATGGTGACATGGTACTTTGATAAGACTGAATTTCTTACTGTTTACTCACAAAGAGCTTGATATTTTTCTAAGACTCTTTCTTGGGAGAATATGAGTGATCTGGTCCTTTGCAAAACCAACAAGGATCGACATTCATTTGTCACAGAGAAGACCTCTCTATATAGTATCAATTCGGAATGATTTCTTGTGTCTGCTGGGTCCTCTCCCTCCCTTTCTTTAAAAATCACATTCTCTCAAATTGATGATAGGGTGTTGGCAATATCACTTAAACTCTTGAGACTTCATTTTATAGTACTACCTACTTCACAGGGATGTTCAGATGAACAGATTCACAGAATATAACAGAGAGAGGGAAACTTGGCAGGGGCTAGCTTCTTTTTCCAGATCTAGAAAACCAGAGAGGTTAAAGCAACTTGTTCACACAGTGAATTAGTGACAGAGCCAAGATGAAAACCTGATCTCTTCACTTCCATTCCATTGCTCTTTTCACTATGGTGGAGGTGTTTTGAGCATGTCAAATTTTCATTTAAATATAAGTGAAGAATTCTAGTTAGGCATCTTTTTTGGGGGTGGTTGAATAGTTCTATAAAATACCTAGGAGTTATTTTGCTTGATTGTCTCTTTCACATTTCAAGGTATACTGGGAAAACAAACTAAACTTTTGCTCAATCTTGTTCCTTGGTAATAACAGCTAACATCTGTATTGTGCTTTTAAGTCTGCAAAGTACTTCACATCTATTATCTCATTTGAACCTCACAACAACTCTGTGAAAAAACAAATACTGTAGATATTATTATACTCATTTTATGGCAGAGGAAACTGAGATTCAGAGATTTACCTGTTCTCATACAGCTAATAAATATCAGAGGTAGATTTTAAATGTACGTCTTCCTTAGCTCAAGTCCAGCAGCCTATTCATTAGACCAGACTGGGGCTATGGGAAGATGACTCACTTTGGGACTGTGAAGTTTATGAATGCAAAATTTCTAAAGAGTTCAGTGCTCAAAGGAAAACCCATCTAAGGTCCTGTTTTATGCTACAATTAATTTTTTTGTCTTTTTTATGTGACTGTTCACTATTCTCAGGACATCTGTTGGGGGTTTGGGCTTAATATTTTCCAGAGCCAAAGTTAATTTTGTGTTCTTAAACAGAATGTTGTGTGACTGGGTGAATAAAGGTAAAATACCAGAATCTATGTTTCCTTTTCCATTCCCTCCATACATCACTCTAAATGATGTTCCTGAGTCTGAAAAACTGCTTGAGTGTTCCTCATACCAATGTAGCCAAATGACCAAGAAAAGAAAAAAAAATGTCATCACTGAGGCAACAGTACAGATTTGTTAATTAGATTTCTATATATTAGATAATAATAATGATGATGATGATGGCAATTGCTTGATTTTATATAGCATTTTAAACATTTCAAATATTTTATCCCTTTTGATCTTCATAATAACCCTCTGAAGTAAGGTGCTTTTGTGATGCCTATTTTATATATAAGGAAAATGAGGAGCATAAGTAACTTGCCCAATTAGTGCCTGTCTGAGATGTGATCTGAACTCTCATCTTCTTGACACCAAGTCTACCCTAGCTACTTCACCTTTAGAAATAATTCCATTTGCTACATTCCATTGTAATGCAATGAAAATATAATGCTTTTTTAGAGGAATCTTTGAATGGCATAAAAGATAGTAAATTCTCAGTAAATAAATTAGAAACAAAATATCACTTAATATTTATATACACTGGTATGAGAGATAACTTTGAACACCTATAGATCATGTTGGACAGCTAGGTCACACAGGAGATAGAGCACTGGACCTAGAGTCAGGAAGAATCACTTTCCTGAGTTCAAATGTAGCCTCAGACATTTAGTAGCTATATGACCCCAGGCAACCCTTACCTCAGTTTCTTCATCTATAAAAAGAGCCAGAAAAGGAAATGACAAATCAATCTAGTGTCTGCCAAGAAAAGCCAAATAAGGACATAGAGTCAGACATGACTGAAAGTACTTAAACTAGCAATAATATAAAAAACTGAAACCTGCAGGGCAGCCTGCCCTTTAAAAAATATTTCTGTGGATGGATAGATAAAATATATTGTTCCAGAAGGGAAGAAATTGGGGAGTAAATTTATGATACAATTTGATTTCAGTTGGAACAGCTTTCACTTGCTCAGAGAACAAGATTAGAGTTATAGGGGATAAGGTCAAGAACACAGAAGTCCTCTGTGATCTTAAGTCCCATGTGAGTCTGGGTCTTCTTTCCCAGTGTATGGGCAATGGGTGTAATTCTACCTATCAGTTGCCTACCTATGACCTTTGGTGAGATTGCTTCCTTGTGCTGAAGTATTTTTTTTTAATTAGTAAAAGAGGAAGTTTGGACTGGATGATATCCGAGATAATTTAGAGTCTCAAAATTTTATTATTCACATATTCTGTCTTGTAAAAGCTTCTCTGGAGAGTGAGATAATGATTGATGCCAGCATGATCTTTAAGCTTTTTGGGGACTCAATTTCAAGTGGATCACATGTTATTTTAGGGATAGAAATGAGGTTTTCCTAAGTGATGGTAGGGTAAAGTTTATGTTTGGCTCTTTGAGAGAGCTAAAATTTCCCAGTATTTAAAGTCCATTTGAAAGAAATCACTCACAGATTGGTGATTGTGGCAAGCCTAGGGAGTAAGAAAAGATTGAGTGTATGTTTAGTGAAGAGGACAAATAAAAGGCTCTAGTTCTAGTTAGCTGTCATTTTCTTAGTTTCTTTTAAGGAGCTTTATGCACTGAATAAAGACATCTAAGATTTTTTTTCTAATTCTGAGATTCAACAATCCTGTGACTTGTAGGGTGATATGATCTCAAATTATTTATTATTTGGTCATTTCCCCAATGGTCTCTGAGTTAAACTTCAATTTTTGGGAGGGTTTGGAAAGAAAAGTGATCAGTTGTTCCTAGATAATTTGCTAGGCTTTGCATCATGATAATTTTCCCTTTCAGGGAAATGAGCCAAATTTATAAAAATTAGAGCCATTGCCCAGCTGATAAATGGTCAAAAGATATTGGCAAACAGTTTTCAGAAAAAGAAATCAAAGCTATCTATAGTCACAAGAAAAATATGTTCTATATCACTACTAATTAAAGAAATTCAGATTTAAATAATTGAGTCAACACCTTACAACTATGAGATTGATGAATACATCAGAAAAGGAAAATGTCAATGCTGGAGGGATGTAGAAAAATTGAAAAAAAAATGCATTGTTGGTGACATTGTGAAGTAGTCCAACCATTCTAGAGAAAAATTTGAAACTAGATCCAAAGGGCTACAAAATAGCACATACCCTTTGATGCAAGAACATCACTATCAGGCCTATATTATGAAGAAATCAAAGGAAAGGGAAAGGGACCTTTTCATGTCCAAATATTTATAGCAGCTTTTTTATGTTAGTAAAGAATTAGAAATTCAGGGGATGCCCATCAATTAAAGAATGACTGAATAACTTATGGTATGTTATTGTGATGGAATACTAATATGCTATAAGTAATGATGAGCAGAATGATTTCAGAAAAACCTTTAAGTCATATATAAGTCAGAAGACTTATTTATATAAACTTATGCAAAGTGAAGAGAGCAGAACCAGAACATTGAACACAATGAATGGCAATGTTATAATGATAGTCAACTGTGAAAGACAACTACTCTGATCAAGACAATGAACCTAGACCATTACAAAGTACTCACAATTAAAAATGTTATCTCTCTTCAAAGAAAGAACTGATGAATAATAAATTTATTTTGAAGCATACTTTCTTTATTTTTATCATTTTATTTTGTTTGTATTTTCTATTATAACATAGCCAAAATGTTTTGCATGAACTTTGATATAATTTGTCTCAAATTCCTTGCCTTTTCAAGGAAAGGGGAGAGGCAAGAAGGAGGAAGAGAATTTAGAACTCAAAATTTCAAAAAAATAATTGTTAAAAATTTTTTACAAGTAATTGGGAAATATTTAACACAATAAATAAAAATAATATACAAAAGGAATTTTCCCTTTCTGGGCATCCTACCTCCCACTTCTTCCATCATTCGTATTTGAGGCCAGTAGTAGGTGGATGTGAGAGGAGAGCAGGGTAGAAGTAAAGCATACCATTTCTCCTGGTTCCTACTAAATATTTAAGTATAAAAATGGCTTAAGAAATGTTCTGGGAACAAAGCTTCTATTGGCTAATTAGAACAGACAAAGAGAAGTTTAGAGGATATTTCAACCATCTCAGGACTTGGTTAGTGGTGGCAGGAGCCATGGTCATGTGTAACTATATCACTGGATGAAGGATTGTGCAAGAATGAGAGACATCCTCCCTATCTTCCTTCCTCTTCTTCCTCCCCCTCCCCCTCCGGCCCCTCTCCACCTTCCCTAGCAATCCATAAAGAACAGAGATCTTAGACAATGTACAAATATTTTCTGACTCTATTTACCTAAAACATCTCCGTTCCTTTTATGTATTTATTTACTATTTACTAGATTACAAACAATTTGAATCCATGGAATATATCTTCTAAATTCTTTTTAATATCCACTTGTGCCTAGTACAGTGTTCTAGTTTCTATTACAACATAATCAATATATTTTGCATGAACTTTGATATAATAGATATCAAATTACTTGCCTTTTCAAGGAAGTGGAAGAGCAAGAGGGAGGGAGAGAATTTAGAACTCAGAATTTCAAAAAAAGTTTGTTAAATTTTTTTTTTTACATGTAATTGGGAAAGATTTTATTCTAAGCCACCATATGTATAATCAACTGTTTTGGAAAAACCAAGGAACTTTGGTTTCGCTCTAAGTTTGGAATTTCACCCATAACCCCTGCAATCTCTCTTCATCAGTTAGTGATATAATTTTTTTTCCCTTACAAATTTCCTGAAGACTAGAAGAAAAAGCAAACATGGGGAATACAGGAAGATGAGGAAGCTCCTTCAGGCAAATGCAGTTCTCATGCTTCATATTTTGGGAGTAATTTGTGCAGGAGCATACGATTTCTGAGCTCTCTACTGAGAGCTCTCTACAAAATTTTGCTTTGAATTCACCAGGGAGACAGCAAAGAGAGCCCTGAACTTTAAAATGATGACAGGGCACATCTTTTACAGTTTTCCCATAGCCTTAAACCCTTACCAACCCACTCTTGTTGACAAATGAGAGGGCCAGGGCCAAATTAATTATTTTGGCACTATTATCATACAGACCAATTCAGAACATTTATTTTAAGCTGAATATTAAACCTATTTATTTTCTCTCCTAAGTCCTAAGCTTTTTTTCTTCATAGCAACATTGTTAAAGCCCTTTGCTCTAGAAATTGTCCAAGCCATTTCCATATGAATCTTACATTCTGCAGTTTGAAAAAAAAAAGTACAAAATTACATAACTCCTTTTTAATGGTCCCCTCTCTTTTCTCCCTTAGGTGTGAATAATTCTTGGGTGGGGGAAATGTGGAAAGGAAGGAATATACCACAGAAGCAGAGAGAGGATAATAGGCATGGAAGGAATATGCACTTTCCCAATTTAAAGAATTTAAAGTATTTTTGTAAAGATGAAATAGACAAAACGGATTCTAACTCCAGGCTTTAGTTTGTAGTTTTCTTAAGAATTTCTAAAACATCTCCTTTAAAAAGATGGCTCATGCATTTGGTTGTTGTGACCACAGCCCACTTTTCCAGGTTTTTGATAAAATACTTCCCTTACTCTGTTTTTCAGGGAAACTGACATACTTGCAGTTGCTCAGACTTCTGAGCTAGCTCTGTTTCCCAATTCTGTAACTTTATGTATTCTATCTCCCAGGACTGTTTTCCACTCCCTCCTTGTCTTTTTTACAAATTCCTAGCTTCCTTCAAGGTCTGGTTATGGGCTATCTTCTAGGGAAGCCTTTCTTGCTCCTTTTAGTTGTGAGTATGCTCTTTTTCTTCCTCAAGTAATTATTTGAAAATGTATATGATAATAATAATAATAATAATGATAATAACTAACATTCATGTAGCATTGAATAGTGCTAGGCATATGTGCGTATGTGAACCTGAACACACAGACATAATAGTGTAAGTATACAGATATGTATACATGTTCAAAGCATGTACACACAATCATAATGTGTACAGTGCATATATGTATATGCACGCACATATAGATACACATACACACATATATACATATAAATAATGCATAGGTATGTAGTCATACATATTTTCCTGCAATGCACAGATGCAGATATGGGCAATTTATGCACGCACATGTAAATATGTGTATTTATATATATGCATATATATACTCACATGTTTATATGCATGTTTATAAATATGTGCATGTGTAAATATGCACAAATTTATGTTTGTTAATATATTGTATCCCCCAAGTAGACTATAAGTTTCTTTGGACCAAGAATAGGACTATTGTGATTTGTCTTTGTATTTCCAGTGTCTGACAGAGTGCTGTGCCTGGCTTCTTTCATAAAGGAAGTACTTACTAAATGTTCATTCTATTGGATTGGTCAAACCACCAAAGTGGATAACTTGTTTTTTCATTTAGAGAGTGAACCCTTGCCTTCAAATACTGGGTCAACTATAAGAGCAATATTGAGGAAATAAGACAAAGTTCAAAAGAAAAGAATTAAAAAAAACCCAAATCCTGAAGTTTTTACTTAAGCAAAAGAGTTCACTCTGGTCATTTTTTCCTTCCTTTTTTGTCCATTCCAAGGCTCAGGGTCAACACACTAACCTCCTCCTGTTTTTCCCTAGTCTCAAATGACTCAAACAACATCTAATGGTTCTTTCCACCCCCTTATAGTTTTCCCCACCCCCACTTCATTATAAGGTTCCCTCTGTTCCCATTTTCTCTTCCTTCATTGTGAGCAGCTGTGCTCTTTTCTGGGCAATGTGATTACAGCAAATTAGCTGTAAAATAAAGCAGCACTTTCTTTTAGGGAGTTGTGGAAGAAAAGGTGGCTAAGGGAACAGTAATACAGGGATTATCTTACAATAATCAAGCTTGGACAAGGAGCAAATGAGAACTATTGCTTATGGAGCAGGTCCCAGTCATCTGTGCAGAGTGGTGGAGCCTACTTCTTTCCCTTAAGTTGCTAGATCAACTTTTGCCCTGACATTTTGGTCATGAAACTTTCCTGGATTAAACAGTCTCTGAACTGTCAGTTCTCCCTTTCTTGAAGTTACTTTCTGAATTAAGTTCCATTCTAAGGGGAAGGTGCTTTATGTGCCAGATA
Source organism: Macrotis lagotis (assembly GCF_037893015.1). Taxonomy (NCBI): domain Eukaryota; kingdom Metazoa; phylum Chordata; class Mammalia; order Peramelemorphia; family Peramelidae; genus Macrotis; species Macrotis lagotis. The sequence continues at coordinate 297,940,588 of NC_133666.1, forward strand.
TGATTGCATCAACTAAGCTGTTGGCTTTGCTTTTCACATTTTGCTTTAAAAATGTTTCCTGATGAATATTTTCAATTTCATTTATGAGTGTCAATCATCAAAACAGGGATAGTAGGGATTGCACATAGTAGGGATTTAAAAGAGATTCATAGAAGTGAATTGGATTAGAAGAGTAAAATTCTGAAATGTTCTCAGAATGAAAAAGGACAAAGAAAACTAGATTTGGAAGAATTAAAGAAATAGGAAGATCAGGTACAGAAAAATTTGACTCTTAATCCTCATATTATAGGCTATAAAATACTTTTGTCATCATTATTGTGTCTTCTGTCATTGTTTAACTATTGTACAGAGGAAAGAGTGCTGGTTTGGGGGTTAGAGGACTTCCATTCACATCCACATCTGTTACTTACTACCTATTTGACTTTGGACATCTGTAAAATGAGAAGGCTGGACTAGATTGGTTATGTCAAACTCAAATAGAAATAAAACATGATGATCCCTTTGGTCTGCATATTGACTTGGTTTGAAACAGTGATATATATATATATATATATATATATATATATATATATATATATATACATATATATATATATATATATATATCTTTTAGATTTTGTTGTATTTTTATTTATTTTGTTGAACATTAGCCTAATTTCATTTTAATCTGTGCTTGATAGTATTGTGGGCTATGGTCTATGACTTCTGAAATCTTATCTACCTTTAAATCTATGATCATATGATCAAATAGATCTATTATCTCATGCTCCTCCAGAGATTGCATAGTAAAAAATCCTGTTTTCAGTCAAGTCTTTATGTGGTGAGTCCATATAACATGGTGGAATAAAGACGGAACTATCAGAGATGGGAAGTACCCTTCTCAATTTTTTCCCTCATCTGTAAAATGAAGGGGTTTGGATTAGATCATCTCCAAATTTTCTTCCAGATCTAAAGCTCTGGAGAATGTGATTATTATTGCTGAGTATTCACTATACCTAGCACTGTATTAGGTATTGTAGGAATGTGGACAAAAATAGAATAATTTCTAACCCTCATATGGTAGTTTGAGAAACTCTCTCTCTCTCTCTCTCTATGTATATATATATATATATATATATATATATATATATATATATATGTATATATATATATATATATATGTATATGTAGATAGATTCACATACATATATCTAGATCTATATGCTTACACACATACACATAGATACACATATATCTATGTATATATACGTAATATATTAAAATATCTCTTTTGAACTTCACAGCAACCCTACAAGTTAAATAACAGGTGCTATTTAATTCCTCTTTTTTACAGATTAAGCAACTGAGTCACAGAGAGGTTATATGACTTTCCCACTATGGCAAAAGTGCCAAACCCTAGTCCTCTAACTTCATAAGGAGGATATTTGTCCTTATGGTACTTATTTCCTTCTTGGTGGTGGAGGTTAGTAAGAGGCTTGAGTCAAACTACTTGCCAAACTGGCCTGTTTATTGTTTCCTGTCAGATCAGAGATTCTTTTTCATGAACGGAATGGGCTCCCTCATTCATTTTATAAAATTCCCCATATCCAAAACTTCTGTCAGCATTCAGTTACATGAAGCTACACTTCTTACCTGAGACCTGCCCTGATCTCTCTACTTCTTAGTATGGGAGGACTTTGAGGCTGTTTCTCACTATGTGGTGACCATGCAAAATTAGTTGGGCCCGTGGTCCTCCAATTCTTTTGCCCTTAGGAACAGGGAGCTGGGGTGCTATGTGGCCAATACTCTCCTGGCTGGGAATCTAACAGTAGCAGAGTGTGATACCTGTGCCATGATGCCATGGTCATCCTGCCCCTGTAACAGCTGGTGCTAGGGACATTAATGAACAGATTCTTATTCATTTTAAATCTTGAAGGGTTCACTTCTACATTCCCATCATCTGAAGAATTCTTTACTTAGCTCCTGGACTTCAAGTAGTGTTGAAAGTTTTCTTGTTCAAGTGTGTCAATTTTGTTCAACTCTTCTTGACCTCATTTGGGGTTTTCTAGGCAAAGATACTGGAGTGGTTTGCTACTTCCCTCTCTAGCTCATTTTCAGATGAGGACATTGAGGCAAATAAGTGGCTTGATCAAGAATAATACAACTAGTGTCAGAGGCCAGATTTGAACTCAGGAAGATGAGACTTGCTCACTCAAGGCCCTGGCACTCTATCCATTTTATCACCTAGCTTTCCAAAGTTGAAAGCTACTCCTTACTTAGCAGCTTGAACTTCAGCAGTAATCTGAGACAGGTTCCTCTAGGGCTTGTTTCTTTTCTGTCACCATACTAATGACTAGTCAATAACTTTGTATCTTGGTCTCTAGTGGACCATACCTCTTTCTCAGCCTCTTTGAGCAGATGACCTTGTGAGCTGGAGAGTCTGGAGGTTTGAGTGATGTGGCAGCAGAAGCAGTAGCATCAGTGTCAACTTGCCAGACTGCTATTGTTAGTGCTATGGAAAGGAAAAATCATATATACAGAGCATTCCAAGGCTTACAAAGTAGTTTTCTCAAAACTATTCCATTTATCAGGGCCTCATTTTTCAGAGGGGGAAAGAAATTCTGAAAGACTAAGGTGATTTGGTTTCCCTTAAAAAGCTAAAATGACTTGAGTCCTGATCCCAAGTTTAGTGTTCTTTGTTCAGTACTACAAGGCCTCTCACCAAACATCATATTAAGAACCAATTTCAATTCTAAAATCTCTGATCTTATGAGCCTGTGATATTTAGGTGAGAGGTAGTGTGGGTTAGTGGAAAGACTATAGGCTTGAATTTGAGAAGAACTGAGTTTAAACAGTGGTTCACTACTTAATAACTTTGTGAAACCGGGCAAATCACTTAACTTATTTGTGGCTTGGTTTTCTCGTCAGTAAAATTGGAGTATGATACTCATATTGCCTACCTACCCCAAAGTCATAAACCTTTATTTCATAGGAATATAGAAATGGAGCTAGAAAGGAATCTTCAAAGGAACTCTCTCATTTTATAGATGAAGAAACTGAGCTTAAGGGACTTGCCCAGTGGCAAAAACTGAGACTTGAGTGAAGGTCATCCTAGAACTCCCAGTCCAGAAGCACTATGCTTCCTCCCAAGCCTTCAACCTCTAAAGTTTGGGATGAGGAAAGCACTTTTAGACATGAGTTCTATTTACTTAAATACAGAAAATTCTACATCTCTCCCTGGGAACTTTCTGTGTTTACAAGGCCATAATAAAAGGAGGAAAGATGTTATGAAATCTATGAACATAAAAATAATTTATTTTTCTTTCTTCCTGAAGACACATTTGTCAATTTTAGAGGTAGCTAGGTAACACAGTGGATAGGATGCTGAGGCTGGAGATATAAAGACCTGAATTCAAATTTGGTCTCATACACTTAATAGCTATGTGACTCTAGACAAGTCACTTAACTGCTATCTGCCTCAGTTTCCTCAATTGTATAATGAGGATAATAATTATGCCTATCTTCCAGGTTGTTGTGAGATTTATGAGATAATATTTATAAAACATTTAGCACAATGGATGATACATGTAGATCCTTAATAAACAGTTTTTTCTTCCTTCCTTCCTTCCTTCCTTCCTTCCTTCCTTCCTTCCTTCCTTCCTTCCTGCCTTCCTGCCTTCCTGCCTTCCTGCCTTCCTGCCTTTCTTCCTTACTGTCTTTTGGAGGTAAGGATCAATTATGTTCCATGGATATTTTGAATATTTTGGCTCTCCTAATTATTTTGCAATATTTAAGTTTCTAAAGCCCCTTCTCCAGACCCCCCCCTTTTTTTGCAAGGCAAACGGGGTTAAGTAGCTTGCCCAAGGCCACACAGCTAGGTAATTATTAAGTGTCTGAAACTGGATTTGAACCCAGGTACTCCTGACTCCAGGGCTGGTGCTTTATCCACTATGCCACCTAGCTGCCCCCCCAGACCCCTTTTCTAAAGATAATAATGCCATAATTCAATGTACCTGCAGATGAAGCATCAGAAGAGGGTTTGAAAGAGTAGAAAGTCTCTCTCTCTCTCTCTCTGGAGACATTTGCTTCATGCAATATCATGAGTAATGATGGTCAGGGCATAGTATGGGAGACATCTTTGCTCATTTCCCAGCAAATCAGAAGCCTATGTCGAAGTAGACAAATGGGAAAGGAGTAAGGGAGCACACAAGGGTTGGGATGTGGGGGGGGGGGGCACAGTAGCAAGAACAGGATCGAACATCCCATCTCCCTTCATTCTTTCCCTCATCACATCCACAAGGAATGGAAGTGGCACTGTGATAGGTGAGGTAGCATACAGGCAGATTGTCCACCAGATGGTACAATCTTCTATTTAAGAAATATTTGAAAGGGCAACAAAATACAGCAGAAACCATCCGACAGTCCACATGGCTAATGCAGCATTCGCCAAAATGACTATAGTGGTGGTGTTGGGGGGTGAGAAGCAGGAAACAATGGTGGAAGACCCTCAAATGGCATAACTTGGACTAACTCCAAGATACCAGGGATGTCTCAATGATTTAAGACCTTGAGTCTCAGGTCTAGGGCTGAAAGTGACCTTAGAGGGTATCTGCCCAATCCTTCATTTTCTAGAAGAGGAAGTAATGTCTAGTATTACAGAGGTAATAGGTTGGAGAGACAAAATTTGAATCTAGATCCTTTGAATGGTCTGACTTCAGTTCTATGATTTTTCTTCCTGTTGCAGTATGCTACCTTTTTAAAAGACATCAGATTTTTCTTTCGTTAAAATTTTCATTATTTTTAACCAGTTAACACAATGAAAAGCAACCTGAGAAACTACATCTGTGTCAGAAAGTTTCATTTCCAGGTCTAGCTCTGATACTAATTATCTATGTAAAGTTGCATACAACTTCTAGGATCTTTTGTTTCTCCATCTGGAAAATGGGAATAATGAAACTTTCACTGCCTCCTTGTCAGACTATAAAGGAAGTTAGTTATAAACCAGATGGTATTAGGTAAATGTAAGCTATCTCTAGCAAAGCTTCTAGCTTGATATGGTAGGAAAAGAGCTGGGTTTGATACTTGCTCTCCTTGTAACATTGGAAAAGTAACTTCGACTCATCAGGTCAAGGGAGATTAGCTATAAAGGTAGGGATTTTGGAATGGATGAATTCTAAAGTTTGTGTTTGTTTCCTTCTCCATCATATGATGGGCTCCCCAACCTTGATCTTGTTCACAGTTTCTCCATTGTCATTATCTCTCTAGAGAGATAAGGTTTATTTGTTTATTTATTTATTTTACAAGGCAATAGGGTTAAGTGGCTTGCCCAAGGCCACACAGCTAGGCAATTATTAAGTGTTTGAGGCCAGATTTGAACTCAGGTACTCCTGACTCCAAGGCCAGTGCTCTATCCACTGTGCCACCTAGCCGCCCCTCTAGAGAGATAAGGGAAGAGTAAATATTTGAAAAAACAATCAGGATGGTGCAAGATCCTGCATCCATACCATATGTAGATCAGTGGAAAGAATTGAAAGAAGACTCAGATGGGACATCATGGCTCTAATTCAAGTACTGAGAGGGTCATCATGAGAAAAAGGTAAGAGGAACAGAGCCAATAACAGTGGGTGACAGTTGCAAAAAAAGGAAATTTAGATTTGATTTAAAGAAATCCCAACAAATAGGGTCATATAAAAGTTGAATAAACTACTCCCAATAGTTGGTGGGTTTTACTTCACTAGAGGTGAGTCTAAATGACCTCTATTTGGTTCTGTAATCATGGCAATTTTTTTTCCTAGGCATGGATTGGGCCTTTGAGATCCTTCCAACTCTGAGATTCTGTGATTTTGTGATTTTGATTTGCAACCTTTTGAGAGGGCCAATATTTGGACCCATGTTCTCTGGCTCTAAATTCACTGGGCTATATTGCAATTGTTGCCAACTGATTCCTAAGAAGTTAGGTCCCTATTGATGGATGACTTGTGTCCATTTTATGATACTTTATAATTTGCTATGTCTCAAAGCTGCTTCAGACACTTACTAGCTGTGTGGCCCTGGGCAAGTCATTTGACCCTGCTGCCTTAATTCCTCCATCTATAAAATTAACTGGAGAAGCAAATGTCAAACCATTCCAGTATCATTACCAAGAAAACCTCAGATGAGGTCACAAAGAGTCTGATATGACTGAAATGACTGAATAACAAATGTCTCAGGATTCATTTTAGTTCACTCAGAAGAGGATACTGAGAAGGATGCATAGGTCCTCAACACCTTCTTTCTCTGGGTGACCTTTGAAGAGTGACTGGGAGGGTACTGGAGGTGGTCTAGTCAAAAAGAGAAGTTAAAAAATATCTTGGTCTATGAAATTATAGCTTTTGACATGGGATATACATCCTTCTTAGAATGTAGAAAAGGCTATCCCTTTAATTTATATAAAAGGATTTTTAGGTTTTTTTTTCCTTTTTAAGCAATCATTTAATTTGATTATCTCAAGAATTAGTTTGATTATTATTATTTTTATAAATGTGATCCCATTAGTCATCATATGTCTATGAGGGAAGATTCATTTCTTGTTCCCAAAAAGAAAAAAACAGAGAACTGGTGAATGAAAAGATTGTGATGAGATTACTGAGCATCAAATCTGTAGTCCTGTTATAAAAAGTGCATGAACAGTTACTCAGAAATCATGGTCTACTGTTCACATCCTAGAAGTCATTGGATTTATAGCTAGAAGATACCTTATAACTCATCTAATCCAATCCTTTCATTTTAAAGCTGAAGAAACTGAAACCTTAGAAAGGTGAAGGAACTCATCCAATATCACTCAGCTAGGTGTCTGTTCTTTTTTGGTCATTTAAATAGCATGAGAGAGCTTTGATATATTCTTTCTCTCTTGTTTTCCATCCCCTAATATCTCTAGCCTTGGATGTATTATATTGGGTTCAGTCATTTCTGGAGATATTTCTTGGTGGGTTCATCTGGATGTGCCCAGTGTCAAGAGCAATGCAGTGGAGTTGGGCCCTTGAACTAAACTAAGAAATTGTAATAGGATTTTAAAAAAAGATAGTGAACCTTTTTTTTTTATAAAAGGATTATTCACTAAATAATCATACTCATAATAATAACAATAATAACAGATAATTTGCCCCTTAATTTGGGAGGTGGGTCAATACCATTCATGAGCATTGCAAAGTCTTAGCATGGAACCTTGCTGCAGTGTGGATTGGTAATTTTTCTGTAATTTATAGTCTAAGAGAATTATCTGGGGGGATTGCAGAGTTAAATGACTTGCCCAGGGTCACAGATAGTATATTATAAGGTTTTCCTAACTCCAAGTCCTGTCTCTATTCATTATACCAGTGTCTCTCAATTAGGAAGGTCCTATAGGATATTTTACATTTGATTGACTTATCAAAACATTTCTAAAAGATGGTTCTTCAGAGGCACATTGTATAAGATCAGGTATACTTTTTTTCTTTTTTTAGTTTTTGTGGCTTGCCCAAGGCCACACAGCTAGGTAATTATTAAGTATCTGAGGCTGGATTTGAACTCAGGTACTCCTGCCTCCAGGGCCAGTGCTCTATCTACTGTGCCACCTAGCCATCCCTGAGGTATACTTTTAAAACAAATAAGTAACATGTTCAGACTACAATAGTATGGATGCTATGATCCTATTTAGGCATTTGATTTCTTTCTTAGGTGCATTTTCATTTCAAATCTTCCAATTTGAATAGAAAATTAACCAAACAGGCAGGAAGGGAAAGGTGTTCTAGCACTTAGAACAATGTCTGGAACATAATGAGCATTTAATAAATGCTTCTTGACTGACCAACTGACAGCTTGAGGCCTGAAGCAGCTCCCCAGTTAATTGAGGTGCTTGACCAAGTAAATATAAGTATTGTCAGGATGCTGAATCTACCTTTTGATTTGAGAGTAACTGATAGATATGAAAATCCACATCTGGATTCTAGATATTCAAGGAGTCAAAAGGACTCCAAGGGGGGACCTTCCTTCCTTGATTATAGCATCAAGCTCTGCAATTTCCAGTGGGACATTGCAATCACAAATTCAGAAGAATCTTCAAGTTGGAAGAGACCTTGGATGTCATCTAGTCTAACCCTCATATGAAACATGTGAATCCTCTCCCTCTTTCAAGGTCTTTTGTTCCCTGCGGACTCACAAAACATTACAGCTGTCTCCTGTTTGATAAAGTATCTTAACACACGTACTTTCATATCTCTGGGTCTCTAGACACCATCATGAGAGTTAAGGTCAGAGATGAAGGTCAGGATGGAGATTTCAAAATCAAGGGAAGGGTGTTTACCACAACCAGACCTCCATCCTAAGGGTTGTTTTGCCATTAGGCTGACAACTTTCAATTTGCTGAACTTCATAACACCTTCACAGATAACTGAATGCCTGTTTCGCCCAAGGCAGGCAAGGAAAGAGGAGAGGTTGGTTGGCCTTGGATAAGGTTTATCTGTGCCCCATTTTTTATTCTCTGGCTCTTACAACAGTCAAGCTTTCATTAACATTGACCAGATGCCCAGAAATCACCTAGTGAGTTCCTTTTATAAATTCAAAACAAACAAGTAAATATAAAATATGTGGAAAAGATTATAAATTTAGTCTGTCTGGATGGCATTTAAAATGGATATAGCATGATTTTTTAATGCACTGTTTCAAATGTCATGACAGCTGTCCAACTCTGTAATTTTAAAATATATTTTATGTTATCACATACATTTGCTATACACTCTATCAAATACATGAGTAATATGGGAAAACAAATATGTTTGCTACCAGGGCTGACTCACGCCTCCCTTGGATGCCAGAGACTGACTCCTTAGAGCACCAAATACATACCATTGGCAGCTTCAGAGGGGGATTTTTAGGTTTCAGTTCTTCTAGAGGATTGTACAGCTGTACAGGTCCATTAAGGACTGGCAATTTGGATGGAGGAAAACAAATCACAGAAGCTTCATGGAAGAAAGGGAAGGTCTATGTTTGCTCAAATTAAATGTGTCTGGAGCAGGGGTTCTTAATCCAAAATCCACAATCACACGAGATGTTACTGGGTAGAGGTCCTTGAACCTGAATAGGAAAACATTATGTTTTTGTTTTCACTAACCTTTAATTGATATTCAGAATTTCCTTCAATTTTTAAAAAACATTATTCTGAGACAGATTCCATAGCTTTCACCAGATTGCCAGAAAGGTCTGAGACATGAAAAAAAGGTTAAAGATCTTAGGACTAAAAGAAGTTAGAAAGAACAAAATATAAAGTTTATGTACTAGTTGAGGAATGTAAAACAAGGTAGTGATCAGTGTAGAAAGTAGTAGCTAAAAAGGGAAAGGTTTTGGGAGGAGGTGACGTTATTCTCAGAGGTCTAGAGAAGAGTGATTTGAAGTCACCCTGGGGTTCTCCTCTGAATGGGTCACACTTTCTTGAAACTTGCACTGTAAAAAAGTTATCCTGCTCATTCTCTATTCTGCCTACTCTTTTCTTTCTGTATAAGAAATTCCAACTAAAATTATATTTAATGTCATGCCTGATCACCTGGTAAGATGGGATGGCTAACAGTTACCTCAATTATTCAGAACTAATTTCAGCCACCTGATGAGTCAGTGGAAAAATCCAGCCTGGCTGTGTAGGGACAAAATTATGATTATCAGTCAATAGGTGAAAGGAGATGAAGTAGAAGTCACCAGATAGGAGAAGCAATATTATGGGTCAGAGAGGGTCAATTCATAGCCAGGTGTGGGAAATAAGAGGACCCAGAGTATTATTCAAGTTGGAGAACCGGGGTGTCAGTCTAGTAGGTAGAGTCAGAGAGATGATCAATGGCCAGAGAGGAAAGTGATCAATCAGGAGAAGTAGAACAAGCTCCTAGAATTCTCTAGAAAAGTAAAAAAAGCAAGAAATATGAGAATGACATTCATATCTTGGTTCCAAAGAACTGGATTTAATTTTAGGAGTATCTTGGTTCAAATACCACCTCAGTTACTTCTTAGGAATGTGACCTTAAAGACTAAGGCTCCTTATCTATTAAAAGGGGATGACAATAGCATCCATTTAACCACACACGGGTTGTTATATGAAATTAGATCATATATAAAGTGCTTTTCAAGGCAAAATGATATATAAATGTGTTCTTGTTATTATTATCATCATTATCCTGGGATAAAACACTATCCTATATTTTTATGTTCTTGCACATATGGATAAAATAACAGGTTTTTGTAATTCAACAATAGCATTGGAATGATAACTTATCTTTAGTAGGCTAACTAAAAACCTCTTCAGTATTATTTCAGCAAGAGACAGGACACTGAGTATGATAAATACCATATCCTATTCCCACATTATTTTTAATTCCAGGCCTCTCTAATTTTGAAAGCTTTTTATTCCTTGTAGATTGGACATTATTTGCTATTGTGATATCTATAAATAATATTTTTAAATGAGTTTTTATCAATTCCTTTACTTTTTAATATCACCACAATTTTCCTCAGATTCCCTCCCTTTCTCCTTCCAGAAAACCAACTCTATGACAAATAATATTTAAAAGACAAAAAGAGGAAAATACCAGCAAAACTGATCAATTCATCAAAAAAAAAAAAAAAGCCTGAAAATATGTGCATTACCTCTGCAAAGGGATGGGGTAGCCATGCCTTTTCATATATTTCTTTCAAGTCATGCCTTGTTTTTTACAATTTTGCACCATTCACTTGGTGTGTTTTATCTGTGTCATTGTGGGTCCAGTCTATGATACTGGTCTTGTTCTAGTATAGTTTATATGTTGAAATTACAAGAGTATTTTTGAGGGTGCATTTAGAATATGAGCATGTGTTACTCATTTAGTTGTGAACAATAGTGGCTTCCTGATGTATCATTTGAACCACCAGTTTATTTCTTTCTTATGATTCCATTGCACTGGACTTCTTTCTATCACACTAGATGACCAGAGATGTTCATTGTCCTCATTCTTTGGGGGTTCACTCTTATTTCTGATTTCTTTTTTGTTACTCAAGATTCTGGAGTAAAACCTTGTAATTGAAGTTGAATTTTTTATTTTGTTCTTTGCCTCCTTGTATGCTTTCAGGTAACTAAGGTGAACTAGAATTTATTTTATGATCTAGAGCTCCAGATATCACAGTATATGTTTCTTTTGTTGTTGTTGCTTGTTCATTTGGCTAATATGGTATTCAGATTTTCTACTTCATTTATCAGTTAGATTTTCCAATAAAAAGCATGATGTTGATGATAATGGTGATGTTAAGACTGACTGAGAGGCAGGGTGAATTAATGAATAGAGAGTAGGAATTAGGGTCAGGAAAACTTGTACTGAATTCCCTCATCTCATGCATACTGGCTGAATAACATTGGGTGACTTCTTTTTTAATCTCTTCATACTTTCAGATTTTTATGCAGCTTGAAATGTTTTCTTAGATATTTTCTAAGAAGAGATTCTAACCTGTTGCTAATTTGCATTAGTAGTGCAGAAACTGGGAATTTTCTATACCAATAAGACCCAGATCAGGTACCAAAAGAAACACATCATCATCATCATAAACTATCTAAACTTGACAAAATTATTCCATCTTTTGGAACCTCATTTATCTCAAATGTAAAATGTCAGCATGGGACTAGGTAATCTCTGATGTTCCTTTCACCACTAGTAGCTGGGAGGCATAATGAACCAAAAAAACTGAGCTTACAAAGAGGAAGATTTATTTTCCTGAGGTCAAATTTGGTCCCAGATGCTTATTCGCTGGGTGTGACCCTGGGCAAGTCACTTAACCTCTGTTTGTCTCAGTTTTGCATCCATAAAATGAGCTGGGAAGGAAATGGTGAACCACTCCAGTATCTCTGCTGAGATAACTCAAAATGGGATCATAGAGAATTAGACAGGATTGAAAGCAACTGACAACAACTACAAAATCTAGAATCTAAATGAGCATTTCTCAAATATTTGGGTTTTAGGATACCTTTACCTGTCTAAAATTACTGAGGAATCCAAAAAAAGTTTTTTAATCTGGTTACATCTATTACTGTTTACCATATAAGATTAAAACTGGAACATTAAAATATATTACCATAATAAATCTATTACATTTTAACATAGTTTTTAATGAAGAATAACTATTTTCAAAAATAAAAAATTATCAGTAAGAGTGGCAATGTTTTACATATTTTTTACAAATCTCTTTAATGAATGGCTTAGTAAGAGACAGCTGAATTCTCATATCTGCTTCTGCATTCAATCTGTTGCACAATGTTGTTTGGGTTAAAGTATATGAAGAAAATCTGGCCTAACATAGATATGTAGTTGGAAAAAGGAGGAGTATTTTAATAGGCAAATAATATCTTAGTATTATGAAGAAAATAATTTTGACCTTGCAGACCCATCTCTTGAATCTCAAAGACCCCTAGAGGTGCCTGCAGATCACACTTTGAGAACTGCTGGTCTAAGTGATACTGAGAGTGAAAAGAAAAGAAAAATAGGAAAAAGGAAAATATAGTAAATATAGAAGGAAGAAAATGGAATTTAGTGAGGGGGGAGGGAGGAAAGAGGGAGAAGGGGCCAAGAGAAGAGGGGAGAAGGAGATTTATCAACAAGGGGAGTTTGGAAAAACATTTCCAACTAAAAGGAAAATGAAAAATTTCCTGAAGACCAGTGTGAATGTACTGGTAACTCACCAATCAATTTAGATTAAAAATAATGATAATGATGATAATAATAATAACAATTATTATTTTAGAAAATTTGAAAGCAAGAACATAGCACAATCTTATATAATTGTTAAGAATGTTGAAGCCCAGAATCAGCTGAGCCTGGCCAGGGAAGTAAAGGAAAATTAGGAGGTTTTTTTTTAATTATACTGGAAGAAAGGAAGTTCAAAGAAGGGGTAGGACCTTTGCTTGTGGTGGATGATATAATGACAACTGACAATAGAGCTAGTCTAATTTTATTTTGCTTGTTTTTCCTAGCAAGGTGAATGACCTTTGTACTGGAAATGAAAGAACAAAAATAATTGTAGGGGAGTTGATACTAAGGATAAATAAGGAGATAGTAAGAGAAAACTTAGCCTTTAATGAATCAAGGATCCTGAAAGAATGGACAGATGTGACATTTGAAGATCATGAAAAAAAATGGAGTTACCACAAGATTAGAGAAGGAATGTTTTCCTGATTTTCAAAAATGGGTGCAGAGTAGAATCGACAAATAATAGGTCAATGAGCTTAACTTCAATTCATGGTAAAATCCTATAATGCATTGTTAAAGAAATGGTTGGTAAACATGTAGCAAGGGAGAATGATTAGCGTTTTATAAGGAGCAGATCATGCCAGAATAGCCTTATTTCTTTTTTGACAGTCTTACTAAACCAGTAGAGAATGCCACAGATGTCGTTCATCTAGGTTCAGCAAAACTTTTGATGAAATTAGTTCATACTATACTTGTGAAGAAGATGGAGAAATATGGACCACACTGTGGTCTCAGAGTTATTAGAGATATGGACTCAGTGAGATGGATGGAGAATTAGTTGAATGACTTAACTCAATGAGTAGTTGTCAGTTTTTTACACTGATAAGACAGGGGATCTCTAGGAATCTGTGCTGGCTATTATGCTATTTAACATTTTTATCAAAGACAAGGATCAAGGAAGTATTTTCATCAGATTTGCAGATGATACCAGCTGGGAGAGATAACTAATACATTGAATGAAAGTAAGAATCCAAAGATATTTTGACCAACCAAAGCACTGGGCTGAATGTACTAAGGTTGTATTCATTAGAGCTCAATGTAAAATATTTTACTTGGCTGCAAAAATTAAACTCATCAGTATAAGGTGGGGTAGAAATAGCTAGAAAGAAGTTTTCCTGAATAAGAACTGGGAATTAGAATAGAAAAGAAACTTATTAATTCAACCGTGTAATGTGATAGACAAAAAAGAAAAACATTGAAGACAAACACTAGCTAACATTAATATAGAGATGTAAGACTTTCAAAAGGCTTGATCTCTTAACAGTCTTGTGAAGTACACTTTTCACCCTCATTTTATAGATTAAAAAAATGGACTGAGAGGGGATGAATGATTTTTATAGCATCACTCTGCTACTAAGTGTCCAGAGGAGGATTTCAACTCAGGTACTCTGTATGTTACTCTTCCTAGCTGCTTAATGAAAACTTATGCTGCAATAAGAGAAGCAAAGCCTATAGTAAAAGAGAGGCAGTAGTGCTACTACTGTCATCTGGAGTTTTGGGTTTAGTGTTGGATGCCTCAGTAGAAGAAATCCATTAATAAGTTGTCCAAGAGTGTCCAGAGGAGGGCCTTGAATCCCATATTCTTCTAGAATCAACTGAAGTCATCTGGCAGGTTTAGCTTGAATAAGAGAAGATTCAGTGGGGACTTGATCATTATCTCTAACTATCTAAAAGACTGTCATGCGAAGAAGGGTTTCTATTTATTCCACTTGGCCCCAAGGGCAGAATCAGGAGCAATTGGTGGAAATTGAAGGGTCTGATTCAGGCTTGGAATCAGGGGAAATTCTCTAACAATTAGAGTTTTCCAAAAGTGGAATGCACTTACTCTAATTAGGGTGAGTTCCCTTTTCTTGGAGGTCTTAGAGACCATGTATCCGATATGTGTCAGAGAAAGCTCTCTTTCATGTGTGGGTTGATATATAGATATATAGGATCCTTCAAACATTAAAATTCTTTGCTTCTGTGAATGCATACCTTTTGGAAGAGGGGTAGGAAGCTGACATCCAGGGCTGCACTCAGAAAGAGCTGAGAGAGGAGTCATTAAAAGAGTCGGGCAAAATTGCGAAGCACAAGAAGTTTTACATTGTTTTAAATCAAGGATGCTAAACCTTTGTTTCACGAATCTCATTTTCAAAATTAGGACCCCTTTTCAGAATAATTAATCAAATAATAATGATAACATTCGATCAAATAATAAATAACTAAATAACTGATCAAAGCAAATGCAAAATTTATAAATTATTAAGAATGATCAATTTTTAAAAATAAAGATGGATTTTTTCCCCCTATCTTTTCGTCCATATAGTATCCAGGTTAAAAACCCTTGCTCTAAGATCTGACTGTCATCTGCGTTATCAGCTAACGGTGTCGACAATTCATTGTGTTTCATCCCTCCAAGGGGTATTTATTCCAAAGCCTTTACCACTGTCCCAAAGGACAGAACTCTAAGGGTGGAGCGCGTTAGCTATTTGCTTTCCGGAGGCCACGCTTGATGCCTCTCGGGTGGTAGCCCGTGGAGGAGGAGGAGCCGACAGGGGGTGAAGCCAAAGCCCTGTTGGGGATCCCAGCCCATGCACAGAGAGGGCTTGTCTTGGTTCTTGCTGTTGCCTTCACTTTGACAAGCTCCAATATTCATTAAGAAGGGTGAGAGAGAAAAGAGAAAGAACAATAGAGTTCTTAATTGGATCCCTGAAAGAGATACTGCATTTCCACTGATTAAGGCAATTAAAAGGTGCGGACGCTGCTGCTCAAAAGCTGACATCTTCAGGTGTCTCATAACAAAAATTAATACCACTCCTGACTGTGCCACCTAGTCATGCTGTAAAGTAAATTAATTACTGCAACCCAACTCATAATAACAGTTCAGGCAGAGTTGTTGCGATCTTGTGGTTTACCATCGGAGACTGAGCTGAGACTTTTGCCTCTCTGCTACCCATGAGCGCAGCCCAGCAATTGCTGACTGTAACATTTCTATTGTATGGTTTATGCTAAATATGCATATCTTAATTGCATTAGTCAAAATAATTAGCTAATATATTTTTGCATAATGACGAGGTAAGCAAATATCACCATAGCTCAGTGGTTCTTGCATGAGTAAATTTGGAAAATTAATAGACTCCCAATTTCCTAATTATCTGTCTTTTATACCATGCTCAAACAAAGAAATGCTACTGCACACTCCTGGGCATCATGTAATTTAGTTTGCACCTTGAAAATTTTAAAGCACCTGTGTTTGTTGTTCCCCCCTTCCCTTTTTGCAGTAAAAGGATACAAAAATACAGCTTCTTTTTCCTACCACCCTTGGATTAAAAGGATTCAAAATAAATTGTAGATTGATACATTTTAATTTATATATACAATTGGGTTATGGATCACAAGACATTTTTATGTCCCTAGCAGGTATAATTAAATTAAAACAATTACCAAATTTTTTTCCAAAGAGACAATATAAAGTGGGCACTGGGGTTCTAAAATGCATGCTAATTGTCATTGTATTACATGAGCCCCCACATCAAATCTATTAATCCACAGTGCCTCTTCTGCTCCCTTCTCCTCCCCTTCTTTCCCCTTCCACTCTCTTTTTCTCTCCCTTTCTCTCCCATCTCTTCTCCTTTCCTCCAGTCCCGTCCCATCCTGCCCTTTTGCCCTCTCCTTTCCTCTTCTCTCCTCCTGTCCCTCCCCTCTCTTCTTCTCTCCTCCCTCTTTTCCTTTCTCCTCTCTTTTTTCTCCTCCTATCCTCTTTCCTTACCCCCCCTGCTCATCTCTCCGCTCCCTTCCTCTGCTTTCTTGTCATCCTCCCATCTCTTTTTCTTTTTTCCTCCCCTTGTCTTTCCTGTCTCCCTCTGTGCTCCTTCCTTTTCCTCTTTTCCTCCCTCCCCTCCCTCCCCTCCCTCCCTTCTTTCCTTTTTTCTTATCTCCTTCCTTTTCTCCTTGCTTCTCTCCCTCCCTCTCTCCTTCCTCTCTTTCTATTCTATTCTATTTCATTTCATTTTATTTTTATTAGCTCTCAGCTTCCTCAAACTTTTCCCATACTTACAGGTGGTATAGTAATGATAATTCTTCAGCTTCAGAGCATCATGATGCCCCAGAAATACAGTATGACTGGTGGCAGAGTGGGAACTTTCCTGCCACTAGTTGGACTTTTTAGTTGAGCATAGTTTCTTTCGGGTCTGGAATTTGTGGGCCCACACCAATTTGCAAAACAGTGATGTGTTGCCACTCGATTTAATAGAATCTGACCATTCTCTTTTAAAAATGTCAATTGTTCCCATGCCACTTGTGGAGGCATGTCCTTAGCATGCTAATCTAGTGTGCAGAGAGAGCAGAAATCTGCCCAAGAGGACATCTTAGCAATATGGTAAAATACTCTAAAGAGCTTGAAATCACTCCTGCTTCAATGCTTCCAATGGCAGGTTTCGGGCCACCACTTAAAAGGAAGAGTGTGCTGGGGCTTGAAGCCCACCACATCTGGATGAAATCCTCATGCCAAATCCAAAGCCATCAGTTTAACAATAGGCAAGACATTTAAGAAAGAAAGCAGCTGGGTAAGGATTTCCCTAAAGTTTCCAAAGAGTCTTTAGATTTTCTTTGGCTTATGGGAAAGCAATCGGGAACCTGATAAGCAAAAAGATCTTCTTTGGATGTCACTTTGACTAGAAACAAGCTCTGATGGAATCAATTCCCTCTGCAGGTGTGTGACTTGTTAGGATTCCATCCCTGAGACCACTTGGGCTGCCTGTCAGAGCCAGAGCTCCATTTGGGTATCTGGAGCAGGTAGCAGCTGTAGGCTGTAACATCATCAGGTATCACATTAACTTCCACGCTCTCATACAAATTGCCAGCAACTAACTATAAAGGGAGAGAATGTAAAGCTTGACAAGATACTCAGTTCATTTTAACTTGTACGTGTGAGTGGAACAGCCTTTAATTAAGATGGGAGAAGAGATGAAGAAGCACTAAATAGAGTGCAGGAGGCCATGAAGGTATATTGTCATTGGCTATGGAACAATAGCAGGTACAAGAGAAATAAATCTGGAATTCTAGAGGCAAGCCTCCAATTCAGTTGTGGGGCTGGCTATTCTGTAAGGAAGGAGAAGCTGGCCTATGGTAAAGAAGCAAGAAATTAAAATGAGGACAGTTCTTTAAAAAGCTGACAGTGAGGAAGGGGAGATAAGAGGGGAGTCAAAAGGAAGATCATTAAAGGGAGAACCAGGAACTGTGGTCTTCTGTAAAAAAAGTAAAATAATAGTGCTTTACCGCTGACAGAGTTTGGCAACATATTTAACAAACTCTATTACAGTATCATTAGAGATAATATGTTAGAGGTAACCTGGATGACATTACAGGTAGAAGATTTTTTGGTACAGTGGTCTAGTGCTGGGTGTGGAGTAAGGATGGCCTGAGTTCAAATCTGACCTCAGACACTTACTAGCTATATGACCATGGACAAGTCATTTAACAGCTTGCCTCAGTTTCCTCATTTGTAAAAATGAGCTGTAGAAGGAAATGGAAAACTACCCCAGTATCTTTGTCAAGAAAACCTCAAATGGGATCACAAAGAGATGGTTATAACTGAAAAATAATTGAACAATAACCTGAAGGCAAATCTCCAGTAGAGTAAAATCTCTAGGGATCTAGACATATCAGATATTCGGATTTGTTTCCCTTAACTATACTTATTTGATTTCATATGTATCTCTCATGTCTCTCTCTATCTGTCCATTCATCTATCTGTCCATTTGTCTATCTATTTATCTATCTAATTAACATAATAATCTTTTATTTAAACTTGAGAAAGTCCAGGTAAGTTTATGGTTTCCATTTGATAGATTAATATATTACCAATAACAGTTCAGCCACAAGGGTAATAAAACTGTGTATACCCTTTGATCCAGCAATAACACCACTGAATCTATATAGCAAAGAGATCATTTAAAAATTGGAAAAGACCCACATAAACAAAACTATTTATGGCAGCTCTTTTTGTAGTGGTAATGAATTGGAAATCGAGGGGATGTCCATCAGATTGACGATTGGCTAAGCAAGTTATGGTATATGAATGTTATGTAGTACTATTATTCTGTAAGAAATTATGAACAACTGGACTTTAGAAATGCCTAGGAAGACTTGCATGAACTGATGCTGAATGCAGTGAGCAGAACCAAGAGAATATTATACACACTAACAGTCACATTGTGAGTTCATCAACCATGATGGACTTAAGTGCCCTCGACAGTTCAATGATCAAGGACGATCCTGAGAGACCTGTTACAGAAAATGTCATCCATGTCCAAAGGGAAACGCTATGGAGTCTGAATGCAGAGCAAAGTATACTATGTTTACTTTAAAATTTTTTTTTTCTTTCTTTCTCATGGCCCCCCCTCCAGTTCTAATTCCACTTGCTTATACATGTATGTTATATCAAATTGCTGCCATGGCGAGGGTGGAGGGAAGGGAGGTGGTAGAAAAATGTGGCATGGGCAGCTAGGTGGTGTAGTGGATAAAGCATTGGTCCTGGAGTCCAGAGGACCTGAGGTCAAATTCAGCCTCAGACACTTAATAATTAATTACCTGTGTGACCTTGTGCAAGTCACTTAACCGCATTGTCTTAAATAAAATTTAAAAAAACAAATGTGGCATTCAAAAGCTTGCAAAAGAATGAAAGTTGTAAATTACCTTTGCATGTAATCAGAAAAAATAACATACAATAAAATATCAATAGAGAAAAAACAAAAACAGTTCATAGGATCATAGATATAGAGCCAGATATGAAGCTATTTAGCCAAATTCCCTTCATTTTACAGATGGAAAAACTGAGGTCTAGAGATGTCAATTGTCTTCTTTAAGGTTACTGGGATAGCACATGGCAGGGTCAAGATTTGAAACCAGTCTTCTGTATCTAAATCCTGGATGTTTTTAATTGTGTCACAACTCTCCAATTAGAGGATATTTCAAGGTTTACACAGAACTTTTTTGGTAAAAATTTCTGTGAGGTAGATAGTATGTTTCATGATTCTTAGAGAATTTAGATATCTTGTCCAGAGTTACAGAGTTAGCACATAGCAGAGTAGTGTCTGGAACCCAAGAAGAATTAGGTGATGTGGTGGACAAAGTGCTAGAAATGAAGTTAGGAAGAACTGAGTTCAAATTTAATCTCAGTAACTCACTATCTGGGCAAGTCACTTATCTTCTATCTTCCCAGATTTCTCAGGTATAAAATGTGAATGATGATAGTACTCACTCCAGGGTTGTTTTGTGGATCAAATAAGATAAGATATGTAAAGCACATATTACAGTGTTTGCAAATAGTATGTGCTTAGTGAATAATTATTTCCTTTCTTCCTCTCTCTTGTCTCAATTTCCTCATCTGTAAAAATGAGCTTCCTCCTTCCTTTCCTTTCTCCTTCCTTTCCACCCTCTCTTCCTTTTTCTCTCTCTTCTTCCTTTCTTCATTCTTTCCTTCCTTCTGATTTTAGTCCAATATAATTTGCATTGGATCACATAAAGTAATAAAGGAAAAATAGGACAAATAATAATAAAGGAATAAGTAGGACAAAAAAGTTAATATGTTGGAGAATAGAGTAAAAGAAAAAATAAAATAATAGTAAGTAAAAGTAGTAAAAATATAGACTGATCTGAGAGAAGGATAATTATCAGTATACAAGACTAGGGAAAAGAGAGGGTAAGAGTGGTAGAGAACTGAAAACAATCAGCATCTCTGCTCTCCTTGCCTTCATTTTCTAATCTTCTCATTCCAGAGTGCACAGCAGTCTGTAAGTTTCTGGATAGCTCCTGATGCCAATGTGCCAGGGTTTCATCAAGATCATAGAGGGTGATAGGGAAAGAGTATAGTAGGAGAGGGGGTGGGATTTTTTCCCTTTTCCCTCCCTCATACTTGTTCTACCTCCACAATTGTTAACTCTTTTATACTTTCACTCAATTAATCAGTAAATGAATCAATTAGATTTCTAGCAAGGAGTTAGTCTGTTTGCCTGCAGGTGAAGATTAGTCCAGTAAGGGAGAGTAATTAGGAGATTAAATTGAGTACAAATCATAAAAGATTAAGCATTTTGACAAATGGGAGTCATTTATAGTAAGGTAGTAAAGGACAGAATATCTGGCTTGTCACATCATTTAGGGGACCAAAGAGAAACATTTCATTTTTGAGACATCTCATGATAAGAAAATGCCTGATTTTAGTTGAAAATATATCACCTAAGAGTCCCAAAACAAGCAGTTCTTGATGAAAAGACTATGATAGTGTTTGCTATCTGGTGCCCTATTCAGTAGTCTCTCTTGTATTCCAAATCATGTCCAGAAGTCAACAATGCCAGAATTTTCTTCCCTTTCAGGATGACCTGAGACAGTGGCCCCTGATGATGAATGGCTCTGATTTCAGATTACCTCCCTGGTTTTATAATTTCTAGGATTCTTACTGGCTTAGGTTATCGCACATACAAGCCTTATTGAAAGGAAATTTCATGGTATACCATACTAACAAAAATTGTTCCACAGTGCTTTTCCTAGCAGCCTTTTTTTCCTTTTTGTTTGCTGAAGAGGAGGATGGTTTTTCTCTTGCAGACAAAAGTCTTTGAATGTCTTTAGTTTTCTTTTTTATTTATTGGCTCTGCAAAAATCTGGGACAGTAAATGTACTCATTTAGCAGGATTTTTATTGCCTTAGTTATTTTTTTAACTGGCCTTCAAAGTATTATTTATTACAATGCAATTATTAGAGCATTGAATAAAGTCAGGAACCTGTCAGCATTTTCATTATAAATCCCAAATTTCAGGGGCCATGCTGTGAGTTTGGCAAAACAATTCTGTCTAGGGGAAGCTTGGACAATTCTCAAGACTGCATTCCTAACATAAGACCTCTGTTCCCACTGCAGCTTTAACGGGATGTGGTATTTTTAATTCAGGCCCCAATTCTTTCACAGTGTTAGCTTGGGCTGTTAAACAGCTGCTGTGTTTAGCTTACAGATGTGAGTGGGCTTTGTGGAAGTGATCACTCTCTATATGAGTGCATACCCATAAACAAATATGCATATATTTAAAATATCTATTGACACAATTTTGACATGGAAATATTTGCAGTCAAATAAAAAAAAAACAAGGTTCACTTGGCTACACTGTCTTTGCTGAACATTTTTACATCATGCTCTTCCTCCTTAATTCCATAGTAATCATATTACTATCTCCCTTTAAGGCTCAGCTTTAGGGGACCCTTTTATCAGAAACATTTCTGAATTCTCCCAATTAAGTCTTCCCCCCACAAAAAAGGAAGTAAAAAAACCCCTAACAAAAACCTATTTAATTTATTTCACATATATTTTATATCCACTAACTTACTGTTCATGTTGCTCCCTTCCTCCTCCTCATATTAGAATGTAAACTTCTTGAATGCAAGGATTTTCTCTTTTGATCTTATGATCTTATCACCTAGTATGATGTCACACTTAGTAAATTATGCACTTAAAATAAATACAGAAAAATATAATGAATTGAATCAGATAGAAACTTCATGGCACATCTTAGGGGACATAAAAATCCTTGACTAATTTGGGCAATTGATACCCTACCAAGAATTTTCTGACTTTCACTTTTGTCAAACTTTGTCTCACTGGCATATACTCCCTGCATGTAAGTTTTAAAAGCTGAAAGGGAGGAGTAAATATCCTCAAACCCAAGAAAAGGAATTTCTTTTGGCCTAGTTGATATCCCACATGGAGATACATTCAACATTTTCTCTACTACATAATCTTTACCCAAATGGAAGTTAAAAGCAGCAAAGGAAATAAATGTCCCTCATCTTGTGCTCCACACTTATTGTTTAAACCTTCAAAACTTCAAAAATATGAAACGATTTTTCTTTGGAATTGGCTTTCTTTCCTTTTCTTAATGAGGACTACAATCCTGCCAAATTTGAAGTTCACAGCTTCAGTCATTTTTGAGTTTTTGAAACACAGATAAAACATCTTTGGGTTTTTTTAATGACCAAAAATGTGCAATTTTCCCCTACCTAGGTGTATGTTCTACTCATAAATATATTATAGCTATTTGTGGTTAGTTGAGACAGCCAGATAAATTGTCCTGTTTGCAAAGTACAGTGTTCCACAGAAGGCTTTGGCATTCTTATCCTATGCTATATTCCAGTTATCTCCCAATTTGATTCCCTTTCATGACCACATTTTCTGGTTGGAGGGGTTTGTCAACAGTTGTTGATGAGTTTGAAGAAGCTGGCCAGGGAGTTAGTGGGCTGACTCCTTAACTGGCTGCCACTGGGGCCCTGCTTTTTAATAGCATTGCTTATTAGGTTTTTGCCTTCCCTTTTTCAGCTTCCAAAATCCTCTGAGAGATGCCAGATAATAAGAGACAAATTGTGCAAATTAAATGTCAGGAAGTAGAGTATTAGTAAGTGAGCTTTTTTGCCATGTATGGGACTGCTGAGTCTCTTCTCCCTAAGCCAAATACTCCTTCAAATTGGAGGAGATTTGATGGATTGGGTTTTTAAAAGTTAAAACATGACAGATGCTTATTTTCATCTTTTTTTGTTCATCTGGTGAAACCAGAAGGGGCCCCAAAGAAGTCATTAATGTCCACTGTGCAAAGGCTATAGGAGATAGTAGTAAGAACAGTGTTGTTCTCCATATGTATGCTAGGGACTTCCTTATGTTCAGGATACATGGATAAGAAAGGGAATCTGTTATAATTAACTATATGATACATATGGCAGACTAGAAAGTTTACTCCTTGGAGACTAGTTTAGTTACAAAATCAAACAAACAATGAACACAGAGTCAACTAACAATCGATCTCCCACATGTTTTCAAAGAGCTCTGGTGGCTTATCAGGAAATGTGCATCTCCTGATCCAGATTCCTTATTTTCTGGAGAAGGAGAAACAATGAAAAGAAGAGTAGCCTTAGAGGGAGAAGATCTGAGTTTGAGTCCTACTTTGATCAGTTACTAGCTAAGGTCTCACTGTCTAAATCTGAAAAATAAAGGGTCATAAGATCATAGGTTTAGAGCAAAAAGGAATCACTCCATCCTCTCATTTCACAGATGAGAAAGCTTGAGGAGAAAAAAACTTGCCTGAGGTTACTAAAAGAACTCATAATGTTTGTCCTTTGTTCTCAAAGAAGACCATGATATCAGGGAGCTAATGCTGTGTGTGTGTGTGTGTGTGTGTGTGTGTGTGTGTGTGTGTGTGTGTGTTGGGGGGGTGTGCTATACTTTCTCCTCCAGAGCATCTGGGTCCAGTGGCCAGATAGGAATCAGGATAACTGGAGATGATCCTGGATGAGAGACAATCAGGTTTAAGTAACTTGCCCAAGGTCACACAACTAGTTAGGGTCAAGTGTCTGAGTCCAGATTCAAAGATTCATAGTTAATCATTACATAATATTGCTAAAGTAGTAAGCAGCCAACAAAAGATTTTAACCCAGGTCTACTACATCAGCAGCAGTAGTAGAAGCAGAGGCAGCAGCAACAAGTCTGCTTTTCTTCGAGATTTAACATTCCAGGTTCTACAAAAGCAGAAGTTAAAAAAAAAAGAAAGTTTATAATCAATCAATTAATAAATAAGCATTTAAATGCCTACTATTAATTAATGGTACAAATAGAAAAAAATAGAAGATATTTTAAGGGTAATGAAACCACTAATATCTAGACTTTAACCAAAATCACTAGAAAGCACATACTTTTCCTCAACAGAGGACCATGTCCATGTGACCCTCTGAGGACTCTCATTCAAAACTGTTATTTTTAGCTACAACTCCCTAAGTAGCAAAAAAAGATATAGTGTTTAAATTTCATTCTTTTTCTATGGATTCAAACATTACTTCTTACATAAGCACTTGGTCCACAGAGTAAAAAAGACCTGAGTTTGAATCTTGCCTTAAACACCTACTTTGTGACCCCCGGCAATTCAATTAGCTACTGCTTCTGTTTTCTCATATGTAAAATGGGGATAATAATAGCACTTTTCTCATGGGATTATTATCAGCATCAAATTAGTTAACATGTGTGAAACATTTTGAAAATTTTAAACTACCATGTAAGTGCTTATTATCATTATCATTATTATAATTATTAACTTAGAGCATTTTTTCCAGTGACTTAAAATTAATCCAAGTTATCGCTGGTATATCTCACTTATCACTGAGATCATTTTATCTGATCATTTACTGTCAACATCTGTAGTATCTGTTTCTAAATCGTAGGTATTATGGCAACCTATGGCACTTACAGCACTTTTATGTCATTGAACTTGGGTGTGTAAATTCCTTTTAGTATTGCTTTTATTCTGTTCAATGTGTCTGGAGCTATGCCGGACATCTTCCGAGGGTAATTCCAACTGTAATTCCCTTAAGAACAATTCTGGGAAAAGTTACTTCCTGTCTGATAGACAAATACACAATTATTAGAATGTCTTTTTTTTGCCCTAGTTTCAACAAAAAGAGTCCAAATTATTTGAAATTGCTAAATAAGCATGATAATTTACTGCTCCCTATCCCCCAGATCTGTAACTTCATATATTTCGGTAAATCCCTCTGTCATTTCCAATCATCCTCATTCCCATCTAACCACTGGACCCAAATGGCTTTGGAGGAGAAAGTAAGGCTGGTGACTTAACACAGCACACCCTCTAATTGACTTGCTTGTCATGTCATCACCTCCCTGATGTCATGGTCCTCTTAGAGAATGACAATAATAATAATTAATAATAATAATAATAAATAGTAATAATAATAATGATGATGATGATGAACTGTCTGGGACACTGCAAAGTCAAATGAGCTGCTGGGAGGCATCAGAGGCAGTTTTTGGACTCATTGTTTTCCTAATTCCAAGTCAACCCTCTTTCTCTCATCTTCTAACCTCAGCGCTACACTACATTTGTCATGTTTTATAGGCTTGGAAACTCATTCTAACTCTGTTCTGTTTGGAACTCTATCATCTATCTATCTATCTATCTATCTATCTATCTATCTATCTATCTATCCATTTGTTCATTCATTCATTTACTTGTTTGTTTATTTATTTATTTAATTATTTATTTAGATTTTGCAAGGCAATGGGGTTAAGTGGCTTGCCCAAGGCCACACGACTAGGTAATTATTAAGTGTCTGAGGCCAGATTTGAGCTCAGGTTCTCCTGACTCCAAGGCCAGTGCTCCATCCACTGCGTCATCTAGCCGCCCCATGTTTGGAACTTTATGACTTAGTTTGTTGTTGTTGTTTAGTTGTTTAGGTATGTCCTACTCTTTTGGATTCCATTTGGAGTATTTTGGCAGAGATACTGTAGTGGTTTGCCATTTTCTTCTCTAGCTGGTTTTACAGATGAGGAAACTGAGGCACACAGAGTTAAGTGACTTGCTCAGGACCATACAGTTAGTATCTGTCTGAGACTAGATTTGAACTCAGTCTTTCTGACGCTAGGTCTGGTGCTCTAACCATTGTACCACCTAGCTTACCCTAAATTATTGATATTAGATATATTATTTTTGACTAAGTCACTAATTGACTATGGAAGCATCTGTTACTGGGGCTTTGGGGTGGGGAGGAGGGGATTTAATAATAGTAATAATATCTAGCATTTATGTAGCTTTTTATGGTTTGTAAAGCATTTGCTCATTTGACTTTCCATTTTGCATAGAAAGTGAGACTAAAGTGACTTTCCCAGAGTCACTCACCTAGGAAGCATCTGAAACAGGATTGCATAGAAAATTTTATTATTCCAAGTCCAAAACTCTACCACACATGCCACATGTATCCATTAGTAGCACCATGAACTTTCCCTCATTGCGGAAAGAACATTCTGTTCTAAATTGTTCTGTGTATATGGCATTCTTTCACTGCTGTAATCATGTTTTGAAGGGGGATTCTAGTAAACCACTCCCATGAGAAGGGTGGTGCCAGAGGATTACTTCATTCTGAGAAAGAAGATAGGAAGGGAGACCAACAGCTGGACTAGGGAAAGATGCCCATGTCTGTCAATGAACTGAGAGCAATGAGAGTCCTGAAAGAGGAAACTGGTAGAAGATCTACCAAAGGGCATAATCTTTGACTGAAAAATGAAATTCTGGACCTGGAAGTCAATCTAAGACAGAGGAGAAAGATGAAAGAGGTCTTATCCCATGGTCTTAAGATACTTGCAGTCCTAGATCAGGTCTCATAATTAATCTTTCCACCCTAAGTCAATTCTCTTTCTAATTTGGGCTCTACTTCTTAGACTCCTTCCCTCTTTTCCTTCCTTCCTTCCTTCCTTCCTTCCTTCCTTCCTTCCTTCCTTCCTTCCTCCTTATACTCTAGCCCAAAGAATGTGTGTCTTTTTTTTTTTTCATCTTAGGATGACGACATTTTCAAGGATGAGTTTGGTGTGATCTGGAAGAGGCACATAGTAGGTGCCTAATTAACTATTGTTCTTCTCCCTTCCCTTTCAAAGATAAAAAAAATTTAAAAATATTTATATTTGATACCTTACCTCTTACTCAACCCCTTATATACCAGATTTCAACCCTACTAATTCTGAGAATGCTTTGACCCAAGGTATTAAGAACTTCTTACCTATGAAAACTAATTCATTTTTCTCAGATCTCATTTTACTGGATATTTGTTCAGTTTTTGACATCATTGACTATTTTCTTAGATACTTTCTCTTCACTTGGTTTTTATGACATTCTTCTTTCTTGGTTTGCTTCCTACCTCTTCAATTATTTCTCAGTATCATTGACTGGTTCATTATCCACCTTCAATTCAATTAACACAGGCATTTTCTAACGATCAGTGTTAGGACCTCTTCTCATTTATCTCTGCTGATCTCTAAATAGATGTATAATAAATGTAGTATTTCCTCCATCCTAATCTTTTTCATGTGTTCTAATAGTTTGACTCCACTTGCTTGGTGTAGGTAATTCTGCTTGGATATCCCATTGACATCTTAAACTTAATATGGTGAAAATGAAATTCATTATCTCCTTTCCCAACTCTACCCTCTTCCAAACTTCCCTATTTCTACTGAGAGTCTTACTCACCTTTGGATCCCCCAGGCTCCATTCACTCTCAGGGTTACCTTAGCTAGATTCCTCCCTTTTCTTCACTACCTCTATATAATCAGATGTCTGTATCTTGTTTCTACTTCCACAGTGTCTCTTGTATCTGTTCTCCTCTCTATTCATAGGGCCACTAAGTTCAAGCCTTTTATAGTCTCCCGATTAGTCTCTGTACTCCAGATGCTTCTCTTTCTTTTTAATTTCTATATGAAGTATATTACTGGATATTTTTAATGCTCAGGCCTGACTGTATTGTTGCTCTGCTCAAGAAGCTCGATTTTACTTTCATGATAAGTAAGGAAGAAAACTGTGCTAGTACTATGTTAAGCCCTTCATAACTATTATTCATTCAATCCTCACAATGACCCTGGGAGGTTGGTGCTATTATTATCCTTATTTTATAGGTAAGAAAAAAGCTATCAAGAATATGACACTATATTCAAGTTCAGGGACTAATGCTTAGAGCTCTATCTACTGTTAATAGTTTTTGAATCACTTCCACTAATATTTCCAGGCTTATTTCATATTATTGACCCTCACACTGTCTGTGTCCAGTGGTCTAGTAGTTGTTCCTCAAGCTTAACAAAACATTTCCCATCTCTTCCTTTGTGTGTTATCTCTGTGCTTACAATGCATTCCTTCACTTCACCCTGCTCAGATCTTATTCATGAAGCCTTTCCTTGATCAACTTACACTCCTTCCCCACCAATTACTAGTATTCTGTATTTCTCCATAATGTCTAGTATTTACTTTTGTAATACTCTTCTAACATTATATATACACATATGTATATGTATACATAATACATGCATATATGGGCACTGGAGACATTATCCCCAAGTCCAGAAAACGATGTGTGTCTGAACTCTCCTATAAAGTCTTAGTTCATGAGCTTCTACTTACGTGTTTACTTTTACCAACTGATTAAAAGCAGGACAATTGGTTAAAAATAAATGACACAGCAAAATGACATAGGAAAAATAGGGACAAAAAAACATCCCCCTCTGCACACATCTACTCATAATATACTATATCATTAAAAATAGAAAGGTACGCTATGCTTAGAATAGATTGTTGTTATTGTTTGTTGTTATTGGTAATGATGATGCTTTGAACAAGTGTGATCAGGGAAGGCAAATGAATATACACTCATAGAGAAAATGTGGGCTCAGGGTAGGGGCACATGGCAAGAACCCATATATAGCCAGAGTATATGCATGGAAAGCTCAGGCATAGAGATTGCATGTGGTCAGGGCATGTTCATGTAAATAGTAACTCACACATTTAATTCTAGAATAGCTAACATTCTTTGGTGATATCTTTACTTTTGCTTAGTGATAAACTTTTGCTTAGGTTTTGCTTAGTTATATGTTCCTTTTTGATTTGACCAGGAACGTTTTCCCTCCTGGGTGTAATAGTTCTAATGGATGAATTATTGCTACTGGATATCTCTGATCTTTATTCATATTGATTTTGCTGGGTTTTTCCATTAATCTACAACTCCTAAGCAGTCTCTGCTAGTTCTCTGTTTCTGTCTTTTGGTAGAAGAAATGATTGTCCTCAGTGGTCAAAGTATATGCAAAGGCAATTTACAGATGAGGAAATCAAAGCTATCCATAGTAATATGAAGAATTGCTCTAAATCATTACTGATTAGAGAAATGTAAATTAAAGCATCTCTGAGATACCACCTCACACTTCTCAGACTGGCCAATATGACCAGCAAGGACAATGATCATTGTTGGAAGAGATGTGGGAAATCTGGGACACTAATGCATTGTGTCTATGAACTGACTCAACCTTTTTGGAGAGCAATTTAGAATTATGCCCAAAGGGCAATAAAAATGTGCATACCCTTTGATGCAGCAATACCTCTACTGGGTCTATACCTTGAAGAGATCATGAAAATGGGTAAAAACTTTACTTGTACAAAAATATTCACAGTAGCTCTATTTGTGGTGGCAAAGAATTGGAAATCAAGTAAATGTCCTTCAATTGGGGAATGGTTGAACAAGTTGTGGTATATGCATGTTATGAAACACTATTAGAAACCAGGAGGGATGGGATTTCAGAGAATTCTGACTTACATGAACTGACGCTAAGCGAGATGAGCAGAACCAGAAGAACATTGTATACCATAACAGCAACATGGGGATGATGACCTGTCTTAATGGACTTGCTCATTCCATAAATACAATAATCAGGGACAATTTTAGGGTATCTGTGATGGAGAATACCATCTGTATACAGAGAAAGAACTGTGGAATTTAAACAAGGACTAAAGATTATTACCTTCAATTTTTTTAAAAAAAAGTTGTTTTATGTATGACATAATTTGCTATCTCTAATATTTTACTTCTTCCTCAAGGATATGGTTTTTGCTCTCAACACATTCAATATTGATATATACGTAGCATGGAAACAATGTAAAGACTAACAGATTGCTTTCTGGGGAGTGAGGGTGGAGGGGGGGCAAATTGTAAAATTCAAAAACCTTACCAAAAAGTGATATTGTATATAATTGGAAAACAAAATATTTATATAATAAAAAAAGAAAAAAATGACTTTCTTCAAGGTCACTAACAAATTCTGACTTTGATACTAATTGTGTGGCTTTGAGTAGGTTATTATATATCCATGAGGTTTAGTTTTTTTTTTAATTTATAAAATGTATAAGTTGAATGAGATATCTTTTGAAATCCATTTTAGTTGTTCTAAATTTAGGCTCCCATGATCCAATGATAAAATATACTAGTCAGAAAATCTCTGACAAGGGCAGGTTAAGTTCTTAGTTGTGAACTATCCTGCCTAGTTAGGCAACAAAAATCAACCAGAGTCTAAATTTAAATTTAAACTTTTTTTACTTCCTATGCTTGTGCTGATTTAAATTCTATGATGCCAAACAACTATCTGACTTAAAATTAGAAAATTCCTCAAAACTGTTGATGGACCTCCAGGGTCCATTTATTATGCTTCACAGAATACAATTGGTTCTTTTCCTTCCTCCCATCCCATAGCCACTATGTGAGGAGAAAATGGATTCCAGGCATGGGGGAAGGCCATCATCCTAGACAGAGAACTGTTTGTAAGGAATTAAGAAAAGATGATTTGGCTAGACTGTGGGGTTTGGGAAGGAAGAAACTTATAATAAAGCTGGAGAGATTGGGAGCACATTGGGAAAAAACTTTAAATACCAAATGGAGTGGTTGATGCTCTATCCTAAAACAATAAGGAATGAGGAATAAGGTGATCATATCTATATTTAAGGAAGATCACTTTGGTTGATATAGAATTAGTACCTGAGAGACAGGAAGAATAGTAATGCCCTTGATAGAAATAGAGAAGATAGTGGAAAGAATTTTTTTAGGGGGAAGATAATAAATTCTGTTATGGATATGTTGACCTTGAGATGTCCTATTTAAATGTTCAATAGTTATGCAGTTAACAATCCACCTTGACAGTCTCTCCCTAAGAATATATTGTATTCCTAGTGGAGAAGAAATAGTTTTTAATATTAAGTTTTAATGTCTAGTTTTTAATGTTAAGAAAATGTTATTTGTGCCTATCTGAGGGCTTTTTGAGGGCTCCCTCCAGACTAAGCTCAGCCCGGTCTTATGGCTGTTTTCCTTTCTCTCTTTCCTTCAGGCATTCTCAACTGGATCTTTGTTATTTAGCCTGTCTTCAAGCAGCTTATTATCTTTCCAGCAAAAAGGTTTAATCTGTTTAATCCCAACTCCAGATCTAGTCTGAGTTTTTCACTTTCAAAAGAATCCTCATCTTTATGACTGACACCACCAATTTCCCCATCATCATTCCCTTGTTGGTTTCTTAAGGGTAGGGACTTTTTCCCTTGTAATTCATAGCATAACATCTTTCAAAATATGTTACACATGGTAGGTAATATGTAAATGCTTTTAAAACTGAGTTGAATTAAATATCTTTCTCCAGTTCTTAAATCATAAAATAGTTTAAAAAAGAATAAATAAGGACTTAAAGAAGGACTGTTTGCTGAATTTCAGGGTATGGGATATAGAGCATAAAACCTGCATCCTCTACCATGAGCATGCTGAGCAACAATAAATGTAAATGAAGAAAAGAAAACAGTTTTAGGGCATGATCAGAACAACAAGGGACCTCAGAATATACCTTGTACAACTGCTTCATTTGACAAAGGAGAAAACTGAGACCCAGTTGTCCCACAGCTGACAAAAGTCAATGGTGGACTCTGAACCCTGGTCTTGAGGCTTCCTAGGCACTGTCATTCCATTGCAATATATAGCTCCCCCCTTCTTGTAACTAAATATTCCATTCTACTGACCTTACAAGGCAAGTGATGATCCTATTCCTCAAATACAATAAAACAAACACAACAAAAATTTTCTTCAGACTATAATACTGTTTTCAGTGGTTGGAAAATATTTTCATCCCATATAGCCATAATACTAGATTCATGACACCGCAACAAACAACCATTAATAAATTTTTATCAATTCTTTCCCCAAGTTAAACAGCTGACACCCAGAAGATAACTGGTGGAGGAAAATGATCTAGTAAAGTCTGTTAGGAGGAAGAGCAGAGGGATCCATTAATTTGGGTGCCATTGTGTGTGCGGGGGGTACCTGAGTGGTCTTGGGGGGGGGTATCTTGAAGACACTGAGATGCTTTGTTGAGAGAGGAGTAGGGTGGCAGGGATGGGCTTAATAAATGTTCAGAGCCAACCCTGCCCTGAATCCAACACTCTGGAGAGGCATACAGTTAGGTAAAATTACTTACTCTTGCTCTGTCTCTTTAGCTTCTTTAACTGGACAATAGGAATGAGAGCAGAACTGTCCCCACCCCCTTGGATCTTGTGTGCATGACATGGAAAATATCTCTGAAGTCCTTTGATCTTTTTCCAAGAGATTTTTATATGAACTGCAGGTATATTTCTATATATTTATGGAGAAAAAAAAATTCACTCATTTCCACCTGATTGGGATTAGAAATTTCCTTTAGATTCCTTTGATCTCTCCAAACGCACAGCATCTGAGTTCCTTGGCCAGAGTTCTGCCGTGCCCTTTTCCTTACCTACCCATTTTTCACTCATACTGTGATTTCCTCCCTATGTCTGGGATTTGTACAATAATAATGCCTTTCCAGGTGAATGAAATCCTGAAAGAAAAAAGGGAAAAAAGCAAGCAAGCAAGAGAGAAAGCATGGCTAATGACCATGGAGAGTTTAACCCATATTTAGCGTCTCCTTTTCAGTAACTGATGAAGCTTATGGAGTAGATGAACCAGCTGGTATTAGTAAAAGTGTGAAGATCTGTGATGGGGGAGGGGGCAGGAGGGGCTGTGGGTGTATTTCAAAGTCTGTTGGATGCAAATGGTTTAATTTCCTTTGTTAATCTGCTCTTCATATCTGCAATGATTTAAGAGCTCCCCCCACCCCTTAACACAGGGAGTGAAGGATGCTGGTGTTGTGGCCCACACTAGATTGTAGATATTACAAAATACTGTACAGTTAATTTGCATTTGTGAAATGTATTAAAAGAGCTTATGGTGGCAGAGCAGGAGAAATCTAGGTCTGATCTCACAAAGTGGAAGCATGGGTTTGAGGATAGGAATCTAGTGAGAAGGATAGAATGCCAACTTCTTGAGGGCAGGACTGCTTTGTGCATGTCTTTAGTGTGCCTAGCACATTGCTTTGGTCAGAATGGGTGATTATCAAAGGAGTTTTATGGGAAAATGGGAGACAGATTTGTGATTTCATTTTATTTCCCAATGAAGAAATTTCCTCTACTAATATGCACATTGACATTAACTCTGACCCTTATGGCTTTGGAGAGTGACTTGGGGGCACTGAGAAGTCAAATGATGTTCCCAGTGTCACAAAACCACCACGTGGTAGGGGCAGCCCTTGTAATCATGTCTTCTGGTCTCAGAAGAAGGTCTCTCTATCCACTGTGAGATAATAAAGTGAATTATTGCTTCAAGAGATCATATATCCATTGAATAGCAAGTGAAAGACAGTCAACTTCAAGTCTGAGAATCAAATGAAATATTATTTATAGAAGTATTTTGAAAAATTGTAAAGTGCTATAAAAATGAAACAATAATACTTTATTTTTACTTGTGTAATTGGTCTAGGCACAATTTTGATTAGAAAAAAGTACATGTCTAGTGGAGATAAGCATGGAGTATATATATCTATATATAGTTTATGATTATAAATATCTATGTATATGTATTTGTATATGTTTATGTGTATTATAAGTATATATATTTATCTACATATACTTAATTTTATTTACCTATATATGTGTGTATATATATATATATATATATATATATATATATATATATATATATGAAGTCTCTATCCATGCTTAATTGTAGTCATTTTTTGAGTAATGGGGAGAGGGGGAAAAATAAAGTAAAAGGTACATAACAGAGAACAGAAGAAAATCTACAATGAAGTAAAGAAAAGCTGGGCAGCTTTGGAGACAATAAGTAGTATTTATATAGGGTTTTTTTAAATGGAAATTTATTCTTTTATAGTGAATCCTCTTCTATGTTTTTCTGTGTACATGGCAATGTTATTTTTCCTTATTTTGTATTTAGGTTTAAAATAAAAAAAATTTAAAAAGTGCCTTTCCTCATGGACACTACATCTACTAGAGGTAAAAGTCACTAACCCAGAGAACTCTTAAGACTTCTTAAGTACAATATAGTTAAAACATATATTTTGTGATGTCTCAGAGGAACTTACCAAAGGCGTCACAAAGGAGATAACACAGATTTTTAAAGTAGAATTCATAAATAGTGAGAATGAAGCAAAGACAATCCAAGCACAGAGAAGGGTGTGTATGATGTGAGAAAGGGCAGCAGAAGCTCAGAGGACAGAGGTTAGTCTACTTTGTCTGGAGCATAGAATGTATGAATGAAAATAATATGTGATAAAATTGAAAAGGAAGGGTGGTGCCTATGCAATTCATTCTAATTTTGAATAACTTAAAATGCTTTCTTTATCTCAAACATTAACCTGAATTGCTGCAACTTATACCCATTGCTCCTAATTTGGTCTTCTTGGACCAAGTTCAATGCTTCTTCAGTGCTAACTCTTGACTCTCATATCCCCTTTAAACATCTCTTCTGCAGAGTCAGTGTCCACCAGTGCATTGGAGAAACCCTCCTATGATGATTCCCCCCAGTCAGCTTTTTGTGGCCAAAAATTTTTTATAATTTTTATCATATCTCCTGTCCTGAAAACATATGGCAGATGCTTTTAAAATGCTTATTGAATTGAATTGGAAATGACATATTCCTCATTCCTCTTACTGTCCCATTCCACTGTCTCCTAAATGAGTTCCAATTTGTCTAGCTCTTTCCTAGAATGTGATGTACAGATTCAAATAGAATATTGACAATATTTCAGGTCTGGTGTGACCAGGACCAAGTATGATGGAGTTGGTACTTCTTCCTTCATTCTGTATTCTATGCTTTAGTCTAGGATAGCTGACTCACTGAACATTTTGTCCCTTAGAACTTTTTCATAGGAATTGTGATCAATCCTTCTGTTACTTATCCTACATTTGTGAAGCTGATTCTTTTGAGCTAAAACATAGCATTTAAAATTTATCCTACTTGATTAATTTAATCTTACTTGATTAAATTTCTTATTCTTGACTACCTAGATCCTAATCCTGATGTTCTTTATATGTACCATAAATATTCCTCACTGCTAGATCAGCTCAAACATCTACCAACTCAGTGGCACAATGGATAGAGTCAGGATAAATCTGAATTTATAATCTTTCTCAGACACTGACTAGTTGTGTGGCCTTTGACAATTTACTTGATCTTGTTCAGCCTCAGTTTCCTCATCTGTTAAATGGGAATAAAAATGGTGCCTACTTCCCAAAGATATTGAAGGTATCAAGAGAGCTTACATATATATATATATATATATATTATGTATATATATTACATATATAATATATATTATGTATATATATTACATATATAATATATATAAATGATTTCAAACTTAAAGTACTATATAAAAGCTTACTGTTAACATTAACAACTTGTCCCAGGGTCTTTGACAGTGGGGAGCCCAGGGCTAGAACTCCCCTAACCTAGAATGGATATTACTGACCAGACAGGCTCTTTGCCCTTTGATGCCAGTTTTTAAATGAGGCAATTAGTATGTTTTCTGAGATACCATCTGTTGATAGATAGTCTGGTTCTAAATTTCAAGAGGCAGAAACATAATAACATATTCCTTAAATCTAACTATAGCATTCATGAATAATATTGAATGTACTTTGGTTTCACTAAAAAAGTATACACTGATATATATATATATGTTAGATGGTTTCATTGGGAGCTAAAGTTCATGATTTTTAGTTCTGATCCCTGAGATACAAAGCAGCCTACATAGTAGTTAGTATTAGTAAAGCTAGTCCTGTCTTAGGCAGTGGGCTAGGTGTTAGCAGCATAATGATTAGTGGTAGCACTGTTGTATACACAGGAAGGAAACAGGAGTTGAATTCAGCCTTCTGCAAATTCATCAGTTTAAGAGAAGCAGGCTTAGGGTGCTTTTGAATGCACCAAATATGAGTAAGTTAGATAAAGATATATACACACACAGAGGTTGATACTTATACTTTAAGCATTTGTCTATAGATATCTGGGGTCATGGGTTTTATTATTGCCTCATTCTTCTTAGATAATGTCTCTTATGAAATAGTGGTCCTTTCATTTGCTATTTTTTTCCTACATTTATGCTTTCTATGCTACTGCCTAGGGTACTAGGTTTATCAGATCATTGGGGATAATTTTCTCCTTTCCCTTTTTGTCAAGCCTTTTTTTTAAATTAGATTCTCATGACATCTAGACAAATAAGTTTTTATCATCTCTTGTTAGGTACATTCTACCTTTGATCAGGGATCCATTATTCTTCTATTTTAAGCAAATGCCCAGAAATTTATATATTGTTTTCTACCATTGTCTTCTTAGTCAGCTGTTCATGTTCCAAATCTAGCTTTTTCTCTTGTATCTCCAACTATCTCATTTAATAAAAACATATCCGTGTTCCTGAGATTATCAAACTTTTTTTGCTAACTGTGGTTTCTCATCTCTTTTCCTTTCTCTACATCGCTGCTATAGCAAACTTCCTAATATACTGCCATAAATATTAAACCTCTCCTTCTAAAAATTCTCCAATTCTTATTTTTTAAAGGACATAGTTCAGTCTTACATTTAAATTCCTACACAATGTTGCCTTCATGTAACTTTCCAACCTAGTCTACTATTCCTCATCTGTACAAACTCTTCTCTGGAATAAATCTTCATGACTTTTTTTTTGCCCCAAATATCTATTCATACTTGTCTTCCAATCTATGATGTTTTTCATTTTCCTTTTTATCTAAGTTTTCAATGCCCAGGTTAAGTCTCCTGGATTTAGAGAAGATGGGTTGAAATAATACCTCTAGAACTTTCTAGTTGTTTGATCAATGTGTGTGTGTGTGTGTGTGTGTGTGTGTGTGTGTGTGTGAGAGAGAGAGAGAGAGAGAGAGAGAGAGAGAAAGAGAGAGAGAGAGAGATTGAGATTTCATGATTCCAGTTGGGGTTTTCTTGGCAAAGATACTGGAATAATTTGCCATTTTCTTTTCCAGCTTATTTTATAGATGAAGACATTAAGGTAAACAGTGTTAAGTGACTTGTCCAGGGTCCCCTAGCTAGTCTGAGGTTGGATTTTAATTCAGTTTTTTTTTTATTTCAGACCCCTTGTTCTATCTATTGTGCCACCTAGATCACACAAATACACACACACACTCACACAGAAGGGTGTGTGTATGTATATCTATATTTATATCTAGCTGTATTATATATATATATATATGTATACACACACACACATATACAGATAATAGATAAATAGATGATGATGCTTGTCTTTCCTTTTTTTTTTTTTAAGGTTTTTGCAAGTCAAATGGGGTTAAGTGGCTTGCCCAAGGCCACACAGCTAGGTAATTACTAAGTGTCTGAGACTGGATTTGAACCCAAGTACTCCTGACTCCAAGGCCAGTGCTTTTATCCACTACGCCACCTAGCTGCCCCTTGTCCTTCCGTTTTGAAGAAGATCATGACACCAGAGAGGTAATGTTTTGATGTGTATGTGAATTGGATTGAGTGAAGGAAGTGCTGTGTTAAGTCAGTAACCTCATTTTTTTCTCTGGAGTCATCTGGACAGATGGACAGATATGAATCATGACTACTGAAGATAGTTCTGGATGTGAGGCAACCAGGGTTAAGTGACTTGCCCAAAGTTATATAACTAATAAGTGTCCTAGGCCAGATTTGAACTCAAGTCTTACTGATGTTAGGGTCAGCATACTATTCACTATGCCATTTAGCTGCCCTTCAAATAGATAAATAGATATGTATAAACACACGTGTATATATATATATATATATACATACATACATGTATGTGTATATATGTATATATGATTTTAACATTGAGGATATGTAACAAAAAAAAGAAATCCAATCATGTATCAAGAGCAAAAGATAACAGATTGGTAAATGGAGTGTTATATTTATACCTCTGAGAATCAGAGAATGGCCTCCAATGTGTTGTGTGGCCCTCTAAGGGAAGATTTATTTAAAGTCAAGGATAAACATTATGGAGGAATTATGATACATGCCAGAAGAGGAAATGTCCACAAATGTCATTTGTCTTCCCAACTACATTGTAAAGTAAGGCAGGGACTGAATTTTATGATGCTTTGTATATCCATTAGCACTTGACAGTCCTCTTCAAATAGCAGAAATTTATTGATGATCATGACAATTAATGATTGGTTTTTCTGGCACGATGGAGAACAGTGTGGGGGGGGAAGATTTAGGGAGGACAGGTTGATTTGACTGATGTAGGATATGGGAACTTAGCTCAGTAAATGCCCTTACCTTTCAACTAGTCTGTCTTCTTCAAGAGGAACCAGAGAGGTCTCTTGAGGTCTAACATGTTCCTCAAATCATAGCTTGTTACACTAATACATATGACTAATCCTGAATGGCCAGTGTAACTGGGCATAGTGATGGGAGCCTGAGGGTGATGGTTACATGTACACAGAGAACCATCAGCTTTTCTTTAAGTGTTAGCTGCCTCAGTAAAGAACAATGCTGATTTGCTTTGGTATTTATCATTTAATAGCCATTTTCCCATGATTGTTTTCCAAGAACTGGTAGCATCCCAAGAAACAAACCTCCCAAAAAAGTAAGTCTTCATTTTCAGCAGTGTATCTCATATAAATAGGGAGTTAAAGAATCACAAAATGTTACACATGGAAAATCTATAAAAATTAACTTTCCTCACTTTTCCCCTTCTCTTTTTCCTTTCTTTTCCCTCCTCTTCCATTCACTCAAAATTGTATTGAAATGATAATCCATTTTCTTCAAAGATTATTAAGTGGTATAGTGGATAGAAAACTGGCCCTAGAGTCAAGAAGATTCATTTTTCTGAGTTCAAATCTGGGCTCAGACACTTAATAACTGTGTGATGCTTGATAAGTCATCTAAATCTGGTTGCCTCAGTTTCCTCATCTATAAAATAAGCTGGAGAAGGAAATGACAAACCACTTCAATATCTTTGACAAGAAAACCTCCCAGATAGCAGTCATGAAGAATTAGCAATGACTAAAAATGACTGAACTGTTTGAGGATACAGAGATTTAAGAGGAATGATGACTATTGATTGCTCTTACAATTCCATTGTGTAGGTCAAATACTGCAGTACTTCAGGGGATCCAGGATCTCACTAATATAGGTGATGCATTCAAGGATGCAGATCACTATCCGTCTATCTCATTCTTTATTCCCCCCCCCCCCCATGGGAGTCTTGTCCATGTACTTCTATACTCTTCTATAAGGATTCCATTAACCATGCTGGGAAGCTTCCTCTAACAGTATGTACTGGAAGAAGTTCTAAGAAAAAGTCCTACAAACAACAACTCTTAGTAACATATACATTCCAAGCAATGTGTCAGTTACTAAGTGTTTTTATTTGTGAGGTATTTCTTAGAAATTGTTCCAATATATACTGTTAGTTGTCTCCAGCTGGAAGGGATATCTTTCTCCTCCAAGCTCATATGGCTTATACCTCTCGATTTCACTTTAATATTCAATTGGGAGAAGCTGCATAGTAGGTGGAGATGGAATGGGGAGAGTCTGGATTCATATTCCCTTTCTGGTTGGGGAGAGAAACTATGAGCAAATCATTAACCTATGAACTTCGGGTTTTCTTATCTCAAAAATGGGGATAATAATATCTGTGGCCCCTAAAACATAGGGTTTTCACAAGGCTTAAATAAGTCAACATATGTAAAGTAGAAAGAAATGGCAAACTACTTCAGTATTTCTGCCAAAAAAACCCCAAATGGGATCATGAAGAGTTGAACACAACTAAAAACAACTGAATAACAGACAACAACATATGCAAAGTGCTTTGCAAACTGTTTATATATATATATATATATATATATGTATATGTATATATATATATATATATATATATCTCATTATTAGTACTACAGTTATTTGTGTTGGAGTCTTAACTACTCTATTAGATTGTAAACACAGTGAGGGCATGAGTTGGGTCTTTTCCCATTGCACTTAAAAATGTCTTACCCATAGTAGGTGATTGATTATTATACAAACTAGAGGAAAACATGATTAGCAGTAGGGAATGTTTGGAACTCCTAGGGTTGCTAGAACTCACTTTTCCCCTTCTTACCGCTGTGCAATCAAAACAATTTGCACTGAAGATAGTCTTTCCTAGAGGGAGAATTGTATTTTGCCAATAATTTTACGTTTCAGAGTTGTTTGTCACATTTCCCACCCCCTGCCCCTTTAGTCCCCCACTCCCAATGCCTGAATTGAAAATTGTCCTGTCAGCAATATCACAAACATGATTTCTTTATCAAAGGTCATTACCAATTATTTTATAAAGAAATGTCGCTTCAGTAATTACCTGATTTTATCTTTTTTATGTAGGTCATTTATATTTCATTATTGTCATGTTATGGCCTATCTGCCTACAAAGAGGCATATATTAAAACCAGCAATTTTGCCTTAGTTGCAGAATTATTGCCCTATATTTCATTTGTCATTTCATCTATTGTTCTGGAGAAGATCATAGCTGGTAAGTTAAAGTACAGAGAAAAGTATAGACAACATATGGAGGGCGTTCTCCTCAGTATTTCTTATTCTCCTTTCTTTTTAAACAGCAGTAAGTGGTAATATCTCTCTGAGATATTCATTTTGATTCAATTCAACAAATTTATTAAGTAGCTACTACATTCAATCCTTCTTGGGTATAATTCTTACCCTAAGGAACTTCCAATCTAATGAAGGTGGTAGTGGTAGTGATGGCAGGGATAAAACAATGATTTTAAGTAACTTAGACACAAGATAGGACTCTACAGAAGCAAAGGAGCAGCAAGGAAATGTTGTGAGAATTTTGAGAAGGAAGAAAAGGAAACTTACTTGGTTTTTAACAGTAATATATGCTAGTGTGTCAGGGATTTGAGTAACTGAACTAAAACCTTGAGAAGGAAACCCTTTTCCTGTTTCCATGCCTAGGAGATTCAGCAGGTATTTTAAAATGCCTCCTGGAACTTGGAGAATATTACATCAGGGAGACCATTGGAAAGGTAGGAAAAGTGTGTGGACTTATTTCCTAAAATACTAATTTCTATTTCTTTTGTCCTTAAAAGGATTCATTGTCTTGAGTTTGGGGCAGAAGCTAGATGGGAAGAGGGAAGAAACAGACCTTGTGGGTCATTATGGATCAGTTCCTCTGACTGCCATTTTTGATTGTGATCCCTATGGCAGCCTGGGCATTGTGACAATTAAGACTTGGGGTAAGTCTGATCTGAAACAGAATTATATTTTGGGGTATCTGGACTGACAGTTTAGAGGAGCTAAATTACTGTAGGGATGGAGGGAGGACACACTTTTCATTTGTACAGCATCATTTTTTTGACCCAGGTTTTTGAGGCCCTGAGCTCTGAAAAGATGCTCAAGATTCATAACTCTAACTTTTAATTCTTTTACCACCTGGGAAGGTTTTCGTTTCAGAAAATTCTTGAAAGGATGGAAGAGAGGGGCATGGATTGTATACTTTTCAGAGTAACTCCTAAGAAGAATCATAATTTTTTAAATTTTTTCTTTCAAAATGAGAATGGATATTGATATGGCCCAAATGGTTGGTATAACTAAATGAAATGTAAGTCAATTGGACTGAAGTGAATTTCCAAGACATATAGGGGAGAACCATATAGTGATCTCCATAATTCTCATTATTTGGAATGATATGTCATTTTTTTTAGTTTGAATTTTTAATTCAGCTAGCAAGGGGACAAAATGTCCTCATCTGGGGGACAAGAGGACAATTAGATCTTGGACATCAAGATGGGAGAGACCTTGGCTAGTGGCTTGAGTAAAATGGACAAATTAGATGTTACATTCCCTTTGTACTTAATTGCATGGTAGCACACTTCATTGTAGTTTGCGAAGCAACAAGAGAATGAGTTGTTGATTAATTTAACAATTGCACTGCAAAGTATATAACTTGAATCACAAAATCCTATCACAGAGAAGAATTGGCAGATAAATGACAGCACACTTACCCTTCCTGTGCCCCTTCCTCCTAATAGCTGCTGTACTAGACTGCCACAGCGGCAGATATTCTCACTAATAAGAAATTCACTGTTAAAAAAAAAACAAACTTTGTTACTTGCAATGAATAACAGACATCTCCCTAGTTATACTTATTAACATGTTTTCATTGATTGAATTATCTGGGTATTATAGGACTAGAACACAAGAAGCTAAGTCTTAAATAGAAAAGGTAGAGAAACTTCTAGAACATTAGTTATTGTGTGGGCAGGGACAAGTCTAGGTGAATGTGGAAGTCCAGGAAGTCCAGGGTACTATGTAGAGTTAACTATGCAAAGGAGGTGATGTTGACCTGAATATCATCTGATGAAAACCAGAAGAAGCAATGATATATGTATATATGAATATGATTGTTTGATTATCAACAATATTATTAGCATAAAGACGATTATAATAATAGCAACAATAATGAATATTTATGAAGTACTTTTAAGTTTTGTAAAACAATTTTAAAAAATCATCTCATTTGGACTCCACAACAATTCTATGTAGCAAGTATTATTCTTTGTGGCAGGTATTATTATCTCATTTTTTTAAAAGAGGAAAGTAAGGTTCAGTTAAATTAATACCATTTTCATTTTCACACAAGTAACTGTTGG
The DNA here is from genome assembly GCF_037893015.1 of Macrotis lagotis. Classification (NCBI taxonomy): domain Eukaryota; kingdom Metazoa; phylum Chordata; class Mammalia; order Peramelemorphia; family Peramelidae; genus Macrotis; species Macrotis lagotis. The sequence goes on from NC_133666.1 coordinate 297,983,714, forward strand.
TAGTGGGATCTGAATCCAGGTCTCCCTCACTCCAGTATTCTATACAATTCTATACAATAATCTGTTCTGATGACAAAAGCATGGTAAGAGCAGACAGGAATATTAAATAAATAGGGCATAGATTTTCCTCTCTAAGCAAATGATTTCCAGATATATGAATCCAGTTCTAATCTTTCTCCTGAACTTCTGATTTGCATCACTAACTACCTGTTGCACATCTCAATTTGGATGTCTGGGAGGCATCTCAAATTCATTGTCCAAAATAGACTTCCATGTTTTCCCCACCCCAGACTATCTCTCTCTTGCCAAATTTGCTACTATTGGGAAGGAGGCCACTATACTCCTAAGCTCCTTGCTGTTCCCTGCACTCCACACTCCATTATCTCTTGACTGGCATTTTCACTTGCTGTCCACCATTCCTAAAACTCTCTCCCTCTCCAATTCTGCCTCCTGACTCCACTGACTTTCTTCAAGTCTCAACTAAAACTGTTCCTTCTTTAATAAGTATTTTCCCCAAACATGCTTAATTCTAACACCCTCCCTCTTATCCCCTCACTCAAATTCAATTCACTTGCTTGTCATGGCATCACCTTTCTGATGTCATGATCTTCTCCAAGAATGAAGGACAAACATCATCATCATCATGATCAGTATCATCATCCTCCTCCTTATCTAAGACATTACTCCATACAACTCAATACATTTTCTGTCCTCCATGCCTGGAATACTCTCCCTCCTTATCTCTGCCTCTTTACTTCCTGGCATCCTTCAAGATCCATCAAAACTGGGGCAACTGGGTGGTGCAGTGAATAGAGTACTGGCCTTGGAGTCAGGAGGACTTGAGTTCAAATCTGATCTCAGACACTTAGTAATTACTAGGTGTGTGACCTTGGGCAAGTCACTTAACCCACTGCCTTGCAAACCCCCCCAAAACATCATCTAAACTATCACCCTTTCTTTATCTTTCATCCTATAACCCTTCCCATCAACCAAATGCTTTCCTTTCTAAGGTTACCTCCTATTTACACCGTTTTCGTTGTCTCTCTTGTTAGAATATAAGCTACTTGAGGGTAGGGGCTGTGTTTTTGCCTTTCTAGGTTTAGCACCTGGGAAATAATGTTATTAACTTGGCAAATAATAATCTAGTCAATACTTATTGATTGATTGACTGATTGATCTGGGGGTGAAAATACTAAGTTATTCAAAATTCCCCAGGACATTTTGAGAAGGAATCTTGGTGAGAGAAATTCTTAAAGGGAACATTTTCTTCCTGAACATCTGAAGGATGGGGCTAGGATTTCTTCTGTACGTGTTCTTTCTTTCCTACTTCCACCATGACTGAAACTGAGAAAGTACAATAATACTTGAGCACATAATAAACATCTCTGGGAGAGGTGGGAGGATGGGCAGAAATAGGAGGGAGATGAAGAAAAATCAATTGCTCTGTGCTGACAACTTCTGCATGTAATAACAGTATTCTGTCACGATGCATTAGCGACCCTTCACAATTGTGTGTGTTTTTGCTAACAGGCTGTAAAAGTGTAATCATATGAGCACTGAATACATTGTAATCCTGGGAATGATTCCCACCAATGTGGGCTTTATTATGGCCTTATAGTGCATAATGTGTTGCTTACTGAAGTGAGACATATCATTTTGCTGTAAGAATATTTATTATTTATTTGTTTGTTTGCTGCCTCATTCTCTTCAAAGGTGCCTCCCAGGGATAGCTTGCTGGGTGCCGGTGGAGGAGGGGTGGGGTTGGGAGGTCATTATCTCTAGCTCATCCTTTCTCTCCCACTCTGCTCTCAAGCACTGCAGCTGACCCTGAAGTTTGGATGAGAAATCACCTTGAGCACCAACTTACGACCCATCTGAGACATGGTACAGCTCTCTCAGGTTCCTAAACAGCATTTGTAAAACTAATGTGACGGTGGAGGGGAAGCAACTGCTTTCAAACAAAGGCAAGGACCTGGAAGGTAGTTAAGGAGATTATCCCAAAGAAAAAGAATGGAAGTACATGAGACAAAGTATACTACAGAACAGGTCCAGACTATCACTAGCTGCAGGAGCAGCAGCACCTCTACCACCACAACCATCACATCACATTTCTATGACACATTGAAGTTAATACCATGCTTTGTAGATAACTCAAATACTCAAAGGAACCTGGAATCTCATTGATTCAAGAGTTTCCTCAAATTATATATAGTTCACAGTCGATCCATGCCTATTCATCCTAGGTGACTCTCATCTATTTCTTTTTTCTTTTTCTTTTTCTTTTTTTTAATAGGTTTTTTTTGGCAAGGCAATGGGGTTAAGTGGCTTGTCCAAGGCCACACAGCTAGGTAATTATTAAGTGTTTGAGGCTGGATTTGAACTCAAGTACTCCTGACTCTAGGGCCGGTGCTCTATCCACTGCACCAGCCACTTAGCCATCCCCTCATTTATTTCTTTCAAAAGTTCACCACAAGGGTGCTTCCCAACTTACTGGAAGCCCTCTTTGATTTTTCTTGACATCATGGTACTTGACATCAGGTACTATTGAGGGGCACTAGCCCTCTGCCTGTCACCAGCTATTCTTATCATATGACCAATTTATCTATGTGAGGTTGGCATCAGGTTTGAGATTATGTAGGTAGCAGATCATTATTATTACCTAGTTTATAGGTGAAAGCTTAAGATGAATTGTGCATATTCACATGGGTAGCACAGTTCAGTAGAATGTGTAGTCTTTGCTATCAGGAAAGATCTTCCTTTTTGTCCCTCTGGTTTCTATTTGGATTTAAGACTACTAGAAATCAGGAATAGAGGGCTGAGATGAAATACCCAGAACTGAAAATGAAAGGAATGTTTGCTGTAAGTTATCACACTGAGACTAAAACTGCATTATTTGATGGAGTTCAAGGTACTGCCACAATGCCTCATGAAAGACAAATTAATAAGTGAGAATCACTGTACTGATTAGAAAGTTCTCTACCTCTGTCTTTCAATGTCCCTCTGTCTTTTTTTATCTCTGTGTCTATGTCTCTCTCTCTCTGATAAACATGAGGTCATGTGATTAAATTAATAAATTACTGGATTAAAGTCAGTAAGAGGTGGGTTGAATCCTAACTCTGACAGTTATTATTAGCTATTGTGAACCCTAAAACTATGAGAACCTTAAGAAAAATAGGATTAAAAACAAACAACAGAAACTATAGGTTTCACTTGAAGTTTTATTCTGTGGGATTTGCCATTAACTTGTAGTTGGAGACTGTCTCTTCCCCATGATCCCAGTAAGCTAAGGATAGTCAGAAAATTTATACAGCAACAAGGGGAGAGAACAGAATATACAATAGCAAGAGAAGCCAAAACCTTAAACTTCCCAGACCATTCTATTATTTGATATCAAAGAGAAGGATCCTTCTACAATGCTATCTTTCCTGAGGGAGGGCAGGGCAAATATTCTTTTCCAAGTCTAAAGGAGGAAACAATTCTTTCCTGGATTAAGGAGGGCAGAACAAGTCTTCCCTTCAAAGTCTAAAGGACACAATTCTTTTCTGTACTAAAGAGGACAGAACAAGTCTTCCTTTCAAAGTCTAAAGGAGGACACATTCCATTCCTCACAATAACTAAAAAAAAATCAACCTTTGACCAGGAATATAGTTATAAAAACTTATAGTAATTATTATACTTTGACACTATGTGACCTTGGGTAAGCCACTTCCTTTCTCTAGGCATCAATGTCTGCATGTATAAAATGGAAATAATCATTCTTGTCTCGAGGAATGGTTTGCTGCAACCTTTAGAGTGCTGGCTGTGTAGTCAAGAAAATCCTAGTTCAGATTTCATCTTTGACACATATTAACTTTGTCACCCTGAGCAAGTCACTTTGGGTGTTGTTGTTGTTCTTCAGTCATGTCTGACTTTTCATGATCCCTTTTGACATATTCGTGCTGAAGATATTGGTGAGGTTTCCTATTTCTTTCCCCAGCTAGTTGTCTAAATGGGGGAAACTGAGGCCAATAGGTTTTGATTTGCCCAGAATCATAGAGCTAGCAAGTGTCTGAGGCTAGATTGGAACTCATGAAAATGAGTCTTCCTTATTCCAAAGACAATGCTCTATCCAGTTATAAAAGAGTTGTTGAGCTGCAGTAGTAATCCCCACACATGGAATTTTTTACATTAATGAAATCACATGAAGGAAGTACTGCTGTCTTGTCAGTCATTCTTTCCTATTTTCATGTCTTGGGCAGGATGATCCACTACTTCCACAAAGGCATAGCAACTTTTCCCCCCTTCCACTCCTTTGTATATTCCAGAGCTCTCCATGGAACACACACTAAATGTTTTCATTTATTTCAGCCTGCTACCCAATTAAAACTGGCATCAAGGGCTTATTCACTCCTAACAGTTCTTCACTTAGCAGGCAGGCATTTTTAGATACTAGTATGAATTGCATTATTTGTCAGGACTAATGATTTTGCTTAGGTTGATTCTTCTGTTAAGGTAACACCAATGCTTCTTGCTTATAGAGTAGGTTTATAACCTTTGGATCTTTACCATAACCTTGTGAGGGGGATATCTTTTAGACCCGCTTTGCAGATAAGCACAGTGAGACTTAATGAAGTAAATAAAAGGATTAGGACTTGAACCCAGGACTCCTGATTCCAAGATCAATGATCTTGGAATCCACATGTTAACCTAATTGTGTTTCCAGTTATTTCCATTTAGTCATTTTTGTCCAAAGAATATTTATCCACTATTGATATTAAGGAAAAAAACAAAAGTTGAAACTAAATATTCCTGTTACTAGTTAGGTTTATTGAGTACATCTGATATACTAGCAGTTTCCTATGAAAGCAATAGGCATAAGTTAAAAAATACCAAAGAATTAAGACAGAATGTGTCAATTCTATAATTTGCTGATTTATTTGCTGATGATCAGTTGGGATTGGCAGCTAATAGACTTGTACCCTAAAGATAATCTTTCTACCAGGTACCCAAGATTGTTTGAAATTTGTACAGGTTTAGGTCACTATTATTATTAAATTGTTTTCTTTCCTGATGGGTTTTTTTTCAGGTTTTTGCAAGGCAGTGAGGTTAAGTGGCTCGCCCAAGACCACACAGCTAGGTAATTTTTAAGTGTCTGAGGCTGGATTTGAACTTGGGTACTCCTGAGTCCAGGGCTGGTGCTCCATTCACTGCACCACCTAGCTGCCCCATTTCCTGATGGTTTTTAAGAACATATCTCGGCATTACTCATCTGGATTATACTATAAACTAACCTTAATTTTCATATTGCATTTCTGGAATAAATATTCCATTATAAACCCAGATGTGGAGCTTCTACTATCCAGGAATTGACTCAGAAAAATTAGAATTGTATGAACACAGGAAAGATAAGGCAAACTTTTTCTGGCTGGACTTTTTAAATACCAACCAATTAAATTGCTTAGTGGTGATATTAGTCATGCTTGGATTCAGACTCAGGTTCCACAGTTAAATTTTCAGTGCATTAATCCAAAGAGCTAGTTCATCCCTCAGGACATTATAATTTACTTTAAAGAAATTAAAAGTGGGCTATAGTTAGTATGCTTTAAATTCCCCATCTCCAGTTGTTCCATATCCACTTATACAGCCCTACATTTGTTCAGCAGCCACATCTCCTGTATAAGATTTCTTCTTATTCTGAAACCTTCCAACACAAGGCCCTTTGCACTGAAAACGAGCACCTGCTAAGTCCTGTCAAGTATACAAAGGAAGAATGGGACAGTGTCTGCTCCCCCAGGGGGGGTTATATTCTAGCCTGGGGATTAAAACATGAAAATATTAAAACAAATTTAAAAATAATTCAGAGAAGAATGGCATTTGATTGAATAAGCCAAGATACAGTCAAGTGGCTGGTCCTGTCATATAGGAAAAGGTAATGAGATGAGAGTCAGTAGGGAATGCTTATAAAAGAGGACAGAAAAAACTTATAAATTATGGTATGGGTATGGGAAGATTATGAGTTAAACTAGCTTTAGCTAGATTAGAAGATTCTAGAAGATGTATGGCTTAGTCCTTAAGACCATTTTGGTTCTTGAGAAGTTTTATTCCCTAAGAATTATATTAATCACTACTGCTTAAAACAATACATCTTTAATAAGTCCATTTAAACTAACACAAAGATTATCCTGAACTATATAGCAAGTATAGGAATCAAGCAGTATACAAATAGCTGGAAGGGGATCAACATAGATCTGCAATGGACTACCCTCAGACTTATTACTCTAAGGTTTTGACTGCCTCACCCCCAAATCAGGGTAGTTCATTGAAGCAAATAAGTGCCAAGTAAGATTTTTAGGAGGACATATGCTCATTTTCAGACAAATTTGATTGACTTTCTATCTCTGATGTCATAGGAAGGGAGACAGAAGGGATTGGACAGTGACTCAATGTCTTAATAACAATAGACCCGTGGCACAAAAGATCACAGCCTGGAAGATTATAGAGAGCAGTATTTTAGGGGTCTATTCAGGACAAAAACAGTCTATCACAAGAGATACTAGGGTCTAAACATCTCCTTCCTTCCTTCCTTCCTTCCTTCCTTCCTTCCTTCCTTCCTTCCTTCCTTCCTTCCTTCCTTCCTTCCTTCCCTATGAAAAGATAGCCCTTGTCCTCAGGCAAGGATTTCACAATCTAATGGGAGAAGAAAACACATTTTTTAAAAAAATGATGAAAATATAAAGGAGGGTACCTAGTGGGGGAGTATGAGAAAGACGTACAGTTGGGTAGAAGATGATGATATTGGCAGTATGAGTTTCCTCTCTTAATTCTCCTCTATTCACTCTCTCTAATCAGAGGGAGGGAAGGATCCCAGGGCTAGGAGAACAGAGGACTGTTAAAATTGTATTAATCTTTCTTGAACATGAATTACTGGAGGCATAGGTGATGTCCAGGAAATCATCCTAGTGTGAAAGCATCTTGGCACTTTCACAGAGATTGTCTCCTGGGATGTACAACTTCCTCTGATTATTCAGTCTTTCCATCATATCTGACTCTTCAGGAGCCCATTTGGGGTATTCTTGGCAAAGATCCTGGGGTAGTTTGCTATTTCCCTCTCCAGTTCATTTTATAGATGACAATACTGAGGCAAATTGAGTTAAATAACTTATCCAAGGTCACACAGCTAAGTAATTTTCTGAGATCACAGCTTTGAACCTAAGAAGGTGAGTTTTCCTGAATTCAGGCCCATCTCCTTATATCTGCCTTTTACAATCCCTTGCTTCCTTCAAGGGTAAACTCAAAGAAATTCCTACTTCAGGACTTTCCTGAGCCCAACAGTTGTTAGCAACTGAACCCATCCTGGGGAATAATTTAAGATTTACTTTGTATATATTTTATATACACTAATATATATATGTATATGTGTGTATAAATATATATATGTGTGTGTGTGTGTATTTTCTTCCCTTCTTACAGACTGCTTCATCTCTGTCTTCATATGTTCAATGCCTAGTGCATTGTAAGAATTTAATCATATTTAATTGAATAAATGAAGCAGTAGAATAATTCACCATGAGGGTTGTTGTAGAAGTTTACTCTTATTGGAAACTTGCCATCCTTCCAGGTTTTACTAAATTTTGTTTTAAAGTAAAAATATCAAATCCTCAATGTTTCATTGTAGCATGGGAGTGAAGACTACCCTGGCCAATAACAAGTCTGGGAAAGCAAGTCCAGAACTAGGGACAAACAATAGTTTAAGGACCAGCACAGCTTCTTGGAGAAACTCCCTAGAGTTTGCCAACAGGCTAAAATAACTCTTTAAACTATACTAAACATTCGGCTTGGAGTCAGGAGGACCTGAGTTCAAATCTAGTCTCAGATACTTAATAATTACCTAACTGCATGACCTTGGGCAAGTCACTTAACCACATTGCCTTGCAAAATGAATAAATAAATAAACTGTATTAAGACATGGGCAGGTTTTCTTTCAGTATTGGCAGAGAGGCATACTCATCTGGATGAACTATAGATCCTTAAAGTTTGGGGAATTATAATTATCTAGAAAGGAGTTGAAATCTAAACAGTGCTCTGGTCAGATTTTTATTTGGGGTTCAAGAAACAATGCACAAGAGAAGCGACCTTTAGAATAATGGGTAGTAGGTATGTTATTGTTTGCAAGGGATTACACCCTTTTAGGGCATTTATCCAAATGCCAAATATCCTGGGCCACTATCCTTTGGGGTATTTGCAAGGAATAGGGCTGAATTCTTTGAGCATAGAGACTCTTCATTTGTTTTTGTTTTTGCATCACTAATACAGTGCCTAATACAGGTTAAATAAATAATAAATGCTTATCAAATTGCTGGTGAATTGACTTACAGACTTACAATGAGTGGAATAGCAGTGCTGAGTAAAAGGTATGTATGGTAACCCTTCCAGTTAAAGACCAATCAAGAGGGCATGTGAGAAACAAGTTAGTTCTGTAATAGGCCTGTCTTGATGTTATTTATGTTTCCCTGTAGATGTAAACAGCAGTATTTTAATAATCTGCATAACATTTAATTATAATTCAGTTACCTGATGCAAGTAATTTCAGTGCCCTTTAATAATAACAAATCTCTAGTGTGAAATATCTAACTAATAAGAGAGGACAGGTGGTTGTTATTCTGTAAACTTCACTGTCTTTCAATAATACTGTCTCCTGAAAGGTAAACAACTCTTTCTCCAATCTGAGAGATTCCCCAAGCAATACTCTGGAGGAATCCATATACTGAGTTCATGAATGTTGTATTAATGATAAGATATCTAGCATGCAGACAAAAGTCACTGGAGATCACAGGTTGCAGTGTGTACAGAAAGGCATTTGAGCTTACCATTTAATTACTCAGGGATAAAGTTTTGGGGGGAGGTAAGGATATGGTTTTGATGGGGTTAGTGTTTCCTGATTAATTGCTGTGTTGGTCTGTTTTGTGTCCCAAACTTTTATCCAGTCAAGTCAAATCATCAAGGAAAGTTGTCAAATCAATGAATACTGTGATCCTGATGCTATTTCTATTTGTTATTCATCTTCAAAGAAGACCAATGGCAGCATGAGCATGATGTCTTGAATTGCATGTGAGTTGGATTTGAGTGAGGCAGAACTGTGCAAAGTCATCATCTGTCTTTCAGATACATCAAAGACATAGGTCAGGATACTGATGATGGCCCCTGGAGTTGTTCAGGGGACCTGAAGAATTCAAAAACTAACCCCTGACCTCAAGGAGCTAAGTCTAATGGGGGATAAACTATACAAACAATTGTGCAACCAAGATAGAGCCAGGGTAATTTGGAGGAAGTCTCAGAGCGAAGGTTAAAGGATGTCATGAAAGGCTTCTTGAAAAGAGTTGGATTTGAATTAGAACTCAAAGGAATCCAGGAAATCCAAGAGATAGAGAAAAAGGAGAGTTTCAATACATGGAATATCCAGTGAAAAAGCAAAAAAGTCTAAACAGGGAGGATAATGAGATGAACAGCAAGGAGGTTACTGACTCAGATTATATGGAGGTTAGGGTTAGGGTTAGGGCTAGATGGTACCATAGTATATAGAGTGCCAGTCCTGGAGTCAGGAAGACTCCTCTTCTGAGTTCAAATCTGGTCTGACACTAATGGTGGGATCCTACAGAAGTCACTTAACTCTATTTGCCTTAGTTTCCTCACCTGGAAAAGGAGCTGGAGAAGGAAATGGCAAAGTACCCTAGTATCTTTGCCAAGAAAACCCCAAATGGTCACAAAGGCTCTAAAATAACTGAACAACAAAAGGTCTAAGAAGGTAGGAAGTAATCAGGTTACAAAGAACTTTGGATGCCAAATAGAGAATTTTAATGTGATTTTGGAGATGACATGGAGCTACTAGAATGTTTTAAATGGGGTGTGGTATGACATAATCATATTTAAGAAATACAGAAAATTGAGTGGAGGATAAATTTGAGGAGACTAACTCAAAGGCTATTGCAAAAACCCATTATGAGATAATGAAGAACTGGACCAGGGTGGTAGCTGTGCAAGGGGAAGAAAGAGGATATATTTAGGAGATAATGTGAAGTCAAAAAATGACAAGATTTAGCAAAAAAATGATATGTGAGATGAATGGGAATGAGGAGGTGAGAATGATATTGAAGTTGTGAGCCTGTGTAACTAGGAAGATATAGAGAGCAGTGCCCCTGTGTCTTAGTAAAGAGTTGTAAGAGTTGCTATGGACAAACTAATTTTGGTCACTTGGTGACCAACCTTTTGATGATGAACTTGATTCCAAAGACAATTCTGTCAACTTTACCACTTAGTTTCCTGGCATAGTGTTACTAACTTGGTCATCACGGAATGTTTCTTGGAAGTAGTGAAATTTTGGCATTTGAATTAGGCTTTAAAGTACTGGTTAGAATTTAACTAGCAAATTATAGAGGAAAACCTGGGACTAAGAAAAAGTATTTTAAAAAGGCAATAGAGCAGGAGCAGTGGGCTAACCTGGACCCTTCTCAGAAGGAGATAGATCAGAACTTGCTAGAGATTCTGCTCTGCCTGGGACTGGCCATGTGTAAGCCCCAGGTGGAGTGAAGAGAGGTTCCTTGGACATGAGAGAGAAGAGTCCCAGGGATCAACTGTCCAGATTTTGAGATTAGTACTGAAAACAAGGATTCAACTGCAAAATTGTGCTTTTTAATGGAATAGTTAGGACTAAACAGACCTATAGGGGATATTTTATGTCTTTCCAAATTAAAGGAAGATTGAGAAAATGATGCCAGATTAGAGATGCCAGAATATTGAGTTGAAAAATTCTCAGCAAGTAAAAATAACCCAAACAATAATTTTTAATGAAGTAAGAGACCATGAATGTACTAAATACAGTCAAAATGGAAGGCTAAAACTAAAATTTTTCACAAAATATCTATAGGCAAGAACTTCCACAAACGTGCCACAGACAGAAAGAGCTTCCTTTCATCTTCAGACTCAAATAAATATAATAAAATTTGTTTTAAGAAGATATTTTCTTAATATAATGAATATGGCAATCTTCAGTTTTCAATCAACTTTTATTAACTACATTAGACTATATCTTATAGCAAAATTGGAATAAGGAACGTGGGAAAGACATCAACCTCAGTCTATGCCTTAATTGCCATCAGACAACAAACATTGGAGGAAAAACCCTAAATACAACAGCTTTGAGGGGACTTCCTCAGAGAGTATACAATTTGTTCAACAGCAGAGAATTCATACTGAAGATAAAACTGATGAGTATGATAAATGTCAGAAGATTTTCAATCACAATTCAGCCCTAACTTCCCATGAGAGGATTTCCACTGAGAAGAAACCTAATGAATGTATTGACTGAAAGCTAACTCATGGAAAGTTCATACTGGAAAAAAAATCCTATAAATGTAATAAATGTGAGAAGGATTTTCCCCAAAACTCAAAATTCACCTATCATCAAAATATTTTTTGTGAAGAGAAAATTAATGCATGTAAATAACTGAGGGTAGATCTTTTCCATGAGACAATGCATACTCAGCATTAGATGATTCAAACTGTTGAGAAATCTGATTAGTGTAATCATTGTTGGAAGATCTTACTCCAGAGAGGGACTTTCATACTGGAGAGAAACCTTACAAATGTAATCAGTGTGGGAATACCTTTCATCAGTGCACACACCTATCCTGACACCATCGAATTCAAACTAAGAATACTTATGAATTCAATCAATGTGGCAAGGTCTTTTGGTTAATCTCAGAGTTTTTCAGCATCAAGAAAATTCACACTGTAGGAAAAAAACCTTATGAATATAACAAATGTGAGAAAGCCTTCTATGCAAAAAAAGAACTTGCCATCAGAGGTTTCATACTGAAGAGAACATTTATCATTGCAGCCAATGCAATTTTTAAAAAATCTTCTGCCTGAAGAAACAGTTGACCCTGAAAAAGAGAGTTCATACTGGAGAGAAAAACCAGAAGAGTGTAGTATGTTTCAGGTCGGATGAAAGCATTGTTTGGTTAGAGCACCGAGTACAATATGAGATAGGACTGGAATCACAGCAATAGTGTCTTTTTATAGAGACTTCTCCAGCATAGGTGTCTGATACATACCAACAAGCAATAGGGAATGACTGAAGAGCAGCTCTACTGTTATATGTAGGAGTAACATGACTAGAAACATTAATCTGGTAGTGGTATGAAAGACAGCTTGCATGGTAGAGAGAAAAGAAGTAGAAAATTCCTCCAAAAGAATGCAGTTCTTTTTCAGGTGGGTGTTAATGAGAACATTTTACTAGAGTATGGGAGAAAAAAAGAAAAAGGCAACTTGGGAAATGTAGGGGTTGAAACTGTCGGCATTGGAAACCCATTGCTTATAAGATTGAGGAAGAAAAGAATCACAGATCACCTTAAGATTATAAACATTGATGTCTTATTGAATGATGATGACACAGAAATAAGGAATTCAAAAGAAGGATCAAGTTTGGAGGGAAAAAGGATGAGCTGAATTTTGGACATGTTTTGTTTGTGTTTTGGCTGTGACATTCAGGCAGAGATATACTGTGTGCACTTAGGATATGAATCTGGAGCTTGACAGTGGCCCGGATGAGATAGTTGGAACTATGGAATGGACAAGACCTTCAAGGGACAAGACCTTCAAGAAGAGAACAGGGTCAGGAAAAGATCCTTGGGAAAAATCCACACTAAAGATTGGGAGAATGATGAGAATCCACTGAAGGACACACAAAAGGAGTGGTTAGAAAGTTAGTAGGATCAAGTGCTATAATTTTTCTGAAGCCAAGGGCAGAGAAATACAATGGTGATCAATCATATCAAAAACATTTCAAGAGGTCAAGAAAAAAGGTCATTGGATTTATCAAAAAATGTTATCCATGGTAACTGTTGTTTATCCTTCAGTCTCCTTTACTCTAGCTCCCTAGATCAGGGAGACCTTCTTTTTAATTCTAGATCTAGTATAGGTCCTTGTTCCTCTTCTCTTTATTGTGATCCTGGAGCATTCCCTCTTAAATCTTTACCTGAGGCAGAATGTTATAGTGGATAGAGTACTGGACTTGGAATCAAGAAAACTTTGGTTTGAATCATGTCTTAAATATTTACTGTTTGGCCCTGGGCAAGTTGCTTTACCCAAAATTGACTCATTTAAAAATAAAGGTGTTTCCAAGGGACTACAGAAAGAGGAAAATGATCCATAAAAACTAAGGTTATTTATAGTGGAGTTTTTTTGGTACTGGAAAAAGACTGGAAGCTAATCTGGTGATCATTGGTTGAGAAAGGGTGAAGAAAGTATCCCTTGCAGTTCTCTCCAGGTTCTTCTATCTTCCCTCTTTATCCCACTTTTCAAAACTTTTCTAGCTCTGTATAGAGTACTACTCTCCTTTTATTCATTAAGATTCATAATATTGGTTGTTCTTAACTTTTCTTTCTCCCTCATATCCTCTTCTCCCATCTCTATATTCATATAGCTCCCATGTCTTTTTGAGTCTAGCTTTATACCATTCCTCACATCTTCCTACTTTTCTCCGCTCAAAGGACCATTACCTAAATTGAGACTCCATTCTTCTTGCCTGTAACATAATAACATCTTCTAAATTGGTCTTGCTTCCTGTTGTTCTCCGCTCCAACTTGTAGATGCCAAATGAATATTCCTAAAACTTATGTGTATGTAACTTCCTTCCCTCATATCTTCAATGACTCCCTATTGCCTTTAGAAACTTCTCTACACTGAGAGCTATTTGTTCTCTGAACTTGATACTACCTTGTCTCATTGTACCTCATTTCTCTCCCTTTTACTGCTGCCTCCTAAAATCCTTACCTTCCTTCAGGGTTGAACATAATTGCCCCCTCTCATTCAATAGTTTTCTGCCCCTCCCCCCCTTATTAGAATGTTCTCTCTCTCTCTCTCTCTCTCTCTCTCTCTCTCTCTCTCTCTTGCTCTAGCTCTCCCTCTATTTCTTTCTCTCTGGCTCTCTATCTCTCTTTACCTCCCCTCTTTCTGTCTTCATCTACCCTTCCCTCTCTCCCTCCTTCCTTCCCTCTTTCTTCCTCTCCCTGTCTCCCTCTCCTCCCCCCATCCTTCCCTCTGTCCTTTTTCCTTCTCTCTCATTAAACTATCTTATATTTACTTATTTATAGAGTAAACATTATCACAGCACTAGAATATCAATTCCTTGAGAGCAGGGACTATTTATTTTCTTTGTATGTCTTTGTATCCAGTTCCAGATAGAAGGTTTTCCTGAAATAAAATGGATTTTGAGAGAGCAGCTTTAGTAGAATATTTCTTTCTAGGAGTCCTGGGGTAAGTGAGCAGTGAGGAGATAAAGATCTTGGTCTTAGATAACTTTTTCAAGAAGTATAGTATAGAGATTGGTTGGTTCTTGTCCTCTGTTTTTGAAGAATACCAAAATTATATTGCTATGTTTGAGACAAATTACAGTGTGTCCGACTGTGGCTGATCAGCCCAATACGAATTCAGAATGCTTTACTAAAGGTCGGGCCCAGATAGTCCATGTGAGCCCCGTGAGGTGGTACTCTAAACTTACATATATATCACATTTTCTTTGAGCTGCATCAATTCTGCCCTTCTCATAGAGCATGATACCCTCACTGATGAGGGCACACCATGTTGGATTGGTCCTGTGCCAGTGTCTCCCATATTGCACAATTAATTCCAAAGTTTTTTTTATTTTGGGTTTTTTTTTTTTTTTTGCAAGGCAATGGGGTTAAGTGGCTTGCCCAAGGCTACACTGCTAGACAATTATCAAGTCTGAGGTCAAATTTGAACCCAGGTACTCCTGACTCCAGGATAGGTGCTCTATCCACTATGCCACCTAGCTGCCCCAATTCCAAAGTTCTTAAGAGAAACCTTCAGGGTGTCCTAGTATTGATTCTTCTGACCCCCTTGTGAGTGCTTGTCCTATGTGAGTTCTCCATAGAATAGTCTTTTTTGGCAAGCATACTCCTGTGTTCTAACAATATGACCAGCTCATTATAATTGCACTCTCTGTATTTATTTTGGAATGTTTGACAGTTTATCTGGAGAAAGGACCTCAGTGTCTGTTATCTTCTCCTTCCCGGTGATCTTCAGAATTTTCCTAAAACGATTTAAGTGGAAGTGATTCAGTTTCCTGACATGGTGCTTGTAGAATGTTTAGGCTTCACAGGCATGAGGTCAGCATAATGACTCTGTAGACTTTCAGTTTGATAGTCTTATACCTCTTCTCTTCCACACTTTCTTTAGGAGTCTCAATGCATGTATCAACCCAGTTGTCAATGAGTACCTCCCTGGAAAGAACACTGTCAAAGGAAGGGAACTTGTCCACGGTACTCAAAACTTCTCCATTTGCTGTAATTATCAGTTCCACATATGGATGATGTGGTGTAGGCTGATGGAGCACCTGGGTTAGACCAAAATTAGCACAAGCAGCAGAGAATCGATCCATACTTTATTGCATCAGCTTCTGAGGATGCATGAAGTGGACAATCATCTGAAAACAGAAGATCTTACACCCACACTCTCTCTCTCTACTTTGGTCTTGGCTTCAAGTTGAAGATTTTGCCATCAGTGTGGAAGCTGACCTTGAGGCCATGTTCATCCTTATCAAAGGGGTTTGATAACGTGGCTGAACATATTATGCTTAAAAGTATAGGAGTAAGGACACATCGTTCGTGACTGGGAAATCTAGAGAGCATCATCCACTATCCAGATCCTGGGCAAACATGCTGTCATGGAATTGATGTACAATACTTCTCCAGGCAATTTTGACATAATTTTCCACAAACCCTCATGACTGACAGTATCAAAGTACTTTGTCAAATGTTATATACAAACCTCTATTCTGTTTCTAGCATTTTCCCTGGAGTTGTTGGGTAGTGAACACCATATTGACTGTTCTTCATTCCTTTCTGAAGTCACATTGGCTCTCAGAAAGGTGACCATCTTCCAAGTGAAGGATCAGTCTATGAAGAAGGACTCTGGTAAGAGTCTTACCAGCAATGACTAAAAGAGAAATGCCCCTGTGATTGTCACAAGACAATCTATTCCTTTTAACTTTATAGAGATGGATGATAGAGGCATTCATGAATTCTTGGGGGACAACCTCTTCATTTCATATAATATGGAAAATTCTAGTCAGTGTTTGGATGAGCAATGGACCCCCCCCCCAACCTTATAGATTTTAGCTGGAATAGAATCAGCACCAGGTACTTTGCCACTTGAAAGGAGCCTAATGGCATTCAAAACCTATTCTTCAGTTAGAACTTCAGCTAGGACCTGATTGACTTCAACTTGAGGTAAATGGTCACTGGCTTCAGCACATCTCTCTAGGATCATGTCCTTACTGTTAATCAATGTGTCTCTATCAGCACTGAGTACTGGATTCAGAGCAGAGTTACATATATGGGGAGAGAGAGGAGGAACTGGAATGAGAACAAGAGTATAGGAAGTGAGACTAGCTCTAGGGAGGACTGTGGATACCTCTTATATAATCACAAGGAGAGAGAAGAGAATGGGTTATGCAAGTGAGAATTTAGAAGAGTTCAAGTTACATTGTTCACTTTTCCAAGTCTGTAATAAGATGTTATGTTACCTTTTATGAGTATTTTGTTTGTAATAAGATGTTTTGTTGCAGATAAGAAAGAAAAACGTTTTATAAAATTGCTATGGGGAATAGGATTAGGGCTTTATAAATGTAGAGTTGAAGGACTATTAAAGAGAAGCCAGGACTCAGAAGAAGTATCCTGAATTTGTAATGGGTGAAATTTGTTGTTAATTGTGTGACTTTCTTCAGCAAAATTCAACATCCCTGTAATGGACTTTTTGGGTGTTACTCAAAGCTGTGAATTATAGGTTGGAAATGGAAGATCAGAAAGCAGGGGTATTACTTTTTTTTTTAATGGGAATAACAAGAGGGCATTAAAGAACATCCCATGAAGTGGTTAGATCACTATTCCTTTCTCAGTATTTTTGGGATTTTGCCTTAAAATACCACATAAGGTAGTTATCATATTAGTAGGAGCGCTTTTGGTATTGTCAACCAGAGTAAACTGAAGAATATGAACTTAAGTCTTTGATCAGAACCTTCAAAGAAAGGAAAGTTTGTCTTCTGAATGCCATTCTTTCTTCACCTATCCAAATGTTCTCTAATTTTCAGAGTCTAATTTAAATTTAATAGTCTTGCTGAAACCTTTCTTGGTTCCTATGAGCTGCAGTCACCTCACCTTACTTTGAACTGATAATATTTTTCAATTCATTTGTCATGCAGGTGTGTACCATATTATTATAGCTTTCACATTATTAGCAACCTCCATGAAGACACAATAAGATTTTAAGCTTCCTGAATACAAGGTTCATGTATTTCTTTTTGTATTCTTACCCCACCCCTTTTCTTCACTCATGGCCTGGCACCTTGCTCTATATAATAGGTGCTCAATAATATGGTGCAGGGAATTATTGGCATTGGAAATATTGTAAATGGAAACAAATTTTGTAATATTTTGCAATCTTACCAATCCTTTTAACTGTTAAAATACTTCCTCTTGATCTTCACTTTGATCTTCATCATGTTCTCATTGGTGAGTCAAGTTAGATGCTAGAGTATGCAGGTCCAATAAGTGACATGTTTGACTTAAAGGACAGGAAAGATTAGTGCAGCCATGTGCAATGAGTACTTTCTTGACACTCCTTGGATGGCTGCCACTCTTGTCCAACCCACTATGGAAATGCATTTAAGTGAGGGGTCCTAGAAGTCAAATCTTTTCTTCCTTCTTCCCCCACCCCCAGGATGGTCTCTGTCTCTGTCTCTCTGTCTCTGTCTCTCTCTCTCTCTCTCTCTCCTCTATTCCTTCTTCCTCTCAGCCAGTCTCGCTTAAAATTTTGTTGTTCAGCCTGCCCTCAAGCTAAAGTATCCCCATGGCACAGGTCTCATTCAAGTCTCAGCCCAGTCAGATCTTCTGTGCTCTCCTTTCACCCATTCCCTCATTCACCTCACCTAGTCCTTTGTTTTAATTTGTGAAATTTACAGGCTTATGAAATAAATCCTGAACTGTTTCTATTCTAGGGCTAGTGGTAAATTCTTTCACCAGAGTTTTCAATCTTTATTGGGGATACCAATTTCTCCAGCAAGAAAACTTTTGATGAAGGCATGAATGGAAAGGTTAAAAGCCAAGGAAACCTGATCTCTACCCTAATATCATGAAGCTCCCATAGTACCTGGATTGTGGAGCAGTGAAAAGAGCAATGACTTTGGAACCAGACTTTGGAATGTTGGTCACTAACTCATTCTCTGTGTAGTGGTGCTGTTGTTCAGTTGTGTTTGACTCTTCATGACCCCATTTGGGGTTTTCTTGGTAAAGATACTGGAATGGTTTTCCATTTCCTTCTCCAGCTCATTTTACATATGAGGAAATTGAGGCAAATAAGTTTAAGTGACTTGCCTAGGGTCACACAGCTAGTAATTGTCTGAGATCATATTTAACTCAGGTCTTCCTGACTCTAGGCTTAGCACTCTATCCACTGGCATCTAGCTGCCCCCACTCCCTGTGTAATATTGGACAAATAACTATGCCTTTCAGAGGTTTGGTTTCCTTAAATAACCTCTAAAATCCCTTCCTGCTTGACATTTATGATCTAATGACTGTGGCCCATCAGATTCTACTAATCCCTCTGCTCCCTAGAAGCTGAAGTACAGAATCTTCCTCCTCCCTTCATATTGACCACCTGCCGGTTGGCTTTCACTAGCACACGGGTGTCACTGATTCACCTTCATTCTGGGTTAAAGAAAGGGTGTAGCAAAAGGCTCTAGGATCCTCACCTTGTGCCAGACATGCTAACAAAACTGGCAGGGTGGAAATGAGTTGAGAAGTAATGCAAACGTGTTTGTGACTACAGAGGGCTGAGAAAATGGCACTTTTCATTCCGGGTGGGAAGGGGGAGCCTGCTGTTCCTCCTGACCCTGGGACAGAGCTGCTGGAGTAATGATGCTGAAGCTGTCAATCACAGTGTGTGGTGGGGGAGGGGGCCTCAGGGGGAAAAAAATCCACACACATGTGAAACAGCTCCCAATAACTATCCAAAAAAGCAACAAGGGAAATCAGTGACTTACATTCAGTGACATATGCCAGAGGATGTTGAAGAAGCAAAAGGCACAGAGGAGTGAAGCTGTGAGTGTGAACAGAAGACAGAGGCACACACATGTTTACAGGGAAGGGGGTGGTCATGATGAAGGCAGACGAGACAGTAGTGAGCTAGAGAAAGGCTGACAACTCGACAACACAAACAGCAGTGAAGAAGACGGTGTGAGAGAAACCTCAAAAGTAATTGGGGTCAAACTCTCTGTTACTCAATGAATTAAAATAAACTCCTTTATTTGGGGGTCAGAGTTCTGCAGCACTTGATCCCAAATTCCTTTTTTAGGTTTACCTTTCATTATTAAAACTTTTAGAGCCTTCCAGTTCAGTCAGGAAAGTCAATCTAATCTCCAGAACACAGTGTATATTTTTCCTACTGTTATACATATTCATTACAGGATTATCTAGATTCCACAGTAGATAGAAGACTTCATTGGAAATCAGGAAGACTTATCTTCCTGAGTTCAAATTAGATATGAGATATTACTAGCTGTGTGACTCTGACATAAATCACTTAACCCTGGTTGCCTCAGTTTCCTTATCACTGAAATGAACTGGAGAAGGAAATGGTAAATCATTCCAGTGTCTTTACCTAGGAAACTCCAAATGGGGTCTCAAAGAGTTGGACATGACTAAACGGCATTCTTACCTATTCATTCATCAAAGACCAGTAGTTCATTCCCTTCCTCTTCTATGAAACCTTCCTTGAATATCACTGCCCCGTCCTTCCTCTATGCTATTTTAACTTTTCTTTTCACACTCACTTGGCCCTTCCCCTTCTATGGTATGCTGAAAACATCTCTGACCAAAGATTCAAGCTACATTTGTTTGAGATCTACTTCTGTGGTTTATTTAGCAGGCATGCCATGTTACCTTTGATTCGCAGTTTCCTTCTCAATTTAATTCATCTCATCATATACTTATTATAAGCCTACTGTATGCCAGGCATTCTGCTAGTCACTAAAGATAAAAGTTAAAAATAAATCAACTTGTATCCAGGCAAGTGAAAAAAGTACACATACAAAGTAAATGCAAGGAATTTTCAAGGACAGGCAAACCTACTAAAAAGTAATATTTTCAGAGAAACTAGTGAAGGAGGTAGCCCTTGCTTTGAAATTTGAAGGGAGCTTTGAGTTTCAAGAAGTAAGGATTTTTTAGGCACAGGGAAAATCATATGCAAAAGGATGGAGGAAAGAGATGGAATGTGAGGCATGGAAAACAGGAAGTGAGCTTTTGGTTGAAATGTGAATTGTATGAAAGGTAGTAATGTGGAATCCATTTTGAAAGGTAGGTTGATGATTTTGGACTTTGTATGAGAAAATAAAGAGGGGGCATATTTTATCCTTGAGAATATGGACTGACTCTTTCCACTGACTCTTTCAGCTTCTGGAGAGCGCACAGTCAGATTTTATTTGGTAAATATTAGCCACCCACAGAAGGACTTTGATCATAAGACTGACATACTTTTGGAAAGGTTTGGGGGTAGTGGTGTTAAAGATGAATTAGAGAAAAGACTTAGGATGGTCAATTATTTTACAAATGAGGAAACAGAGGCACAAAGGTGAAATAATTTGCCTAAGTTTACACAGGTAGCAAATGATTGAACTAGGATCTGGACTTGGATGCTCTTGTTTCAAATTTAATAATCTTTCCAATGCTTCATGCTCCCTTTGATGTTTGTTTCTTATCTTTCTTCAACCCTAGAAGTTTTGTAAGTGTTTGAAGATCCCAGAGCCCTATGCTTCTATCTGTTTTTTCCCCAAAGAGGAGACTTGTTCAGCCGTACAATCATGAAGTATTAGAATTGGGACTAGAACTCAGAGCTTCTGAATCTGAGGCAATGTACAGTGAAATTGTTCAAGCAGAAGCTTCGCAGATGCTTGTTGAGTAATGTTACCTTTTTTTTAGGTTTTTGCAAGGCAATGGGGTTAAGTGTCTTGCTGAACATCACACAGCTAGATAATTATTAAGTGTCTGAGGCTGGATTTGAACTCAGGTACTCCTGACTCCAGAGCTGGTGCTCTACCCACTGTGCCACCTAGCTTCCCTGAGTAATGTTATCTTATGAAGTACATTTCTCTCTATTGTGTTTTAAGTAAGTTTTCTAATACTTATAAGCATCTTCCAATTGACATCTAATGTGTTGGGGGAAGGGATGAATTTAATAAGAGCTCATGATGAGCCAAGAGCTGTGATAAGTACTTTACAATATT
Organism: Macrotis lagotis; assembly: GCF_037893015.1. Lineage (NCBI taxonomy): Eukaryota > Metazoa > Chordata > Mammalia > Peramelemorphia > Peramelidae > Macrotis > Macrotis lagotis. The sequence goes on from NC_133666.1 coordinate 298,005,048, forward strand.
ATCTCATGCTAGAGAATAATAAAAATATTATAATACTTACTAGGAAGAGGCTAACATAAGTAATTCTAAATCCATGTTCAATTTAAATTAATCCATTCATTTGATATCACATTCCAACTCTGTGTGTTGTACTAGGAACTAATTAGAATGGGGGTTAGAAGTAGAATAGGGTTCTGTGTAATATAGATAATATACCTTTTGATCTCAAAAAGCTAAAAAATTAGAAAAGCAAGAATGAAGAATTAAGCAATAGAAGATCACTGTACAAGAATTATCAGAAAGCAAGATGGAATGAGTGGCAAATGAATGATATAAATAGGAGGTAAGTACATAGGCAAATGAATGTTATAAATAGGAGCTAAGTACATAGGTAGAAAAACAGATCATTGTGGGTTAGAGAAGGGCTGCTAGGTGGTACAATGCAAAACTATGAATAGACTTAGGAAGACATGAGTTGAAATGTGACCTCAGGCACTTAGTAGCTATGTGATCCTGAGCGAGTCACTTAGCCTTGTTTACCTGAGTTTTCTCATCTATAAAATGAAAGAAATGGCAAATCCCCAAATAGCATCATGAAGAGTTGGACCCAACTGAACAATAAGAAATGGGTTATAGAATTCAGGTGAGGTTACATGGAAGTAATTGAGACCAGAAAAACTGTCAAGAGACAAATGAAGGAGACATTTAAGGCAATGGAAATGAAATTCAATAGTCATAGTAGTTTTGCTGACAGTGACTGATTACTTTATTAGACTACTTCTCTGTCCCACCCCACTCTAAAAGAACCATGCTAATTGCTGCTACAAATGGTTCTCAGTTTTTGGAATTCAACAGATGTCCAGGGCAGACACAAGGAACCTGCAGCCTGAGGGTTGTATTGGTCTACCATTCCTAAGGCAACCACAGATGGGAACTAGAAATCAAAAATTTGGGAACTTCCAAACATAGCCTGTAAATGATGTTACAAATTTCCATATGACCCTAGGCAGAAAAAAGATTCCCCACCCCTGGTCTAGGGATCATGGATTTTGCAATCTGAAGGAATTTAGAAACTAGTCCAACCTCCTCATTTTATAGATGAAGAAACTGAGGTCCAGAGAGTTTAAATGATCTTGGTCCACTCTGAAGATCTTGCTTCCTTCATAAGAGATCCCGATTTCAACTCAATTCATTCTCAGAGCAGAAATGATTGGTTTCCCCAGCTTAGGTTACTTCATCTACTTTCCCACATTCTCTTTGAGGTCACTTTTTTGCTTATATGCAACATACATTTATTTTGCACCTACCATTTGAAAGACACTGTATTAGGCATAGATCTTGCTTTCAATTCTAATCCAGTGAGGGAGGGGAGAAGACATATGTAAATCTCTCTATTTATACAAGAGAGAGTATGACAAGTACAAAGCAGGCCTCTATGAAGAGTATTATGAGAATTTGAGGAGGGAAAGATCATTTATATATTTCCAAGAGAAGAGATCCTAAAGATCTTTATTACATTCTTACAGCTCATGGCATTTAAAGGATTAAAATAATTTAAGTTTATTTCTTACCATACATGGTGGAGTGTATTTTTCTATTTATTTTTTCATTTATTTATTTACTTATCATGTTTCCACATGTATAAGACTCACCCTTTTTTGGAAAATTTAGGGCTAAAAACTGGGAACATCTTATACAGTGGTTGTACCTTTTTTACTTGCATTTCTCACTTTTTCACACTTTTCTTTGTGTTCTCATTGTTTCACATTTTGTTACCAGTATTTTAGGTTATGTATTACCATGTTCTGCCTAGAAATGGCTCAGAAGTAGTTATCTTACAGTGCTGAATTCAGGTTCAAAGTGATCCAGTTTGCATAAGTGAATGGAAATCATGCTGCTGAATGGCAGTTTGCTCCTCCTCCAACTGAGAAAACAATTGAATATTAGCTACAGGAAGAAGAAGAGGCAAAGTCAGTCAAATGGCCTGATCTAGCAAGGGAATTGAAGATGGATTGAAGGGCAAAAAGGCAAGTGGAATTCCTGTGTCCTCAAAGATGGTTCAGCAAAAGGCCAGAAAAATTGCAGATGAAAAAGAAGTTCCTGATTTCAAAGGAGGACACAACTTGTGCTTCAGGTTCATTAAAGGGAATGAACTAAGCTTGAGTCCCTGTACCAGACTTGCCCAAAAGACGCCTGAAATCTATGAGCAGGTCCTTGAATTTCATGATGAATAAAACTTGAATTCAATAACTTTTTTTAAATTTCAGCCCCCCAAATTAAAGTGTGTCTTATACATGGGAGCATTTTATGATGGGGAAATATAATATTTTAAGCATTCATTTAAAAATGTTCTCCATTTCAAATTCTCTCTTTCCTTCTATCCCTTCCCCCCAACTTTGGGAAGAAAAACAATAGGATACTTATTAGGCACATAGTGGACTAAACTTGGTGCTTGAGAATATCCAAAATATAGGTAAACTCCTATAAGTTTATATTCTAGTATTAAGAACTCCCAATAAAATAAACAGAAGGGATTGCCAGATTATATCAGTCACAAAATAGAGGTCTAGATATTTTCCCTGATCCCATCACTTCTCAGACCTCTCCAAACAAGAAATTATGAGCCTAAGATAAAGCAACTTAAGTTGTCTTCATCAACTAGAACATCTTAGAAATAACTTGATTTTTAAAAAGAAGTAAAAAGGGGGCGGAGCCAAGATGGTGACAAGAAGGGATCCAGTTTTAGGAGCTCTCTGATAAAATTCATCAGCTAAGGATGCTAACTAAACTTTTGAGAGACAAAACCCACAAAGGGTCCCAGTGAGGCAGTGGTCCTACTCAAGGTAACCTGGAAAAGAGCAGAAAGGCTCTGCTCCCCGGGATTGGAGAGGTGGCCCGCCAGAGGGGTGGCCCGCCAGAGCCAAAGAACCTCAGTCTCCCCGAGGCAGCCCCAGGGCGCTGGGAGTCTCAGCTCACAGCAGCAGGGGAGTCTTCTGAGCTGCACCCCGAGGAGCATCGGGCACAAAGTGGGGGAACTGGCCGGACCTCTGCCAGAGGGAGCACGTGGAGCCCAGCCCTCAGGGCACACAGCAAGCAGCTTGGTCTTTCCCCAACCCTGCAGGAGCCCCCAGGGCATGAGCCCATTGAGCTGAGGGAGGGGAGTGAAGAGAGACTGCCTAGCTCTGTCCTCTGCCCCTGAAACAGGACTCTGGGGCTCTGACCACATTCAGATCCTGATCGCAGTCTAGGCCCCCCCATAGAACAGCAGCCCCCACCCCCAGCCCCTTGGCAGAGGGGGGCGCTTATGGTCATTCACAGACCAGGAGGGAGGACAAAGCTTCACACACTGAGACCCTTGCGGGAGTGTCCCCAAAGCTCAAGAAACACCCCAAACCAGGCCCAGGCTGGGAAAATGAGCAAGCAGAGAAACAAAAAGAAGACTATTGAGAAATATTTTGCAAATGAGCCCAAGAAGGACCAAAATACTCAGTCTGAAAATGAGGAAGCACAAGCTCCTGCATCTAAAGACTCCAAGAAAAACAGAAATTGGGCTCAGGCTATGACAGAGCTCAAAAAAGACTTTGAAAATCAAATGAGGGAGTTGGAACAAAAACTGGGAAAAGAAATGAGAGAGATGCAGGAAAAACATGAAAATGATGTCAGCAGCTTAGTCAAGGAAATCCAAAAAAATGCTGAAGAAAATAACATGCTAAAAACCAGCTTAGGTCAAATGGATAAAACAGTTCAAAAAGTTATTGAGGAGAAAAATGCTTTAAAAAGCAAAATTGGCCAGATGGAAAAAGAGATAAGAAAACTCTCTGAGGAGAACAAATCCTTCAGACAAAGAATAGAATTCAGGGAGATTGATGAATTTAACAGAAATCAAGAATCAGTATTTCAAAACAAAAAAAATGAAAAATTAGAAGAAAACGTGAAATATCTCATTGAAAAAAACAACTGATATGGAAAACAGATTTAGGAAAGATAATTTAAAAATTATTGGAATACCTGAAAGTCATGATCAGGAAAAGAGCCTTGACATCATTTTCAAAGAATTACTACAGGAAAATTACCCTGATATTCTAGAAGCAGAGGGCAAAATAGAAATGGAGAGAATCCACCGATCCCCCAGAGAAAGAGATCCCAAAAAACCAAGCCCTAGGAATATTATAGCCAACTTCCAGAACTCCCAAGTCAAAGAGAAAATATTACAAGCAGCCAGAAAGACACAGTTCAAATATCGTGGAGCTGCAGTAAGGATCACACAGGACTTAGCAGTAGCTACATTGGAAGCTTGTAGGGCTTGGAATACAATATACCGGAAGGCAAGAGAGCTTAGAATGCAGCCAAGAATGAACTACCCAGCAAGGCTGAATGTCCTCTTCCAGGGAAAAAGATGGACTTTCAATGAGCCAGGGGAATTTCAAAGGTTCCTTTTGGAATGGCCAGAGCTGAACAGAAGGTTTGATCTTCAGATACAGGACTCAGGTGAAGCATGGAGATTGGAGGAGAGGGGGGAAATATGAGGGACTTAATGAGGATGAACTGCATGTATTCCTGCATGGAAAAATGACACTGATAATACTCATATGAACCTTCTCAGTTAATAGAGCAGGTAGAGAGAGCTTTTATAGTTGAAGCACAGGAGAAAGCTGAATTTGAAGATAAAATATGGTATAAAAATGGAGTCAACAGAAAAAAAGGGAAATGGAATGGGAGAAAGAAAAAGGAGAGGGGGAATAGTCCAAGATATTTCACATCAGATTTTTTTAATTACAATGAGCTATTGCAATGATATGGAAGGGGGGAGGCAAGGGAGAATGAGGGAAACTTTGCCCTCATCAGAGATGGCTAGGAGAGGAAAAAGCAAATATACTTAATGGGGTATAGGCATCTGGAGTAAGAAGGAGGGGGGAGCAGGGGGAAGGGGTGGGGATGTGGATAAAGGAGGAGAGGATGGACCATGGGGGGAGAGTGGCCAGATATAACACATTTTCTTTCTTACTTCTTGCAAGGGGCTGGGAATGGAAGGCCTGCCCAGGACCACAGGGCCAGGTGGATTCTGGGCCTAAGGGGTGGTATGGGGGCTCAGGGCTTCTTGGCCCCAGGACCAGGGATCTGTCTGCTGCGCCACTCAGTGACACTACAGCAGAGTCATAGTGAAAGGAGAGAGAAAATAGAGTACATGGTAGTGGAGAAATAAGAAAGGAGGGAGTTGCGATCAGCAATGGCAAAGGTGGAAAAATATGGAAATAACTCATAAAGAATGAGATCCACCCATGACAGAGTTGTTGGTGTTGGAACAAAGACTCAAGCACATTTTTTGTTATTATTATTTGGGGGAGGGTGCAGGGCAAGTGGGGCTGGATGGCCTGCCTGGGGCCACATAGCGGGGTGATCTTTGAGTGCCTGGGGCCGGATTTGGACCCAGGTGCTCCTGGCTCAAGGGCCAATGCTCTGTCTGCCACCCAGCCTCCCCTACTATTATTACTATTTTATTTTATTTTGGGTCTTTTTTTTTTGTTTTGTTTTTTTTGTTTTTGCAGGGCAGTGGGGTTCAGGTGGCTTGCATGTCAAATGGCTGGGTGATTGTTGGGTTTACGAGGCTGGATATGGACTGGGGTCCTCGTGGCTCCAGGGCTGGTGCTTCGTCCATTGCGCCACCTGGCCATACCTACAATTATTACTATTATTATTTTTTTATTTTAATTTTTTTCTCTCCCCTTTACTTTTTTTGCCCAAACAAGTCTGTCTATATTCATGGGGAAGGAGGGGTATTTTGTTTACTTGTAAACAAGAATATTTTATTAATGTAAAAAAACATTTGTACAAAATGAGAATAAAAAATAAATTAAAAAAAAAAGTCAGGCATTCCAAGAGGTGAAAGTGAAGAGTAACAAACCTCTCAGACTGGCCAATATGACCAGAAAGGATAATGATCAATGTTGGAAGGGATGCGAGAAATCTGGGACACTAATATATTGTTGGTGGAGCTATGAACTCATCCAATCTTTCTGGAGAGCAATTTGGGATTATGCCCGAAGGGCAGCAAAAATGTGCACACAACTTTGATCCAGCAATAACACTACTGGGTCTATACCCTGAAGAGATTATGAAAAAGGGTAAAAACATCACTTGTACAAAAATATTCATAGCAGCCCTGTTTGTGGTGGCAAAAAATTGGAAATTAAGTGAATGTCCTTTAATTGGGGAATGGCTTAACAAACTGTAGTATATGTATGTCATGGTACACTATTATTCTATTAGAAACCAGGAGGCATGGAAATTCAGGAAATCCTGGAAGGATTTGCATGAACTGATGCTGAGTGAGATGAGCAGGACCAGAAAAACATTGTACACCCTAAAAGCAACATGGGGGTGATGATCAACTTTGATGGACTTGCTCATTCCATCAGTGCAACAACCAGTGACAATTTTGGGCTATCTGCAATGGAGAATACCATCTGTATCCAGAGAAAGAATTGTGGAGTTTGAACAAAGACCAAAGATTATTACCTTCAAATTAGAAAAAAAAAAGTTATCTTATAATGTAATTTTACTATCTCATACTTTATTTTTCTTCCTTAAGGATATGATTTCTCTGTCATCACATTCAACTGAGATCAATGTATAACATGGAATCAATGTAAAGACTATCAGAATATTTTCTGTGGGGGGAGGGGGAGGTAGCAAGAATGGGGGAAAAATTGTAAAACTCAAAACAAATAAAATCTTTCTTAAAAAAAAAAGAAGTAAAAAGAAAAATCCTAAAACCTCTCCCTGCCCTGTCTTTCCTCCCTCTCTATGTGCATTAAGACTGCACTAGCAGAGCCAAGGATAAAACACAGACTTACAATGTAAAACATTCTCCACATCCTGTTTCTTCCCTCCCTCTCTCTTTTCAATTTCAGACTATAGAAATTTTCCATGGCAGAAAACCACAACCCTGTAGCAACAGTACTGCAAAGCTCTGAACCACTAAGTTCAAGGTCAAAGAATTAAAAAATAGAAGGAAAGGGACGTGTCAGTCACTAGAATAAAACACTGTGTGTTAGTGTATGTGTATGTATGTAAGTATGTGAAGTTGTGTAGCACTCCACCAATCCTGAAGGAAAGAGCATAGCATTCAACTGAAGGCAGTTCTGTTCGTCCAACTCTGTGTTAGAATAGAGACCTAGACTAGTGAACTGTGAATTACTCATACTAAGAGACTGAGACACTATGATCCAGACCTTGAGGAAACCATAACCAAAAGGGAGGGAGTTAGAAAGTGAGTGATGGGGAAAATAATAGGAATAAATATACCTTACTAAAGATCTCAGGAAGAAGAAACTCAAAAAATTAGAAAAGCAAACAGATAAATCAACAAGAAAAGAATAATAAGCAATAGAAGGTAATCACTGAACTACATGATTAGTAAATAATCCAACTCTGTGTTTGTACTAGGAGCTAATTAGAATGGGGGTTAGAAGTAGAATAGGTTCTGTGCAATATAGATAATGATACCTTTTGATCTCAAAAAGCTAAAAAATTAGAAAAGCAAGAATGAGAATTAAGCAATAGAAGATCACTGTAGAATTATAGATGGAATGAGTGGCAAATGAATGATATAAATAGGAGGTAAGTACATAGGCAAATGATGTTATAAATAGAGCTAAGTACATAGGTAGAAAAACAGATCATTGTGGGTTAGAGAAGGGCTGCTAGGTGGTACAATGGCAAAACTATGAATAGACTTAGGAAGACATGAGTTGAAATGTGACCTCAGGCACTTAGTAGCTATGTGATCCTGAGCGAGTCACTTAGCCTTGTTTACCTGAGTTTTCTCATCTATAAAATGAAAGAAATGGCAAATCCCCAAATAGCATCATGAAGAGTTGGACCCAACTGAACAATAAGAAATGGGTTATAGAATTCAGGTGAGGTTACATGGAAGTAATTGAGACCAGAAAACTGTCAAGAGACAAATGAAGGGGACTTTAAGGCAATGGAAATGAAATTCAATAGTCATAGTAGTTTTGCTGACAGTGACTGATTACTTTATTAGACTACTTCTCTGTCCCACCCCACTCTAAAAGAACCATGCTAATTGCTGCTACAAATGGTTCTCAGTTTTTGGAATTCAACAGATGTCCAGGGCAGACACAAGGAACCTGCAGCCTGAGGGTTGTATTGGTCTACCATTCTAAGGCAACCACAGATGGGAACTAGAAATCAAAAATTTGGGAACTTCCAAACATAGCCTGTAAATGATGTTACAAATTTCCATATGACCCTAGGCAGAAAAAAAGATTCCCCACCCCTGGTCTAGGGATCATGGATTTTGCAATCTGAAGGAATTTAGAAACTAGTCCAACCTCCTCATTTTATAGATGAAGAAACTAGGTCCAGAGAGTTTAAATGATCTTGGTCCACTCTGAAAATCTTGCTTCCTTCATAAAGAGATCCCGATTTCAACTCAATTCATTCTCAGAGCAGAAATGATTGGTTTCCCCAGCTTAGTTACTTCATCTACTTTCCCACATTCTCTTTGAGGTCACTTTTTTGCTTATATGCAACATACATTTATTTTGCACCTACCATTTGAAAGACACTGTATAGGCATAGATCTTGCTTTCAATTCTAATCCAGTGAGGGGAGGGAGAAGACATATGTAAATCTCTCTATTTATACAAGAGAGAGTATGGACAAGTACAAAGCAGGCCCTCTATGAAGAGTATTATGAGAATTTGAGGAGGGAAAGATCATTTATATATTTCCAAGAGAAGAGATCCTAAAGATCTTTATTACATTCTTACAGCTCATGGCATTTACAGGATTAAAATAATTTAAGTTTATTTCTTACCATACATGGTGGAGTGTATTTTTCTATTTATTTTTTCATTTATTTATTTACTTATCATGTTTCACATGTATAAGACTCACCCTTTTTTGGAAAATTTAGGGCTAAAAACTGGAACATCTTATACAGTGGTTGTACCTTTTTTACTTGCATTCTCACTTTTTCACACTTTTCTTTGTGTTCTCATTGTTTCACATTTTGTTACCATATTTTAGGTTATGTATTACCATGTTCTGCCTAGAAATGCTCAGAAGTAGTTATCTTACAGTGCTGAATTCAGGTTCAAAGTGATCCAGTTTGCATAAGTGAATGGAAATCATGCTGCTGAATGGCAGTTTGCTCCTCCTCCAACTGAGAAAACAATTGATATAGCTACAGAAGAGAAGAGGCAAAGTCAGTCAAATGGCCTGATCTAGCAAGGGAATTGAAGATGGATTGAAGGGCAAAAAGGCAAGTGGAATCTGTGTCCTCAAAGATGGTTCAGCAAAAGGCCAGAAAAATTGCAGATGAAAAAGAAGTTCCTGATTTCAAAGGAGGACAACAACTGTGCTTCAGGTTCATTAAAGGAATGAACTAAGCTTGAGTCCCTGTACCAGACTTGCCCAAAGACGCCTGAAATCTAAGAGCAGGTCCTTGAATTTCATGATGAATAAAACTTGAATTCAATAACTTTTTTTAAATTTCAGCCCCCCAATTAAAGTGTGTCTTATACATGGGAGCATTTTATGATGGGGACATATAATATTTTAAGCATTCATTTAAAAATGTTCTCCATTTCAAATTCTCTCTTTCCTTCTATCCCTTCCCCCCAACTTTGGAAGAAAAACAATAGGATACTTATTAGGCACATAGTGGACTAAACTTGGTGCTTGAGAATATCCAAATATAGGTAAACTCCTATAAGTTTATATTCTAGTATTAAGAACTCCCAATAAAATAAACAGAAGGGATTGCCAGATTATATCAGTCACAAAATAGAGGTCTAGATATTTTTCCCTGATCCCATCACTTCTCAGACCTCTCCAACAAGAAATTATGAGCCTAAGATAAAGCAACTTAAGTTGTCTTCATCAACTAGAACATCTTAGAAATAACTTGATTTTAAAAAGAAGTAAAAAGGGGGTGGAGCCAAGATGGTGACAAGAAGGGATCCAGTTTTAGGAGCTCTCTGATAAAATTCATCAGCTAAGATGCTAACTAAAACTTTTGAGAGACAAAACCCACAAAGGGTCCAGTGAGGCAGTGGTCCTACTCAAGGTAACCTGGAAAAGAGCAGAAGGCTCTGCTCCCGGATTGGAGAGGTGGCCCGCCAGAGGGGTGGCCCGCCAGAGCCAAAGAACCTCAGTCTCCCCGAGGCAGCCCCAGGGCGCTGGGAGTCTCAGCTCACAGCAGCAGGGAGTCTTCTGAGCTGCACCCCGAGGAGCATCGGCACAAAGTGGGGGAACTGGCCGGACCTCTGCCAGAGGGAGCACGTGAGCCCAGCCCTCAGGGCACACAGCAAGCAGCTTGGTCTTTCCCCAACCCTGCAGGAGCCCCCAGGGCATGAGCCCATTGAGCTGAGGGAGGGGAGTGAAGAGAGACTGCCTAGCTCTGTCCTCTGCCCCTGAAACAGGACTCTGGGGCTCTGACCACATTCAGATCCTGATCGCAGTCTAGGCCCCCCCATAGAACAGCAGCCCCCCCCCCACCGCCTTGGCAGAGGGGGGCGCTTATGGTCATTCACAGACCAGGAGGGAGGACAAAGCTTCACACACTGAGACCCTTGCGGGAGTGTCCCCAAAGCTCAGAAACACCCCAAACCAGGCCCAGGCTGGGAAAATGAGCAAGCAGCAGAGAAACAAAAAGAAGACTATTGAGAAATATTTGCAAATGAGCCCAAGAAGGACCAAAATACTCAGTCTGAAAATGAGAAGCACAAGCTCCTGCATCTAAAGACTCCAAGAAAAACAGAAATTGGGCTCAGGCTATGACAGAGCTCAAAAAGACTTTGAAAATCAATGAGGGAGTTGGAACAAAAACTGGGAAAAGAAATGAGAGAGATGCAGGAAAAACATGAAAATGATGTCAGCAGCTTAGTCAAGGAAATCCAAAAAAATGCTGAAGAAAATAACATGCTAAAAAACCAGCTTAGGTCAAATGATAAAACAGTTCAAAAGTTATTGAGGAGAAAAATGCTTTAAAAAGCAAAATTGCCGATGAAAAAGAGATAAGAAAACTCTCTGAGGAGAACAAATCCTTCAGACAAAGAATAGAATTCGGGAAGATTGATGAATTTAACAGAAATCAAGAATCAGTATTTCAAAACAAAAAAAATGAAAAATTAGAAGAAAACGTGAAATATCTCATTGAAAAAAACAACTGATATGGAAAACAGATTTAGGAAAGATAATTTAAAAATTATTGGAATACCTGAAAGTCATGATCAGGAAAAGAGCCTTGACATCATTTTCAAAGAATTACTACAGGAAAATTACCCTGATATTCTAGAAGCAGAGGGCAAAATAGAAATGGAGAGAATCCACCGATCCCCCAGAGAAAGAGATCCCAAAAAAACCAAGCCCTAGGAATATTATAGCCAACTTCCAGAACTCCCAAGTCAAAGAGAAAATATTACAAGCAGCCAGAAAGACACAGTTCAAATATCGTGGAGCTGCAGTCCAGGATCACACAGGACTTAGCAGTAGCTACATTGGAAGCTTGTAGGGCTTGGAATACAATATACCGGAAGGCAAGAGAGCTTAGAATGCAGCCAAGAATGAACTACCCAGCAAGGCTGAATGTCCTCTTCCAGGGAAAAAGATGGACTTTCAATGAGCCAGGGGAATTTCAAAGGTTCCTTTTGGAATGGCCAGAGCTGAACAGAAGGTTTGATCTTCAGATACAGGACTCAGGTGAAGCATGGAGATTGGAGGAGAGGGGGGAAATATGAGGGACTTAATGAGGATGAACTGCATGTATTCCTGCATGGAAAAATGACACTGATAATACTCATATGAACCTTCTCAGTTAATAGAGCAGGTAGAGAGAGCTTTTATAGTTGAAGCACAGGAGAAAGCTGAATTTGAAGATAAAATATGGTATAAAAATGGAGTCAACAGAAAAAAAGGGAAAATGGAATGGGAGAAAGAAAAAGGAGAGGGGGAATAGTCCAAGATATTTCACATCAGATTTTTTTTTATTACAATGAGCTATTGCAATGATATGGAAGGGGGGAGGCAAGGGAGAATGAGGGAAACTTTGCCCTCATCAGAGATGGCTAGGAGAGGAAAAAGCAAATATACTTAATGGGGTATAGGCATCTGGAGTAAGAAGGAGGGGGGAGCAGGGGGAAGGGGTGGGGATGTGGATAAAGGAGGAGAGGATGGACCATGGGGGGAGAGTGGCCAGATATAACACATTTTCTTTCTTCTTGCAAGGGGCTGGGAATGGAAGGCCTGCCCAGGACCACAGGGCCAGGTGGATTCTGGGCCTAAGGGGTGGTATGGGGGCTCAGGGCTTCTTGGCCCCAGGACCAGGGATCTGTCTGCTGCGCCACTCAGTGACACTACAGCAGAGTCATAGTGAAAGGAGAGAGAAAATAAAGTACATGGTAGTGGAGAAATAAGAAAGGAGGGAGTTGCGATCAGCAATGGCAAAGGTGGAAAAATATGGAAATAACTCATAAAGAATGAGATCCACCCATGACAGAGTTGTTGGTGTTGGAACAAAGACTCAAGCACATTTTTTGTTATTATTATTTGGGGGAGGGTGCAGGGCAAGTGGGGCTGGATGGCCTGCCTGGGGCCACATAGCGGGGTGATCTTTGAGTGCCTGGGGCTGGATTTGGACCCGGGTGCTCCTGGCTCAAGGGCCAATGCTCTGTCTGCCACCCAGCCTCCCCTACTATTATTACTATTTTATTTTATTTTGGGTCTTTTTTTTTTTTTTTTTTTTTTTTTTTGTTTTTGCAGGGCAGTGGGGTTCGGGGTGGCTTGCATGTCAAATGGCTGGGTGATTGTTGGGTTTACAAGGCTGGATATGGACTGGGGTCCTTGTGGCTCCAGGGCTGGTGCTTCGTCCATTGCGCCACCTGGCCATACCTACAATTCTTACTATTATTATTTTTTTATTTTAATTTTTTTCTCTCCCCTTTACTTTTTTTGCCCAAACAAGTCTGTCTATATTCATGGGGAAGGAGGGGCATTTTGTTTACTTGTAAACAAGAATATTTTATTAATATAAAAAAAATTTGTACAAAATGAGAATAAAAAATAAATTTAAAAAAAAGTCAGGCATTCCAAGAGGTGAAAGTGAAGAGAAACAAACCTCTCAGACTGGCCAATATGACCAGAAAAGAGAATGATCAATGTTGGAAGGGATGCGAGAAATCTGGGACACTAATATATTGTTGGTGGAGCTATGAACTCATCCAACCTTTCTGGAGAGCAATTTGGAATTATGCCCAAAGGGCAGCAAAAATGTGCACACAACTTTGATCCAGCAATAACACTACTGGGTCTATACCCTGAAGAGATTATGAAAAAGGGTAAAAACATCACTTGTACAAAAATATTCATAGCAGCCCTGTTTGTGGTGGCAAAAAATTGGAAATTAAGTGAATGTCCTTTAATTGGAGAATGGCTTAACAAACTGTGGTATATGTATGTCATGGAACACTATTGTTCTATTAGAAACCAGGAGGCATGGAAATTCAGGAAATCCTGGAAGGATTTGCATGAACTGATGCTGAGTGAGATGAGCAGGACCAGAAAAACATTGTACACCCTAAAAGCAACATGGGGGTGATGATCAACTTTGATGGACTTGCTCATTCCATCAGTGCAACAACCAGTGACAATTTTGGGCTATCTGCAATGGAGAATACCATCTGTAACCAGAGAAAGAATTGTGGAGTTTGAACAAAGACCAAAGATTATTACCTTCAAATTAGAAAAAAAAAAAGTTATCTTATAATGTAATTTTACTATCTCATACTTTATTTTTCTTCCTTAAGGATATGATTTCTCTGTCATCACATTCAACTGAGATCAATGTATAACATGGAATCAATGTAAAGACTATCAGAATATTTTCTGTGGGGGGAGGGGGAGGTAGCAAGAATGGGGGAAAAATTGTAAAACTCAAAACAAATAAAATCTTTCTTAAAAAAAAAGAAGTAAAAAAAAAAATCCTAAAACCTCTCCCTGCCCTGTCTTTCCTCCCTCTCTATCTGCATTAAGACTGCACTAGCAGAGCCGAGGATAAAACACAGACTTACAATGTAAAACATTCTCCACATCCTGTTTCTTCCCTCCCTCTCTCTTTTCAATTTCAGACTATAGAAATTTTCCATGGCAGAAAACCACAACCCTGTAGCAACAGTACTGCAAAGCTCTGAACCACTAAGTTCAAGGTCAAAGAATTAAAAAATAGAAGGAAAGGGACGTGTCAGTCACTAGAATAAAACACTGTGTGTTAGTGTATGTGTATGTATGTAAGTATGTGAAGTTGTGTAGCACTCCACCAATCCTGAAGGAAAGAGCATAGCATTCAACTGAAGGCAGTTCTGTTCGTCCAAAAGTGAGTTAGAATAGAGACCTAGATTAGTGAACTGTGAATTACTCATACTAAGAGACTGAGACACTATGATCCAGACCTTGAGGAAACCATAACCAAAAGGGAGGGAGTTAGAAAGTGAGTGATGGGGAAAATAAAAGGAATAAAAAGAAATTACTAAAGATTTCAGGAAGAAGAAACTCAAAGATTTTGAAAACAAACAGATAAATCAACAAGAAAAAAATAATAACAATAGAAGGTAATATGAACTACATGATTAGTAAATAAGTTTAGGTATCTAAATATTGTAAAACTATGTGGTCAAGGAGGGTAGAGGAGGCAGAGCTGTGTCTCACATCAGATTCACCTGAGTGAATTCTATGTTACATTCCTGTGCTCCCTCTATTAGGCTCATACAGTGCAAATCCTGACTGATACTGTTCATACCTCCCTAGTCATGTACCCCTACTGCATGTCACTGTACAAAACAAAAGAAAATGATCCAAACATTGATGAGACAGAGGATCTTGTAAAATTTAAGGAGAATGTAGAACCATAGCATTCTGTTCCTGAGTGATTCAAAATAAAAATGAGAATCATGAGAGCCTAATTTGCGACAGCACAGTAAAAATCATGAATACAATAGAAAAACTTGATTCTGCAAAGGCAAGCCTCGCCAATGAAACAAAAGAAAGAATAGTATATTGGAAAGGCAAATATATAGAATTGAAGGATGATCTAGGAAAAAAGCAAAACAAAACCAAAAACTAATATTCAAAGAAAATATGCTCACTTTGCAAGCAAGATATACTGATTTCAAAGATAAGATGCATAGAGATAATACACATATATCTTCCAGAAGAACATGGAAAGGCTAAAAAAATTTTAAAAGAAATAGAAGATAACCAGACCTTCTGAATATAGAACATGAAATTACAATTGAAAGAATTCAAGGATTATCTCCAGAAAACAAACAAAACAAACAAAAAGAAGGCTACAAATTATAAAACACATAGTAGTTAAAAATTAACAATTCAACTTGGAAACAAGTTCTGTAAGTGACCAGGAGAAGACCTTCAAATACAAAGAAAAAGACATTTGAATAAGGTAAGACTATTTTGTACCACCTGAAAACATAGGAAACAATGGGATAATGTCTGAAAAGAAATGTCATATATAAAAATCTGAGCTTATCCATTCAGAAAAAAATGAATGTTCAATAAAAAAGTTAGGAATATTTTTAGAAAGAAAACCAGAACTGAGGAAAATATTTGCTTTTCAAACATGTCAAACAAGAGGGAAACAAGGGAATGAATAAATGGAACATCAAAGATAGCAAAAGTGATGAGACCAATAAAAGACTTCAATCTAATATACAAAAGGGTTCAAAAAGTGAAGGCAGAAATTTGGTAGAGGAAACAGTGAAGAAGCAAAAAGAGACATAGACAAAACCTGGTGATAATCTTACAAGTAAATCAGTTCTTTTTTTGGGGGGGGATGTTGTAATATGGGAGGATACATGAAATAGGGGGATGGGATCAGGGTGATAAAGATATAGGGATCAAATCAAGAATTAGCAAAGAGAAAGGTTACCTTTGTGGTCTTAGAGAAAAGCCTATAATGGAATATAAAGAAAGGAAAGAGACGATAATTATAGGCATCAAGAATCAGAAAATGAGAGTTTAGAGTAGACAGAGAATGAAAAGGGATATATAAAAAACAAAATTTAAAAGTAAAAAGGAGTAGAAGAGAAAGTAGTTAACTAAGGGAAAAAGGGGTGGGGAAAAAGAATTTACAAAACAGATAAAATGAGGAGAATAACAAAATCCTACAGGATAGGCATAACAAAAGAGTAGATTAGCAGTAAGGGGGAATGAATCAATCAAAACAGGGCCATCTTAAAAAAAAAGATGAAAGAAAAGTAACTTAAGGAATATAATACTGTGATTATAACAAGAGGAAAATATTATAACTTGAAAAGAATCTTTGATATTAGAGATATATGTAGGAAAGTAAAAATATAACTAATTCAAAATTTTAAATATAAAGGGATTAAATAAGCCAGTAACATGAAGAAGAGTGACAGATTAGATAAAAAAACCCAAATTCTACAGTCTGTTGCTTATAAGAAGCACTATTAAAAAACAAAGACATTTACAAAATAAGTATGATCAGGTGGAAAAAATTTCCTACACAAGTGAATAAAAAATTTAGGATTACAATCACATTATCTGAGAAAGTAAAAATAAACATTAAAAAAAAGGTAACTGGGATAAACAAAGAAAATTATGTATCTATGTGTGCATATGTATATATATATAATATATTTCTATAATCTCTATGTATGTATATATGTATGTATATGATATCAGTTATTAACATATTCTCCTAATTCCTAAGCATTTGAATTTATAAAGGAAACATTACTTGAGTGCTAAGAAGACATATATGATCTTGATGGATAGATTTCAGATTGATAGATTGCAACATCCCTTAGCCAGTTTTGGATAAATATAACAGAAAGATAAAAAGAAAACTATAGACCTGAATAAACTGCTGAAGTAACTAGAGTGAAGACATATGCTATCTTCTAAATGAGATGCATATAAGAATGTGTATATTTCTCAACTGTGGAACTTTTAAAAAAATTGGAAACAATAGGGAACAAAGATATTACAAACAAATGTAAAAAAGTAGAAATAATCACTATATACTTTACAGATCATTATGCAAGCAAGTGATTCAGGACCTATAAATAAAACATTCATATTCCAATGAAGATTTAATCATGAGACTTTAAATAATTAGTCAAAGAGAAAAATCATTGAAATAAATAATAACTATATAAAAATTCTATAATGAAATAAAATGCCAAAATTTCTGAGATGCAACTAAAGTAGTTGTCAGAGGGAAAAATTATATCCTTACAAACATACATTTATAAAATAGAAAAAAAGGGGGAGAATAAATGAATCGAACAGGCATATAAAAAAGTAGAGAAGCAAATTAAAAGAAGAAAAGAAAAGGTTAAAAATGAGAGTAGAAATAGATAAAATGGAACAATATAAATCCCTAATGGAAATGATACAAATTTGAAAAGTCATAACTAATCTGATTTAAAAAAAAGACTAAAAAAATCAAATCATTAAAATAGCCAATGAGCGAAAGTCATTGAAGAAATTAAAAGGATACTCATCATATATTATTATATATGCTAACAAAACTGAGAACATTAAATAGAAGAATAGTATCAACAATATAAAATATCCAAACCATGAGAAGACTAACTAGAGATCTTAAATAATCCAGTCTCAGAAAATGAAATATATCTAGTTACAAAGGCATTGCAAAAGAGTAAAATTTCCTGACTGCCAGATTCACAGTGGAATTCTATCACACTTTGAAGGACTGGTTAGTACCCATATTTCAAACAAAAAAAGAAATAACCTTACCAGAATACTTTTATGAGTCAAATATAGTCCTAATACTTAAACTGGGAAAAGAAAAACCACAGAAAGAAAATTATAGGTCTATATCACTAAAGAACTGTGACTTAAAAATTTTATATAAGATTTTATTGGATTATAATGATTTATGCTATAATAATCTATCTAAGAATTCATTCCATATCATTGACTAGGGTTTATATACTAAGGATTCATAGATGGTTCAAAATTAGAAAAATAATTAACAGAAATAATCAAAATAAACACCAAAACATCCATAATATGATCATCTTAAAATGCAAAAAAAGTCTTTGAAATAGAAACACTCTTTTATGCCAAAAACCTTACAAAGTACAAGAATTGGGGATTCTTTTTTAATACATTAAAAAAGCATCTATCTAAAAACAAAGTCAGGGGTGGCTAGGTGGCATAGGGGATAAAGCACCGGCCTTGGAGTCAGGAGTACCTGGGTTCAAATCTGATCTCAGACACAATAATTACCTAGCTGTGTGGCCTTGGGCAAGCCACTTAACCCCATTTGCCTTGCAAAAACCTAAAAAAAAAACCAAATAAAAACAAAGTCAGACATCATATGCTATAGGGATATACTGGGATAGAAGCAAGGGGATGCTCACTCTCCTCACTACTTTTTATGGAAATGCTAACAATAATAAAAAGATTATAGTTTTTTTTCCTTCTGTAAATTGCTTGTTCATCTCATTTGGAGAATGGTCCTTTTCTCTAAATCTTTGTCCTTATATATTTGAGAAATAAGACCTTTATCAGAGATACTTGTTATAAAATTTCATATCCCACCCCCACCAATTTCCTGCTTTTTCTTCATTCTTTTAATGGGGAAAAAGCAAAAAACAAAAAATAAAAAAGTTTTTCATTTCATGTAATTAAAATTATCCATTTTACTTTCTGATAAGCTTTCTGTCTCTTGTTGGTATGTAAATGCTTCCCTTATTCATGGAACTGACATGTAAATTTTTCTATACTCCCCTAATTTTTTTATGGTTTTACCTTTTATATCTAATTTATGCATTTGTTTGACCTTATCTTGATATATGATATAAGTTGTTGCTCTAAGCCTAGGTTTTGGCAAACTTATTTTCAGTTTTCCCAGAAGTTTTGTCAAATAGTGAGTTCTTAACCCCAAAATTTGAATCTTTTAGGTTCATTCAACACTAGAGCAGTCCTTTACTACTATATATTGAATGCCTAATTTATTTCTCTTACTAATCACTCTATTTCTTCACTGGGACCAAATTATTTTGATGATTAGTGCTTTGTAACATAGTTTGAAATAGGATAATGCTGGGTTACATTTCTTCACATTTTTTCATTGATTCTCTTGATATTTGTATGATACCAAATAAGTAAATTAATTTAGGTAGAAATGGAATTTTTATTCTATTGGTTCAGCAAGAATTGTTTAGATGTAATTTTATTTGTCTGAAAAGTGTTTTGTAATAGTATTCATATAGTTTCTGAGTATTTCTTGACAGATAGAATCCTAATATTTTATACTGTCTTTATAAAATTTACATGTAGTTATTTTAAATGAAATTTCTCTTTATATCTTTTCTAGCTGGGTTTGTTGGTAACATAACAATGCTGATTATTTGTGTGGATTTACTTTATACTCTGTAACTTTACTAAATTATTTCAACTAGTTTTTCAGTTGATTTTCTAGGGTTGTCTATGTCTGCCAATATATCACTGGCAAAGAATGATAATCCTGCTTTCTCATTTCCTATTCTTATTTCTCATGATTTTTCTTTCATGTTTATTTTTTATGTTTCTACTGAGTCTTGGGTTTGAATGTCAGATTTTCTATTCAATTCTATATTTTTCTCCATTAGGAATGTTTGAAAGTCCTCTTTTACATTAAAGATATATTTCTTTTTCTCCCGAAGGATTATGCTCAATTTTTCCTGGCTAGGTTGTTTTTTGATTATAATTCCAGGTCTTTTGCCTTTCAGAAAATCATATTCTAAGCTCTCTATTTCTTTAGTTTGGTAACTGTTAAAGCTTGTGTGATCTTGACTCTAGTTCTGTAGAATTTGCATGATTTCTCTTGGTTGCTTGCAATACTTTCTCCGTGACCTGGAAAGTCTAGAAATGACTGCAATGTTCCTGGGCTTTTCATTTTGAGCTGTCTTACAGGAGGTTATTGGTAGATTCTTTCAATTTTTATTTCTCCCCTCTGTTTCTAAGATGCTGGGATAGTTTTCCTTTACTCTTTCTTGAAATATTTTAGCTAAGCTATTTTTTTTTTTATCATGGCTTTCAGAATGTCCAATAATTCTTTTTTTTTTTTTTTTTTAGGTTTTTGCAAGGCAAATGGGGTTAAGTGGCTTGCCCAAGGCCACACAGCTAGGTAATTATTAAGTGTCTGAGACCAGATTTGAACCCAGGTATTCCTGACTCCAGGGCCAGTGATTTATCCACTGTGCCACCTAGCCACCCCCATGTCCAATAATTCTTCAATTATCTCTCCTGAAACTTTTTTCCAGATCAGTTGTCTTTACAACGAGATATTTCACATTTTCTTGATTTTAAATTTTTTTTTGATTTGTATTATTTCTTGATGTCCCATAGAGTCATTAACTTCTACCTGTCAAATTTTATTTTTTAAGGAATTTTATTATTCAAAGAGTTTTTGTTCCTCTTTTATCATTTGACCTATTCTCTTTTTAAGGGTTTTTTTTCCTAGTATTTTTTTTTCCTTTGAAGCTGTTGACTTCTTTTCACAATTTTCTTGTATTATTTCTGTTAGCCTTCCTCCCCCTCCCCATCCCATTTTTTTCAGTATCACTCTTTTTGATTTAATATTTTTTGCTTTTTTGATAGCTCCTTTTATTAACTCTTCCAAGATTTCTTGTTGAGCTTGTGTACAATCATCATTTTCTTTTCCTCTAAGGCTTTCCTTATAGATGTTTTTACATTGTTATCTTTTCTGAATTTCTAATTTGATTTTTCCCTTTCACCCTATTAGATTTTTATGGTTGGATCTTTTTGCATTTCTTGCTCATTTTTTCCCCCAGTCTATTTCTTAACTTTGAACCTTTTTTTTTTAAGAGTTGACCTCTGCTTATCTGGGGAAGGTGACACTGCCCTGCACTTCAGACAATTTAACCTGCTGTTTTTCCAACTAATTCTAGAGCTCTGGAAGTTTTCAGTGCTTCCAAGTTAGTGTGACTTGGGGAGAGGCATAGCCACTTCTTTCCTGATCCATGTCCTATTTTTATCCAGGGAGAGGATCTTTTCCCTTGCAACCACAAGCACTAGAATTCCTCTCCCCCCAGGAAATGGAATCAGATTTTCTCCTCTCTTATGAGTGCAAACTCTTTCCTCTTCCTCAGAACTGTGACCCAGAGCTGAACAATAAAAACAGCACCCAGTACTGTGGCCCTCATAAACTTTTTTGATCAATATTTCAATCCCCTTACCACCTCTCATTATTGAGAGCTCCTAAAACTGTTTCCACTGCTCCTGCTATTGCCACCACCTCTGAGACTTATATCTAGTATTCCCCCCCCCAAGCTATGTTCTGGGTCACCCTCTACTCCTGTTTTACAGCCCTCTCCATGAAACCTCTTTACTTTTTTTTTTTTTGACTAGAAAATGTCTCACCATGACTTTTTGTGGCTATTTTTTGTTGTTATTATTTTTCAGTCGTGTCCTATTCTTTGTGATCCAATTTAAAATTTTCTTGGCAAAGTTTATTTTTCAGAAGAGGTTAAGGGACTGGTCCATGGAATTAAGAGAATCCTGGAAGGACTTTCATAAACCAATGCTGAGTGAGATGAGCAGAGCTAGAAGAACATTGCATACCCTAACAGCAACTTGGGGGTGATGGTCAACCTTAATGGACTTGCTCATTCCATCAGTGCAACAACCAGGTACAATTTTGTTGGTATCTGCAGTGGAGAATACCATCTGTATCCAGAGAAAGAATTGTGGAGTTTGAACAAAGACCAAAGACTATTTACCTTTAATTAAAAAAAAAAACAACCAACTGTTATCTTATTATGTAATTTTACTATCTCTTATACTTTATGTTTCTTCCTTAAGGATATGTTTTCTCTCTCATCACATTTGACTGAGATCAATGAATACCAAGGAAACAATGTAAAGAGTAACAGACTACCTTTTCTGGGGATGGGTGGGAGGAGGGAAACAAGATTAGGGGAAAAATTATAAAATTCAAAATAAATAAAATCTTTGTTTAAAAAAATAAAAAGACTGGCCTAGAGTCATACAGCTAGAAAGTATCTGAGGCTAGATTTGAACTCAGGAAGATAAACCTTTCTGCCTTTAAGCCTGGCATAGTATTCCCTGTACCACCCAGTTGCCCATATGTCACTCCAGAATTCAATTTGATTCATTAATTTAAAATTATTTGGAGGGAATTTTGGGAGAGTTTGGCTTCAGTGCTCCCTCTGTTGTTCCATCTTGGCTGTGCAGTCTCACTTTTTGTGATAGCTAAGAATCAGAAGCGAGGTAGATGCCCATCGTTTGAGGAATGGCAAAACAT
Organism: Macrotis lagotis; assembly: GCF_037893015.1. Classification (NCBI taxonomy): domain Eukaryota; kingdom Metazoa; phylum Chordata; class Mammalia; order Peramelemorphia; family Peramelidae; genus Macrotis; species Macrotis lagotis. The sequence continues at coordinate 298,027,396 of NC_133666.1, forward strand.
ATTGTGGTACATGAATGTAATAATCTAATTTAATCTGAGAAATGATTTGTATACTAGATGCAAAGAAGCATTAATAAATCTATATCAATTAATGTAAAGTGAAGAACGCTGACCCAAACAAACAAGACACAATAGAAAACAATATTTCCTAATGTTGAACCATTTCCTTGCATCCCTTGGAAGAGTCAAACAAATAATATATAATATAAATTAAAAAATATACAAAAATCAAAATTAAGTGTCACAGAATTATAAAGATCAAATGTGAATGGACTGAAGTGACATAAGAAAATAATCAACACTGACTCTTTCTATGACAGACCAGAACTCTTATACTTTGCACATGCTTTCAGACTTTTTCAGTGAAACAATTAATTGTATCGACATTTTTTCCTAAATACTATTTGTCCTATGGAATGGCTTTCTGGGAGGTGAGAGGAGAAATAATTGGAATAATTGTAGTGATAAAAACTAATAAATTTCAATTAAAAACTTTAAAAAATGCACAGATGATGAAAGTGAAGAAAGGACTAAGAGAAAATTTATATATATATATATATATATATATATATATATATATATGTATTTATGACCATGTATTGCTGATTCTCTAAGTGATAATGAAAAGTGAAAAATTTTTAAAAAGGAATAAAAAGGCTGTTCACAAACTATTGAATAACAATGAAAGAAATCACAAAATTTATTAAGGACTTACTATGTTCAAATGACTGTCCTGGGCACTGGGATACTGAGGCAGATCAAACTCCAGAAAACACACCTAATTTGCAGTAACATTAACACACACGAAATCAAGTGTCATGGCCAAATTAGCCAAGCAATTCTGAAATGATTTTCATTGGCCCTCATTAACAACAGAAGTGGAGGCCTGAATTATACAAAGCTTTATCCATTCTCCAATTTACTCTGAATGGTACAGATCTAATATTCACTAAGCAACTTCTTTGTTTTTCTCTTCCCAGTTAGAACTTGAACAAACCAACCTGCTCAGTTTTTTTTTCTTTGTTTGATTCTGAAATTTGCTCCCAGCCTGAGAAATTATGTGCCAACTTCCTGCCAGGAGCACCTTTCCACAGCTGTGTTATAAATGTCTGGGAGAAAGGGGGGGATTAAATTGAAGACTGCAACTCCCACTCCTTTCAGTGCCAAGGCAGTCCTGTGAGGAGCAGATAATAATATCTCACATTTATAATTTAGATCGTAAGCCCACTGGGCCAGGAGTGAGTCCAACTCTTTATGTCTTCTACAAGGCTGACTGCATGTGAGGAGTTTGATGAATGCTTATTATGAACATCAATCATAATTGCTCGAACAAACATGTTAATAATTAAATTATTATTTATTATAAAATATGATTTATATAAATATACCTATATTAGGGAAGAGTTTTATAATCCTCATCCTCATCCTTTTTGTCCTTCTCATACCAAATATCCATATGGAATTTTATTTTTCTGAACTTTTCAATACTACTGGAAAAAAAGTAGGGAGGCATGGTTTACAGAAGAGGTGTATATACTTGTGTATCTAATGCAAAAAGATCTGCACAGGTCATCTAGTACAATTTCCATTTGACAGATGAGAAAACTGAGACCCAAAGAGAGAAAGTTATTTGCCAAGGGCATACAGGTAGAAAATATCAGAGATATGGCTTGAAACTTCACTGAGCTAGTCCCATAGATAAGTAGGTTAAGTGTAAGTATGTGAAATATTTCTAAAAGTTCTAGGAAAAGGTGTTCTAACCTGCTCCTACAAATAATTGATTTTGATACCCTGAAATTCTTTATTTGGACACTGATTCCTTTGTTTCTACTATTTTGTAAAATTCTCTGGGTAAGTGGGTAGCACTCAATAAATGCTAGTTGACTGAGTTCCTGATAACAGGGATTTTCAAGGGAAAAAAGATAGTTGAGCACATTGAGTTCTTGGAAGGAAGGAAAGAAGAGGATGGAGGGAAGGTCATAGAAATAGGAAACTCAGAATGTCAAGGATAAATCTGTAACCTAAAATTTTGCCTAGCATCAGATTTATGAAATATAAGTTGAGCAGGGAGGCTAGGTGGCACAGTGAATAGAGCACCGGCCTTGGAGTCAGGAGTACCTGGGTTCAAATCTGACCTCAGACACTTAATAATTAGCTAGCCGTCTGGCCTTGGGCAAGCCACTTTACCCCATTGCCTTGAAAAATCTAAAAAAAAAAAGAAATATAAGTTGAGTGACCAGCATAATTGGATTAGACAAACAAATGCAACTATTAACAAAAGCATAGACTCCAGGTACGGGGAGATAGAAATATGACCTGTATTCTGCCTTGGTCAGAGCACATGTGGATCATTGTTTTCAATTCTGGGTGCCATGTCTTAGGAGGAACAATGATAAATGTTTCCAGAGAAAGGCAACCAAGATAAAGAAGGGTCTCAAAACCATGCCACAAAACAAAGACCTAGGAATTTTTGACCTGAAGAAAAAAGACTTGGTAGAAATAGGGATGAGGGACATGATAGTTGGCTTCTAATTTTTGAAAGTCTAGAAGAGGGATTAGATTTGTTTTGCTTTCCTGAAATAGTCAGTCTTTTAGTTAGCAAACATTTGTTAAAGACTTAGTATGTGCCAGATACAAACCTTGGGGATATATAGAAAGACAGAAAAGGCTCAAGGAGCTCTTAGTCCTATAACTGCAAACAATAATATAATGAGTAGGTGAGAGATAATCTCAGGGGGAAGACACTAGGGGTGGTAGTCATGGGTTTGAAAAGGGGGGTAGTGAACTCCTTGCAGAAGATAAGATTTGAATAGAACCTTGAAGGAATTCTGGAAATCCAAAAGGAGTAGATGAGAAGAAGGAAAATTCTAGGTATGGGACTATCCAATGAATAAAATGTGGAATCTTGATATGGAGTATCTGTGAGAAAACAGAAAAGAGGTCAATGTCACTGAATCACAGAAAAAAATGGTTGTGGGGAGTAAGTTTTAGAAGGGGGAAAAAGGTGGGAAGGGGCCTGGTTCTTAAGATCTTTGAATGTCAGAAGCCAACTGATTGTAGAGAATAGCATATAGTTGAATTTGGTCACAAAAGGTTTAAAGTAGAAACAGGATTGGAGAATAACAAATAGGAATAATAGGCTAAGAAAACTGGAGGAAGAAATTGGAAATTGTGATGAGATCGAAGAATAGTAATGCAAAGGAGAGATAAAAATAAAATGACAGAAAGATTTTGATTCCATCTAGAAACTTTCTAATTGCCTTACCCACCTGCTGTGAAGTCTGAGTGAAAGTATAAACAATATCAGAAAGGATAAGTACAGAATTAATGGGTGACTTATTTAAATATAATTTTAAAAATTGCTTAGATTCTTTCTTTGAGGTTCTTTCAACCCGATTTATCACTTATTCAAGAATCTCCTACTTGTTGTTTATCATTCTCTGGAATACTTACTTCTCCAATGCATTAAATGTCTAGCTCACAGTATTTCTTTTCTTTCTTTTTTGTAGTTTATTTTTCCCCAATTACATGCAATATAGTTTTAAACATTCATTTTTTGTAAGACTTTGAGTTTCAGATTTTTCTTCCTCCCTCCTGTTCCTCTCCTCTTCTGAAGACAGCAAGGGATCTGATATAGGCTATAAAAGTACAATTAGGGTAGTCAGGAGGGGCAGAGTTTGAATCCAACCTCAGACACTTGCTTCTCCCTAGCTGTTTGACCTTGGACAAGTCACCTAATCTGCTTGTCTCACATCTAGAATCATCTCCAGTCCTCCTGATTCATATCTGGCCACTGGACCCAGATGGCTGTGGAGGAGAAAGTAAAACTGATGCTGTAGCAAAGCTCCCTCTCACTCAAAATTCAATTCATATGCTTGGTCTTCAAAAATGAAGGACAAACATTATTCCCATTATTAGTTTTTAATTTGTTTTGGTTAATCATTCCATGACCCTTTATTACTTGGAATTTTTATTGCATCATGGTGAGAAGTTTGTATTTATTATTTCTACCTTTCTGCATTTGATTAAGAGGTTTTTATGCCCTAGTATATGGTCAATTTTGGTACAGGTGCTATGTACTGCTGAGAAAAAGATATATTCTTTTCTATTCCCATTAAGTTTTCCCCAGAAGTCTATCATATCTAAGTTTTTTTAATTCACCTTAATTTCCTTCTTGTTTATTTTGTAGTTAGATTTATTTAGTTCTGAGAGAGGGAAGTTGAGGTCTCCCATTATTAAAGTTTTGCTGTCTATATATCCTTGTAATTTACTCAGCTTTTCCTCTAGGGATTTTGATGTTATGTCACTAGGTTGCATACATGTTTAATAATGATATAGCTTCATTACATATGGTGCCTTTTAAGATGTAGTTTCCTTACTTATCCCTTTTAATATTGTCTGTTTTTTCTTTTGCTTTGTCTGAGATTAGGATCACTACTACTAATTTTTTTTTTACTTCAGCTGATCCTTTTACCTTTACCCTGTATGTATCTCTCTGCTTCAGATGTTTTTATTGTAGACAACATTTTGTAGGATTCTGGTTTTTAATCATTTCTGTTTTCCATTTCTGTTTTATGGAACAGTTCATTACATGGAAATTTTCAGTTAAGATGACTAATTCTGTATTTCTCTCCATGCTATCTTTCCCCATTTATATTTTTCTTTTTCCTTTCCTCTTATTCTTCCTCACCAAATGTTTACTCCCTTTACCCTTTAACTTTTCTTTTAAAATTTAACTTTCAGTTCATTTTCACTTATACCTTCTCCTTCCCTTTTCTTAGTCCCTTCTTTCCCTAGCTTTACCTTCCCCCATCTCCTCCTTCCCGTAAAGTAGGATAGATTTTTAAACCCAAGTGGGAATGTATCTTATTCCCTCTCTAGGCCAAACCTAATGAATAGAATTTATTCAGTGTTCAAACCCTCCCTTCTTTCTTTCTCAAATAATAAATCTTAGTGCCTCTTCATCTGGTGTTATTTATCTCTCAAGTACCATTAATCAGGTGTCATCAATCTCAGCTTGATTGATTACTTGATACGCTCTAACATGTTAATAAAGTACCATCACAGATTGAATGATTGCTTGTTTGATAAGCAACATTGCCTCAAAGTCAGGAAGTACCTTCCCCTCTTATGTCTTATTAGAAGTACACTTTTGAAGAGTCTTGAATAACATCAAATTATAATCATTTTTTTTATCTTGCCCCCTTTTCAAGTACCCTTCAAAGACACACAATCCTCAGGAGCCAAGGTATTCAAAGTCAAATCATTTCAACAACTATTTGTACCCCTCTCTCCAAGCCCATTTTCTCCCACACTTCCCCCCCACCCTACTCCAAGGTATTTAACCCTTTTTTAAATGACTTATGGATTAAGTCCAACACTGTTTAAGTGCTGTAAGTAATGGGAAGCTCTTAATGTCTCATTAAGAACTTTGCAATTGATTGTAAGTTATGGGAGACCCTGACTCAGGAGGGCCCAGTTTATGATGCCCCTATCAAATAAAGTGCTAAGCTTTGTGAGCACTGAAGGAAATTGAGTCCTTTAAGTTTAGAGTAAACTTCCATGCTTTTCGTTAGGGTTTTTTGTCTCAAACTTAGTGATATCATCTTGGACTTTTTCAATGGAGAGTCAAGATCCAACCATACTCACTTTTTCAAAAATATTCATCCCAAGAGAAGTACAATTCTCAAGACTTAAAAGTGTTATATCTTCCCTTTTAGGGTTGTATACAATTTGATGGTTTTGACCTGCATTTGTTTTGCTGTTTCCTTCCCTTTTTCATTTATCTTTTTATGCATCTTTTGAGCTGTGTATTTTTATAGTGAGCAGCCTTTTAACTTTTTTGCTTATCTTTCTTGTTTTATCTCTGCTCCTGGGATATAGAGAGTATAGATCCAAATTTTTTTTTGCTGGGTCTGATCCCTGACTTGTCTTTGGCTAAGATGTTGCCTATGCAGTCTAAGCCTTTATTTATACAGGTTCTGCCTATTTAGGGGTTTGTTCCCAACCCAGTCCTGTCTTTTGCCTCAGTTTTCCCAAGGTTCAGACTTTGTTTGGGGTTGGGACCCTCCCAGCTGGCTTACTATCTAGCTGCCAGGAACTAGGCTGTCAGGACCTGGACTTCACTGGGCTTAAAGCTTCCTGCTGACTTTTTCCCTCTCCATCCTCACTTGGCTTTACTTCCCTTTTCCCTTCAAAGAGACAGACATTCACTGAAGATCCTCCATGATATCTACTGTTGAAAACTTCTTTGGATCTTCTCTTTTTCTTGGTGGGATCTGTAGTTTTAATGCTAGTCCAGAGGTTTCATTTATCTTTGGTAGGGAAAAGTTCTGGGAGCAAGTTAGCTTCATGCTACCATTTTGGCTTAGCCGCAGAAGTTTCTCTCCCAAATTCTTTCTCTGGATGAAGGATATCATTTTCCATCCCAAGTCTTTTGGGATTTTCTTTGATAGCTGAATTGACGAGAAAAGCTAGTTGCTGTTAGTGGGTGCAATGGTTCTTCTCACTTCTCTTAGCATCAGGTCATATGTCTTTCTAGGCTTTTCTGAAATCTACCTGCTCATGATTTCTTATGGAAAAATAGTATCCCATCACATTCTTATATCAAAACTTGTTCATCATTTCCCATTTTATGGGCATCTCCTCAATTTTCTATTCTTTGCCACTACAAGAAGAGGTACTATAAATATTTTTGCATAGATGGGTTCTTTCCTCTTATTAAATTATCTCTTTGAGGGGTGGCTAGGTGGTGCAGTATATAGAGCAGTGGCCCTGGAGTTAGGAGGACTTGAGTTCAAATCCAGCCTTAGACACTTAATAATTACCTAGCAGTGTGGCCTTTGGCAAGCCACTTAACCCCATTGCTTTGCAAAAACAAATGATCTCTTTGTGATACATACCTGGTAGTGGCTTTGTTGGATCAAAGGGTATGTACAGTTATGTAGCTTAGGGTATAGTTCCAAATTGCTCTTCAGAATGGTTGGATCAGTTTACAATGCACTGACAGCGCATTAGACCTGGTTTTCTCACATCCCTTCCAACATTTATCAATTTCTTTTTCTGTTATATTAACCATTCTGATAGTTGCTAGGTGGGATGTCAGAGTTGTTTTAATTTGCATTTCCCTAATCAATAGTGGTTTAGAATATATTTTATATAACTATAGATAGCTTTAATTTCTTCATCTTAAAACTGCCTGTTCATATCTTTTGACTATTTATCTTATAAATTGACTCATAAATTTGACTCAGTTCTCCATTCATTTTTAGAAATGAGGCCTTTATCAGAGACAGTGGTATAAAAATTGTTTCCCAGCTCTCTGCTTTTCTTCAAATCTTGGTTGCATTGATTTAGTTTGTTCAGAACCTTTTTAATTTAATGTAGTTGAAATTTTCCATTTTTCAATTCATAATTTTCTCTATCTTTTTTTTTGGTCTTAAACTCTTCCCCTTTCCATACACCTTACAGATAGACCATTCCTTGTTCTGAGTTACTATGGTTTATACTTAGTTTTTCCCATGCTATTTTAGTTTTAATGCTTGAAATCATTATTTATTAGAGAAATAGAAATTAAACATCTCTGAAGTACCATATCACATTTAATTGATTAAAATGACAAAATTGAAAAAATTGGAAATGATCAATGTTAGAAAAATATTTTAGGTGGAGTTGTGAACTGATTCAACCATTTTGGAACTATGTCCTGTACATAAGAATCACTATAGGTATCCAGGGTAAGGGTTGAGCTGGGAGGGTTAGGGGAAAATAATAATGATTTTTACCAAGGTTAAAGAAGATTAAAATGCTTTTAAAGGCAATCTTGATTGGTAAATCATATCATAAAGGGCACTATTTATCCTGAAGGGTATGTGTGAAAGTGAGAAATGAATCAGTAAAAGGAAATGGAAATGTTGGACTTATGGAGAGGCGGATACAGGTCAGATATCAAAGCTACCTTCCTATGGGCCCTCACATGAAAACGATGGATGAAGCAGCTGTGATTTCTCTCTCTCTCTCTCTCTCTCTCTCTTGCAAGGCAATAAGATTAAGTGGCTTGCCCAAGGTTATACAGCTTGTTAATTATTAAGTGTCTGAGGTCACATTTGAAGTCAGGTCCTCCTGACTCCAGGGCCAGTGCTCTATCCACAGCACCATCCTAATTGTAATCTCTATGCATATATATATATATATATATATATATATATATATATATATATATGTATATACACACCACACACGTGTGTGTGTGTGTGTGTGTGTGTGTGTGTGTTTCTGTTTGGCATGAGATCATGTGCTATTGCTATCTATGTATATAAACCTGAGATCTTTTTCAGCTGCAATTCCCTCCTTCTTCTTCTCCTGCTAAATCCTGAATCAATGCTTATTTGTCAGTTGTCACAACAGTTCAGTGTCCCCACACTATGGGCCTGAAGTGATCACACTGATTCCATATCCTAAGATGTCTCTTGAAAACAGGTTCATCTTGGACTTCATCTGAGGGACTTTGTTTTTCCATAAGGGATGTATTATAACACAGATTCATTCATTTAAAACTCAGTCTTTTGGCATGGACTCCAGGGCAATGTGACAACAATGAGCCAGTGTCAAATTTTAAAAGGCAACTTTTGAGGTATCTTGGGGGGGAGAGTTAGAATTCTCTGGAGGTACCAGAGTTGCACTGGATGCCAAACTCATAGCCTGGCAGTATCTTACCTTACCTATTGCTCCAATGTTGGTGCTTATAAACCAGTCTAAAAATCACTAGCCTGGCAATTTTAGGAATTTTCATCATGAAATTTTGCCTACTATTCTATGTAACTGTGCTGCAGACCCATTTCTCAGAGCTGGACTTTTAGAAAACTAGAAAAGAAAAGGAATTGTCATTGATATCAGTGATGGAGCAAGGGAGGGAGATATGAATGAAAAAACTGAATTCATATGTTTTTATTAGACAATAATATTTATAACAATAACATATGAAAGATATCAAAATAGATCAAAATTTATATGCTGTTTTGCCCATAGCAAGCATTAAAGACCATAGGATCATAGAAATAGAACTAAAAGAGACTCCAGAAGCCATATAGTCACATTCTCTCTTTTCACGGGTGAGGAAATGAGAATCCCAGGATATGAAATGGTTTGCTCAAGGTTGTACATCACTAGTAAGTTTCACAGGAGGGATTTGTACACAGATATTATGATCTTTCCATACTGTTTCCTGCTATAGATAGTGGGATAAGAGGATATCAGTATTTCAAAGGTTCTTTTAAATTTTTTTAATTATTTAAGGCAATTATTAAGTGTCTGAGGTTGGATTTGAACTCAGGTCCTCCTAACTCCAGGGCCAGTGCTCTACCCAGGTGCCCCTATTTCAAAGGTTCTTAAAAGTCCCTCTCTCTATGTAGTTCAGTACCATTTCTGCAATTTTTAGTCTTAGGAGAGGAACTTTTAAACTGGAGTCTATTAACTTGTTTTAAAAATAACTATTTCAGGGGGCAGCTAGGTATCTCAGTGGAAAGAGCATTGACTCTGGAATGAGATGGACCTGAGGTCAGATCTGGCCTCTGACACTTAATAATTGCCTAGCTGTGTGACCTTGCTTAAGTCACTTAATCCCATTGCCTTTAGTAAATAAAAAAATTTTTAAAAATTAACTATTTCAGTATAATTGGATTCTTTTGTAATCCTGTATATCTTTTTTCCTGCATTAAAAAACATTATTCTAAAGAGTCCATAGACTTCACCAGAGTGCCATGACTCAAAAAAAAGTTTATTATCTAATGCATTGAGATGGTAAGTGCCTTGCCCAGGGTCACATAGTCAGTATGTGTTAGAGGGGAGTCAATTCCAAGTCTGTATAACTCCAGTACCATCTTTCTCCACCATACTACATTGCTTCTTCATCTGTCATGCAGTAGGCTATTCATGATTTTTTATTGATGTCTATTATGAGGAAAATGAGACTCATGGTAGTAAAATGACTTGCCTAAAATCACTCTATACTATTCCACATCAGAATCTGAACACATCCAAGGCTTAAACAACATGATCGATGATCTTTATACTAAAACGTGGCTTCCTATTTAAAAAAAACAACCCATAAACACAGTTTTCTTCATTTTTTGATATTTGATCTTGATATGTAGAGTAACTCAGATGATTCTGGCCATCATCTAATTGCCTAGGCAATTGAAGCACAAATACTTATAGTATTTTTAATTATCCAAATGATTTTTTCATCCTCCACCCCCCCACTTCCCACTACATTGGATAGCCCTAGTTTTTGATCAATTCATACAAAGATTTGCTCAATTTAATTAAAGAAACAGTCCTTTATTGTCCTTCATGTACTATGAAACAGAGCACCTAGTTTTAAAATATTATGGTCAATTATATATATATAAATCTTGCACAGGTAATGAACATATTCTTTAGATTGCAAGAAGGCCTGGACACTTATCTTATTCTTTAAGATAAAATACCACATCCATATAATGCATTACTAAGCTTTCTTTTCTCTATACACATTGCCTGGAATCCCATTTTCCATTAAATAATAATCATTGTAATTAATAGACTAGTTATTTTATCTCCCTAATCTGGTTACAGTAATTTGTCAAAGGTATGCAAATGAATGCTAAAAAAGCAGTTCATTCTTATTTTCTAAAGGGTGTATGTCGCTATTCAAAGCATGTAAAATGTAACTCTTTATTGAATTTAATAAGATACTTGACTTCATATAATTCTTTGAAAGAAAAACCACTGACTATTTTACCTCTCCTATACTCCATTTGATATGTTTTAGATTAATTTCTTTTAGTTAGTTATTGCTAATGGGTTGATAGGCTGCCTGGAATTCTAGTATCATCCAAAATGTCATTGGACTGGTTGGGGTAGGATTTATCCCTGGGTTTTCATGGTGTTTTCTCTAAAAGTAATTTTGAATGGATGTAATGCCTCGGAATGATGTTGATCATTCATGTAAACCATGGCTGCTCTTATGGAAACCGTTTATGCCACCTTAAATCTGATGAGTAAGTCTCTAGCATTGTAGCTTTGGTGCGCTGGAAATAACCCTTGGAATTGAAGTCAAAAGTTCTTACATCAGGGGGCCGCTAGGTGGCGCAGTGGATAGAACACCAGCCCTGGAGTCAGGAATACCTGAGTTCAAATCCGACCTCAGACACTTAATAATTACCTAGCTATGTGGCCTTGGCCAAGCCACTTAACCCCATTGCCTTGCAAAAAAAAAAGTTCTTACTTTAAGTTTTAATAGTGCCACTTATTAGCCTATGACCTTGAGCAAGAATCATTCCTTCAACTTTCTCAAATTTCTCATACACGCAGATTCTTCCTCCTTTTTGTTAGGGATTGTTGTGTATGGGAGCACTGTAAATTATCTTCACCTGGTGTCCTTGAGCACCAGAGCCTTACCTTACTAAGTGCTACTGGAGTGGGAGTAGATTAGAAACTGGGGAGGTATTTAAGCACTGGTATTTTGGTTCAATAAATGGAGACCTTGGAGACCTTGGTATATAGGGAGAAACTTGTCTTCCTTGTCTCCTGCCCCTCCAATGCTCATTTGGGAAGATTGAGGGAGTCCAGAAAGGGACTTAACATTATCCCTCCCTCATTCTATTTTTAATTTACAATTTTTTTTCACAAAACAATAACCCTTGCAAGTAATTGCTATTGTTATCCCCATTTTATAGATGGAGAGATTGATGCTGAGGTTTATCTTGTGACTTGTTCAGAGTCACAGAGCTAGAAAGTGTTTGATGCTGAATTTAACCTCATTTCTTCCTGAATCCAAATGCAAGAAGACCATGATCCATTATCTACCAAGTTAATTTCCAAATATTCTCTATCTCCTTGAAAAGTTTCATGTATCATCCTGAGGACATGTAAACAACAAATTAGGAATTAGTTCTCTTTCAGATCTGAAACATTCAAAGTACAGATCATTTTTTCTTTTTATCTTTGTATTTCTATTTCCTAGCATAGTAGGTACTTCATATATGGATGATGAACTGAATCAAATGAAATTTAATTCATAAGTACTTTTATAAATGTATATCCCTCATCCATGTAACACATTCAGACTGTATAAAGCATCCCCCAATAGAGCTTCTGTAGGCACCAAGTTGAAAAGAACCTGATTAATGATAGCACCTGAGATAAGTGGCACTTTAACCAACCTTAACTGTTGATGTATGATGACATAATGTCCCCTCCAATTAATGACAAGGATATAAAACACCTGTATTTAGCAGAGCAGATGCTGTTTTTATGGTTAGATGCACAGACTAAATTGACTTCCAAAGGACCATCTATAACTTACTTTCCTATTATTTGTTTCTATATTTGTTTTATCACGTATATTATAGGTGGAAGATGAAATTTAACCTCAGATTCTGCACCTGTGTAACTGAGCGATCTATCCTAGCCTGTGACTTAACTAAAGACAACTCAAATGCCGCAGAAGGTGACAGTAACCTGTTATGTTCAGAGGGTGCTTTTCATCCCAAGAGAGTCCAGAATTATTGGGATGGATTAATAATCAATCACTTACTATTTATTTGGTACTGACTGCATTCAAGACACCATTACAGAAATTAAGGTGAGAACTAAGAAGAAGGGATAGTCCTTTGGGAGTCTTATAAACTAGCTGTGGAAATGATATGCACACATTAAAAGATAATGGTACAAGATGATGTATGACATGTTTTCAATGAATGCTGTAGAGTATAAACTGTAACATGGTATAGTGCATAGGACAGAAGACTTTTGGTCAGAAAGATCCGGGTTAGAATCCTGCCTCAGGTTTCTATTAGTTGTGACCCAAGGCAAGTCTTTTATCCCTCTGGTCCTTAGTTTCTTCATCCACAAAGTAAGTGGGTAGGATCTGATGTCTTCTAAATCTATGCTTTTTGAACACTATAGGAGAGCTCACCATGAGGATGGTTTCTAGGAAAAATGGAACCAACTTGGTAAAGAGTAGGAATATGTGAGTGAGGGGAAGTCTGTGAGTAGAACAGTTGAGCATCATGGAAGTGTGTGTCTCAATCAAGATCAATGAATAGGAGCAGTCATATTGCCCATTTTAGGGATGATGAGCAATAGATTTGGGGATAACAGTGTCCTAGATGTCAGTTTTCACCTGTGCCCTCAGAAAAAGTCATATTTCCCTAGATGTAATTTCAGTCTTTTCTGTGGTTAAAGAAGGAATATGTATAATTATTTATTTCTGACTCATGACCCTTAGAAGACCCTGCATTCTAACTTATGTCTACTTTATCTCTTACCTGACTATACCAACACTTATAAAACATCAACAACAATAACAGTTTAGAGACTCTTAAGGGAGATCATGATCTTGTACACTTTACTGGGTATGTAGCTTGCTGGAGAATTGACTCAGAGTATGGGAGGGAAAGAACTGTTTGGCATCTCACATTCTTGCAGATCCTGCTTCTTCAGTTACTGGGCAAAATGAGAAAATGCTGAGGAAACAAATTTGGATTGGCTTAGACCTGGAGTACATATTCGGAATGTGCTGAGCCTTAAGGTAACATTAGTGTTTGGGGCAGTCATATCCTGCTGTTGCTTCTTACTGAGCTTGCAGCCCACTGAAATCTCTAGGTAATTTGGAAAAGATAGCTCCTGTTCAAAAGAAACAATGAATGTGACCTTTGGAGAAGTCCTTAGTGAAGTTCCTCATCTGTTTATTTACTTTTTCTTCCTCTTGTCCATGGATAAACAAATGCAAGGTAATTTTGGGAGGAACTGGGCACTAAAACTGTCTATTTTAACAAAGGATTTTCATAGAAAAATATACCTGAGCTGTCTTGAAGTAATCTAGAATTTCTAATGGGAGATGGTTATATATTTCAAGGCATAGCACATAGACTAGTTTGGTTGAAAAATGGAATAGAGTGTAGGAGGGAAAATAACATGAAATATCTGTAAAAGTAAGTGAGGCCCAAGTTTTAAAGGAATTTAAGGTTAAGTTGAGGGATTTATCTTTTAACAAGAAGATGTATGTAGTAGAGAATGTGTTGGACTTGAAGTCAGTAAAAGCTGAATTAAAATTGTGGCTTAAATGCTTGCTAGTTGTTTTAACTTTACAGGGGTCAGGTAAAACTTTTTAATATTCAGTTTTCTCATCTATAAAATGGAAATAACAATTGCACCTTCCTCACAGGGTCATCATGAGAACCAAAGGAATAACAGGTAAGTTGCTTTACAAAGCTTCAATGCTATGTAAATTCTATTATGATTAATTTATAAGCAAAAAAAAGAGCCTGATGATTTTGAGGAAGAGAAAGACATTGTAAGAATTTTTTGAAATAATAATTTAGCAGCTAAAAGGAAGATGGATTGGAGAGAAGAAGAATAAAACCAAGAAGACAAATTAGGAAGCTATTATAATAGTCTATATGAGAGGTGATAAAAGTCAGAACCAAGATTGTAGTCATGTGAATATGTGACTACAGATAAGGGAAGAGATGTAAGCTGTATTGTAGAAATAGATTAGACAAGATTTGGGAAAATTTATTAAACATGGAAGCCTGAAGGAAATAGAAGGGTCAAAGAGGACTCAGAGGTTGGGAATCTGTTTGATCAGATGTATGGTTGTGCCATCAACATATTATAGAAAGGACATGTGGGAAAATAAACCAACAGCATGAAGGACATTTTCTCTGATATTTTAAACCTCTAAAACCTGCCTAAAATTGAAAATTTTATTGAGGAAGATAAATTAATTTTCAGTTGTATACATGACTGAGGACTCTGGAACCCCCCCCAAAAGTTAAAAAAATAAACCCATGAAATTGTCTCTACCTTGAACTAATGTAACACCCTTTTCCATACCATCTACTATACTATTAGCATCAGGGTTGCACTAGTCAACTCAAATAATTGGACTTATAACACAACTTAACCTTAAACTTTGCCTCCTACTTTCTTTCTATTGGCTATGAAGATGTGAGTTCAATGCTTTGGAAGTTTATTGGTAAGGACAACCAGAGCTATGATAGCATTCTTTGCTGTAAAAGATCTTTGTAAGAATGTGAAGAAAGAGAAGGAAAGGTGCAGGCCTCAAATTTGGGCTTGAAATAGTACTCAATCACATATCCCATCCTATCTTTTTTTTTTTTAGGTTTTTGCAAGGCAAATGGGGTTAAGTGGCTTGCCCAAGGCCACACAGCTAGGTAATTATTAAGTGTCTGAGACCAGATTTGAACCCAGGTACTCCTGACTCCAGGGCTGGTGCTTTATCCACTGCGCCACCTAGCTGCCTCCATCCTATCTTCTTTACAGACTTCAAGTGGCAGAAACAATCCCTGCATTCAGTGATATCAGTACAGAAATACTCTGACTGCTGTATCAGAGAACTGAAGAACAGAGGGAATAGGGACAGGAACTGTGCGTGGGAGGTAAGGGAAAAGAGGCAGGGCTGAGTAAAACTACACTAAGTCTGAGATATAAAGTCAAGCATTTAGTTCTTCCTTCAAATGTAATTTGGGTCAGAGAAGTAGGATGGTGAAACATGAGTTGCTTAACATTGGTGGTGAGATACAGGCCCCAAGGGAACCATCACAAGAGGGGAAAGAGTTAAAAACTGAGTAATAGGGAAAATAATAATATGAAGACTGAAATTGTCAAAGATTTCAAGAAGAATAAAAATCATAATCATTGCCCATAGGTACATAAATCATCAGAGATAACATTAATATCAGAAGAAAATATGGTCTACAGATTTAGTAAATGAATTTAGGAATCTATGAATAAATACTGCAAAAGAGAGGAAAATGATCTAGCATTTGAAGAGAGCATGGAACAACCACAAACAATTCCTCATTTAAAAGAGAAATGAGAATTACAAGAGCATAATTTATGACCTGTACAGCAAGAATAATTGTAAGAATAGAAAAACTTGAATCTAAAATGGAAAGAACTTCTGACCACAAAAAATGAAATACTAATTGAAAAAATAATAAATCACCTCCAGAAACAAACAAACCAAACCAAACCCAAATTGGAAAATCCAAGACATATAGTGGTTACATTTATCAGTTCCATTCAGAAACAGCAGCTTCACCCATGTCTCTTTGGTACATTTTGAAAGAAGTCTTTTACTGATCTATCTATTGTTATCTTGTTGCTGCTGTTACTGTGTTTCCCCGCTGAATTCATTTTTCTATTTATTATGAGTTGGCTTTCTGGTAGGGAGAAGAGTGGGATACTAGGATAGCCTAAATAAAAAACCAGAAGATATCAATAAACTTATTTAAGATATAAGAAAGCATGCTATTTGAAAAATATTGTAAAAACACTTCTAAAAATCATACTATAGAAATTTGAAATAGCACATTTTTGAAGAAGGATGAAATAGGGTGATAATAAGTACAATACTAATAATATATCTGGATGGATATATTCATAAAGCTGCTGATTATTCAAGGTTAAAGTTTAGGAGGGTGATAAGAAATGGGCAGGAAGGTTTGTGCATGATCTGCATAAAATCATGACTGAATCCATTAGATGACGAGCTCAACAAGAGAGTAAAGAAGGCCTAGATGATTCAGGATGCAACCTTGGATGCCAGCCACTATTAGTGAGCAGGAGGTAAATAAATATTTAGAAAAGAAGATTGAAAATCAATGGTCAGTGTCCATCAATTGGAGAATAGTTAAACAAGTTATGGTAAATGAATATTATGGAATACTATTGTTCTATAAGGAACCATAAATGGTCAGACACTAGAGAAGCATGGAATGAATCATGGGATCTGATGCTGAGTGAAGGGAGCAGAACCAAGAACAATATACACATTAACAACAACATTGTGAGATGATCAACCTTGATGGATGCAACTCCTCTCAGTAGTTCAGAGAAGTAGGAAAACCCTGTAAGTCTGGCTATGGACAATGCTATTCCTATCCAGAGGAAGAAAAACAAAATGAAATAAAAAAAATCCTTCAGAATCTGATAAATACCACATTTACTTTGAGAAAAAAAATATCTCTTATGTTTTTCTTTCCCTTAATCCTAATTCTTCATTCCAAAAATGGTTAATCTGTAAACATTCTTAACACAAATATGTAAGTACAATATTAACCTGGAATGCTTGCTTTTAAAAGGAGGGTGGAAGGAAATTTTGTAACTTAAAAATATACATATGCAAATGGATGAATACTGAAATACTAGTATGCTAGTATGTCCAAATGGAAGAATTTTTCAAAGATGGAAGTGGGGGAACCTGACATGCTTGTAGATATCGCAGAAGGATGCAATAAATAAGAAGAATGGAAGGTGAGAGAAAATGGGAATGATCACAGGGAAAAATTCCAGGAGAAGAGAGGTAGATTCAAGAATATAAGTGGAGGGCACTTCCTGACAAGGAAGAAGACCACCCTTCCTTCCAGACCAAAGAAAAACAAAGGATGATAGGGAACCATATTTGAGATTTGGAATAGGGGAGAAGGGGGAAAAGGAAGAGAGGTCCTTTGCTGAGAATCTAGGGGGAAGGAGGAATGGAATAAGGACCTGAGGAGAGAAGTCTTGAAACAAGTGATTCATAAGATTGAAATGGAGTAATGGTAAAAAGAAGAATGCAAAAGTTGCCTTAGAATATTGAGAATCTGCATGAGGTTTGATAATTTAAATTTGTTTTAGATCAAGTCACCCCTTTGAGGGGATTATCAAGATATATATATATATATATATATATATATATATATATATATATGTGTGTGTGTGTGTGTGTGTGTGTGTGTATGAAATATATATATATGAAAATCCCCAAGTATAAAGGTTGACACTGGGAGGAAGAAGACTTTGAATCAGATATTGAAGTCATTGGAAAATGAAGGAAAATTATGTGGTCACTAGATGACTCCCCAGAAGATTTGATCCAGATGGCAGAGTGCATTTCAAATGCAGAAGTTATTAAATGATGTTAGTAAAGGTGTAGTCTAAAAATGGCAAAAAAACCCCCCTGCATTGAGTAAGGAAAGTCAAGATTTATCAGATTCTCTGCTCTGACTGGTACTTGGAAGTTCAACGCCCAGGATTTAAAAAAAAAATTCATTCTTTCTACACTGGACATTTCATTATTGACTTGCCATGCTACAAAAAATGATATATCACCTATAACTCACTAAGGAACTTAATTTGAGAATTGTTGTATATAATATATATATATATATATATATATATATATATATATATATATATATATACATATATATATATATATATAGTGTATCTTATATCTTATCACCTTGCTAGGTTGAGGATATTGTCCTGTCTCTATTGCACATTTATTTCTACCAGTACTTGCCCAAATGATATACACACAGAAACGGATTAATACATGTTTGCTCTTGTAGTTCTGCACTTGAAGGTTCAGGGCTGTTGAATAAAAGTTGAAGGAAGTCTAACTTCTGAATCAGAGTTATAGAAAAATAACAGAGAGAGAGTCAGGAATCTGGGTCATTTGCTTTGGTCTTGTGACTAGTTGTTTTCCTGGAATCATTCTACACTTTGGAAGACATACAGACCATAGTCCAATGCTCCCTTGTGCAATTTTGGCAAGAACCAAAAAGTTATTGAAGACAGAGTCCCAATAGTTACATAAGAATCATAGAATAGTTTCAGAATTCTTAAAGCTGGTAAGGCCTTAGGGGTCAACAATTTCAATGCTCTCATTTGACAGCTGAGAAAATGGAGGCCCTAGAGAAGGGAAAAGCTTTGTCTAAGGTCTCACAGGGAATCTTTAGAGATTTATTTTACATTCAGAAAAGAAAGAAATGTTTTCTTTTTCTTAAGTTGTCTACATAAAATAGTTTGAATAGAACTCTTTTCTTTTACACATTGCTCTTAGTATTGTGGCAACACTATGACTAGAGCCCAGGTCTTTGTCTGTCTGTCTGTCTGTTTGTCTGTCTGTCTGTCTCTCTCTCTCTCTCTCTCTCTCTCTCTCTCTCTCTCTCTCTCTCTTTCCTGATTTGCATAGAAAGTTCCTTGTGAGAGATTTCCTTTACTGATACTGATTAGAATTTGCTTTCCAATTTATAGTCTTAGTTGCTTGGGGCACAAAGATGGGGGGACTCACCTAATTTAGCAGTATGAGTCAGAGGTCAGACTTAACCCCAAGTCTTTGTGACTCTCAATCTCTCTGCTTCATCTTGTTACCTCTCTGGCAGCTCTCTTTTCATTACATTAAACTGCATTTATAGAAGTTTCTTGTATACTCCAATGACCCATGTTGTTATTATTAGGATACTGAAACTAGCTGGGCCATAAGTAGAGACTGCTTGGTGGTGATCTTATTTAGGTATTCAAGTAAAGGGGAGATAGGTTATGATGTTAAACAGTAATGCACTATTTAAAAATAGTGTTTTGGGGGGAATGGGAGTGGATTGGCCAGCTGAGATAATTGCCCCTTTGTCTGAAACCACTAGACTTCATGTTCCTTTGTCACCAGTTTTTTTGGAGCTTAAAAAGAATGCCTTCTCAGGAAATTTTTATGTTTTGAAGTGCTTCCTTTGACCAAAAAGAGGTGTGACTTCAACAACACCCAAACATTTAGTCTGACAAATCCTCCAGTGCTGTCCTGGGGAGTTCAAGAGTTAGCAGCAAAATGCTGAGCCCGATAGGTTTGGGTTTGTGTGTATGTGGGTATTTTTTTTTAATGGCAAAGATATATGAGAGTTGTCTCCTAAGCAAAAAATAAACAAATGCCCACTCTCAGTCATTTGTGCTCATAACACAATTTTTAGCATGTGAATTGGGTCCTGAGAGATTAAAGACAGCTGGCGCACACCATAGTGACCATGGAGAAGAACAGTGCAGTGTGAGACTAGAAGGAAATCTAAACAGTGTGACTAGTCACAGACAGTAATTAAGGAGCACAGCAGTAGCTGTGGATTCCTCTCAAGGAAACACTATCTTTTCTTCATTTTGTTGACACAAAGCTACCAAAAGGACCTAAGAAAGATTGAAAGGAGGGATGGGAAGTGCTGTAATCCTTTCTCACTGTGAAATTTGCAAAAATCAGATACTCCCAAGGAGGAAGTAGCTCCAAGCCACCAGAAGGCATTGCTAAATGAGAGCTGAATTATTGAAGAGGGGCAACGGAGGGGTTTTTCTTTTTTAAAGCCACAGGCTTCAAATCCTCAGTGATACACCACCACAAAATGATACTTCTGTACTTGTTTAAAAGAAAAGTGCCCCATTTAAATTATCTCATGTAGAGAGTTGAATAAAAGGATTCTTTTCTTTTCTTTCTTTCTTTCTTTCTTTTTTTTTTTTTTTTGTTTTTTGGCTAGAAGAAAAATCTCTGAAGATTACACTGTGGGGAGGGGATAGGAATCTAAGAATAGCTTAGCGAAAGGATTTTATCCTTTTATAAAATTTTCCATTCAGAATATATATGTGAATGTATTTCAATGAAAAAGAATCATTCACATAATGGGTCACATTTTACTTTCAGTTGCACACATTCTATGTCTGTCTCTAATTTGCTTGAAGGTAGAATTTTCAATCATTCATTATTCAACAAACATTTATTGAGGACATCCTGCACCCACTTCATTAAAGTCACTGTACTTTATTCTGGGTGGGGGGAGATGTAAAAGTTAAACTAGATAGGCTTTCTTTTCTTTTTTTCCTAATGAGCCTCTAGTTTAAGAGGTAAATGATATTACATGTATACAGATGGTAAATTAGAACATAATTGCATAAGAGAAGTATAAAATACTAAGGGATCAGATGAAAGAGAAATCATTTCTATGGAAGATGAGAGGGTTAGACAGGTAAGAGAGGTAGAGATCTGGTAAGGAATCATGAGGGAAGTAGAATTTAAACTGGTTTTTAAAGGTTGGGTAAGTTGTAACCAGATAGAGATTGGGATAAAGATGAGTCATTCCTGGAATAAGGATCGGTACTGTTACAATAGTCAGTTTTCTTCTATGTGGAGTAAGGGGTTAAGGTTTTAGAGACATCCACAGAAATGTCCTTTGGGAATCCAGATCCCTGGGGCAGCTCCCACTTTACCTCCCCCATGTTTGTATAGAGATGCAATCCAGTGAAGATGAGCACCAAATTCAGCCAGGTATGTGGAGAATCACAAGGGAACGTGCAGCCAGAGGGTCATGTTTGGACGTGGGTGGTGGGGACAAGGGGAGGGGATCAGCAGAAGCTTCTGTTTTAGCTATGGTGGTGGGTGTGATTTATGAACTGACTGCATATGAGAAATCTTTGTAGCATCATCTTCAACTGAGTCTTTCAAATGTACTTGACAGTTTGGAACAGCCTCCCATTAATTTTCTCATGACTCGATAGCTAATTTAGCTATGTAAATTTACAAGGAGTGACACATGAAACTTGGGGGTGCAGCTACATTTTCTCTTTCTTCCTGAATACAATATTCAGCCAAGCTGTCTCCTTAAGGTAAAGTTAGGTAAGGTAAGAGATTACATGCCATTTTGGCTTTGTTCCATAACCAAGAGGAGCCAGTTTTAGGTCCAAATATGATTCACATATTACCTAGAACTCTTTGGTTTCCTGGAAGTTTTCATTAAAGCTCCCATCCTTTCAGCAATAACTTCCAACCACAAAACTCTCTAACCAAGGTCTAAAAATCTTTAAATGTTTAAAGTGTCCTTGCCTGGAAGATGACTTCTTAAAAATTCCAGCAACAGCCCACAAATCTCTTTCTGTGTTGAGTCAGAAAGTCAGTACAGTTTGTGGGGTATTGGTCATGTGCAGGATGCCCATTCAGCTATAGCTCAATGTCCATCCATATGATCAATTTGATTCTTCTGAGCCTCATTCCAAAACTCTAACCTGCTCTCTCCAATCTATCCTTCATATAGTTGCCAAATTGATATCATTAAAGCACAGGTCTGAACAGGTTATTCTCTGGCTTTGAACAGAAATAGTAAACAAGAAGCTAAAAACCTTAGGTCTTAATATGCTAGTGGACAGATTTTAGGGGGAATCTATGACCTTAAATGAGGAAAAATTGCATATTTATTTTCACAAATAAATGGCTTCCTTTTTAACCCTGTGTATTTTATTTTATTTTTAAAAATATTTTAATTTAATATTTTAAATTATTTAAAATTCATATGTTCAAATATTTAAATAACTTAACATTTAAAAAATATTATTTTGATTAGATATCTGTAGGCTTCATCAGAACACTTAAGGGGTCTAGAATACACAGATAAAATAATATGCAATATAATTTCCTCTGTTTGGCTTTTTATCTAGTTCTTCACAAATGAGTTATAAACTATTTTTCCAGGCTGATGACATATTACTCCTTCCTCATGCACTCATTCTCTAGTACAGTCAAAATGGACTACTTGTGATTCCCCATGCATGACATTCTACTTTCCCTTTCTATGCCTTTGCACTAACTGGACCCTTCACTCTCCTGTCCCCCTGCCCACTGCCCATGCTCTTCATCCTCATTTCTAATTTTGGAGGAACTCCAGACTTCAAAACTCAACTTGCGTCATGTTTTGCAATCTATCTTTCCCAATTCCATTTATCAAATGTCTACTAGTTAAGCACTGGGGATAGAATTAATAAAAAGAAAGACATTTCCTGTTCTCAAGAAGCTTACTATCTAATTTTGGTAGACAGCACACACAAAAATGTATGAAAGGATGAGGGACACAAGGGGAGTCCTTAGGGTAGGAGAAATCTTGTTCCATGGCCCAGGGAGAGCAGCAGATACAGTCAAATTAATGACCATACAGTTTCTGCCCTCTAGGATAGAAGGTGTTGGGAGGAGGTTGGTACTACACCTTCCAGTTCTCTAATCATAGGTGAGAGAAAATTGGTGTTGGTGTCCATAAAGGCTGTTAGAAGCATGGTGAGGTTATCCTGGGAGGGGCATCTTATTCTGTGGTGTTCAAACTGGGCAGAGCCATAGATGCAAAGAATTCCTTTATTTATTAGAATTATTTGCTTTTCAAGTGATAGTTATTGAGTAAAACTGTGAGAATTAGGTTTTCATATATATATATATATATATATATATATATATATATATGTATATAATTCAAAGGATAGTATGGTAGAATAGATAAAGAGCAAAAGTCTTGCCTCTGATGCTTACTGATTGTATGACCCTGGGCAAATGAACCTTTCAGTGCTGAGGCAGCGCTGGGAAACTACAAGTTGCATAGAAGTTGCTATAACCATAGATAAAAGGAATTCTCTCTGAGAGTTCCCTACATTGGTAAAATAAGAGATCATATTAAATAGTAAACACAACAGAAACTTGAGTATCCATCTGCATTTCCCCATTCACTTAACTCCCACCCTGTAATTCAATACTTCTTTAAACAGTGAGTAAACCAAGTTAAACCATGATATAATCTTAAACCATGACACTAGCCTAAAGATACCACCAAAAAGAACCTTGGAGGTCCAGATTGTAGCAGAGGTCTTCTCTATGATTCATATAGTAGCCAGAGCTCTTTAACTTCCTGTCTAACAAAAATTCTAAATCCTTTTCCTATAACTTTCAACAAGTTCCTTTATATATTTACATATTTGTGTGTGTGTGTGTGTGTGTGTGTGTATATATGTGTACACACACATGTCAGTTTTTGTCCAGTTATTGTAGTCATGCCTTAGATTTTGAGACTCATTTGAGACTTTCTTGGTAAAGATACTGGAATGGTTTTCTATTTTCTTCTTCAGCTCATTTTTCAGAATGAGGAGGCTGTGGCAACAAGGGTTAAGTGACTCACCCAAGCTTATCCAACTATAGAGTGTCTGAGACCATATACAGACTCAGGAAGACAAGTCTTCTGATATCAGGTCTGGCCATATCACCTAACTGTGTATGGATATTGATATATGTGTATGCATATAGGTGTATGCATATGTATGGGTATATGGGTATATAAAGATGTTTACCTCTGTGAGTATATATACATATATGTATACACACACAAACACACCCATAGTATGTGTGTATGTATTTATGTGTCTTGTGTGGTCCCTCAGTAGGATTCCAGTTTCTGGAAGACAAAGACTGATTTTCATTTTTTATCTTCATAGAAACTGAGAGCCTCTCATGGCAAGCAGCAGTTGCTTAATTAGTGCCTTTTGCATTGAATGTTGTGATGCTGAGGAAATATGCTGAATAATCACACTGTGGAGAAAAGTAGGAAGGGAAATCATTTCCCAAAGTGCCAGGAGATGTTCAAGGAAGGCTCTTTTCAGTTTTTTCTATGAAGCCTTCCATCAATAGGAAGGTTTTCTCTGAGGTTTTGGGAAGACAGAGAAGTTCACCCAAGTTTGTGCCTTAGATGAAGACAATTCTTTAAAAACACACTGACAGCTGCAAAGGAAAAAAAAGAAGAAAAGGAAGACATCCATTTTCTACCAAGAGTCAGTCATTTGGTGGCAGGTGCATATCAAGGAGCTTGGCCTCTAGTCAGATCCAGGGGCTGGTCAGAGAACTGCCAATTAATCATCCAGGAAAATGTATTTGGTTGCCTGGAACAGGCTCCTATTAATTTCCTAATGGCAGGATTAGCAATGCAGATTTACCAGAAGGAAGATATGAAAGTTGGGTGTCTATCTGCATTCTTCATCAAAATGAAGATGAGAACAATAATAGGACTAGGGACCAGATCTAGAATTTTATTAGTATAGAAACTTCCCCTCTTAAATCAGCAATCTAATGACTTAGTCTTGATTACCTGAAGCTTACAGAACTTAAATGACATGTCCAATGTTACCAATATCACCCTGAAACCATGTATCAGAGGTGGCTTGAACCCAGGTCCAGGTCGTTCTGGCTATGAGGAAAACTCTATCTCCTATGATCATATAAATAGTAGATAGATATAAATAGATATATAGATAGATATAAATAGGTAGGAGATCCTATGATAAGGAACTTAGATTTCTATAGCACTTTTAAATTTATGAAACTTTTCCTTCATGGAAACATTGTGAAATGGGCAGAAAATATTGTTACACCCATATTACCTAGAGGAAACTGAGGTTCAGAGAGACTTGGCTATGGTCAAATGGCTGCTAAGGGTTATAAGGGGGAGATTCTAACACAGGACTCCTGACTTTGAATCTATCACTTTTTCTCCTATACCTGCTGTTTTACTCCAACAGCCTCTCTACTAGGTGCCAACTTGAGTCACACATTTTTTAAAAATGTCTATCATCAACTATTTCTCTGCTCTAGCTCTCTTGGCTTCTGTAGTCTCTCACATACACCCTGCTCTCTCATCTTCCTCTGAGTCTTCGTTCATGTTTCCTCCTGTCCCTATCTGCTCATATAACCCTTACCTATTGTTTAAGTGAAAGTTTAAATCTTACTTTCTTTGAAAAGAGTTCACCCATTCTATAGTGAACTCTCCCTTCTCTATTAAACTTACAATCTGTTCCACTCAATTGTCATTCCTCTCATCCTCTGTTGCCTTAGAGGGTTCTTTATCTTTTTCATGTCTGTATATGTGTATGTATATTTTATATCTGTATATTATTTTTTCATGCATGTATGCATGTCTTGTCTCCCAACTATATTATAAATTCCTTGAGGTTAAGGACCTTATGTTTGTAATCCCTATGGAACTTGATATAGTGACTTTTTCATATGGGAGATATTAAAAAAAAGTTGATTGATTGCTAATATAGCTCTATATTTAACCAGCCCAGTGCAAAGAAGGCGTGCATATCTTTGAGGGCTATTCCTGGAAATCATCTTGGCCCAGTTCCTTTTACACAAGGTTTAAGCGACAATCTGTCCTGAAATTCCTGCTATTGATGACCCAGGCCCACAGAGAATGTGTTTCCAGAAAAGGAAAAGGTAGCGTCTCAAGGGAAAGGTTCCTACTTTATGATCACAGAAAAATAATGTCAGCTAAAATGAGCTCTTTGATTTTATTTCACTTTATATGTGGGGAATGATGGTTGACTGATGGTTTTAAAGTTGGGCACATTTGCAAGTAAACATCTTTTCTTCTGTCTCTTTAACACAGATAGGCGGTGTGGAATCACAGATGAGCACTGACCAGGGTCCAGGACGCTGGGGTTTACCTTCTGGCTCTTCTACCTGCATGTCTGGTGACCATTCAAGTTGATTTACTGCTCTAGGTCACAACTTCCTGAGGGGATGAGACTTTGAGTTTTCTAAAGATCCTTCTAGTTCTATGACAGTGTATAAGGTTATCTTGAAATTTTCTGTTTCTGACTGAAAGACTTGAGAACTCTTACCAATACAATGACAAGCCAGAGTTACAGGGGGCTTCTGATAAAACAGGCTGCTCACTTTCTGAAAGAGAAAGGAGGGGCTCCAGGTAGAGATGGAGAAATACATTTTTGGATACATACAATGATGGAACTTGATTCACTTGACCATGTAACTTCATTATATGGGTTTTATTTTTGTTGTTATTTTTCAATGGTGAGAGGCAGAGAATAGGAAAAAGAGAAATAAATACTTGTTAAATAAAAATGAATTAATTGAAGAAAAAACAAACAAGTGTGTCTGGGTTCCTGCCTATTGATTGAAGGAAGATGGGTCAGCAAGAATATCATAGGTTCTAGCTTGACACAGTGTCAATGAGAAATTCTTAGTTAAGTGTAGTATGGAAAGAACAAGGACATGATACAGAATGTAAATAGCAAGGACACTTCTTGAGTGGAGAAACTCATTATTTTTGACTTCATATCTTTAACTCCTAACATAGTATTTTATAAATATGTCTGACTGTGACTTCATGTGTAAAATGAGCTAGAGAAGGAAATGGCAAACTCCTCCTGAATTTTTCCTAAGAAAATTCTAAATGAAGTAAAAAAAGAGTTAGATACAACTAAAAATGAACAAAAGACAACATAAAGGATTCTAGGTTTAGACAAACAATGATTTAAAACATTTTTAAAGTGATAAGATATTTTCCTTTGTTTCCAATCCAATTCCTTGTCCTTTTAAACTATTGGTCCGTGCTCTCTGGTAGTCTAGATCTTCTTTAGAAATTTCAAAAAATGATTGTTTCTGAAACATCACATTCAACAAACAGTTGTTAAAAACCTATGTGTAAGATATCGTACCAGATACTGAGGGTTACAAAGACAAAGCAAAAAAAAATAGTCCCAGGCCTCAGGGAATTTATATTTTGCAATTCCAATAAATTCTAAAACTTGTTTTTTTTCCTTCCATGTGGTTTGTATGTTTAAGGATTAATTTTATATTGTTTGCATAGATACTCAGGAAATATCAGTTCATTACTTACAACTCATCTTTGATCAGGAATAGGTGACTTCTGTTATACTATCACACAGTTATTTCAGGAGTGGATCATGGGGACAGGTCAAAGACCTAGATCATTAAAAGACTCAGGCTAAGAGTTATCACATTTACATGAACTTTGACAATAATACTGCCAAAAGCTACTGAAGATTTGATTGGCTTTTAAATTTGGACTTTGTTATAGTAGAAAATCTAAAATTATATGTCTTATTTTATTCAATATACTTATTTATATATTTATTTGTACAATTTTATGTTTATACATAATGTGTTTTATATTATATTATATATATGATGCATATTTCTAACATAGAATTTGTATTTATGAATTCACACATATGCATATATATTATATATATTCATGAATTCACACATATTCATATTATATATATATATATATATATATATATACTCAATACATATTATATATATAAATATTGTTTTCCCCACATATAAACTGTTAAACTAGAAGAATAGGTAGAAAATTAAATTCTTCTACTAGACGGACATGACTAGTATGTAAAATAAATAGTGATATTTGATATAATGAAATTTGATTTAAAATTAAGTGAGATAGAAGAGACAATTCAAATTAATTTAATTCAACATTTCAAAAACATCTATTATATACTAATATACTATTATATACAAGATAAACAAATGTTACAGAGAGATAGTCCTTGTCCTCAAGGAACTTGCTTTCTACTGGGATGACACATAAGGGTCTCTCCCGTATTGAAAATGATAATTTTTTAAAGAATTCATGTAATATTTATCTCCTCTAAATTTCATTTTTTTAGGTTTTTGCAAGGCAAATGGGGTTAAGTGGCTTGCCCAAGGCCACACAGCTAGGCAATTATTAAGTGTCTGAGGCCAGATTTGAACTCAGGTACTTCTGACCCCAGGGCCAGTGCTCTATCCACTGCACCACTTAGCCACCCCTAAATTTCATCTTAATAGGCAACCTAACATTCTAACTTATCAAGGCAGTTAGGTGGCATAGTGAATGGTTTCAAGGATCTGAAATCAAGAAGACTAGAATTCAAATGCTTCTTCAGACACTTAATATTTTTTATAACTCCAGGCAAGTAATAACCTCTCTTGAGTCTCATTGAACTTCTTTGTAAAATGGGCATAATAAAATGGTTTATTATGATTACAAGATGCTAATGAGAATCTTTTGTAAGGTTTTTATTAACCATAAGTTGCTATATATCATTATTGACTATTATTTTTAGAAACTCATTCAATAATCTAAGATATAGATAATCCATCCTAGATTTCTCATTTACAATTTGATAATTACATCTTCTCTGACTTCAGTCATTATTAAAAATGTGAAGCAGCACATGACTGAGCATAGATCCTTAAGATATTCTACTAGAAATTAGCTTCCAATATGACATTGTATAATTAATGATTATTCTTTAGATCTGTGCCTTGAACCCACCCACCTGTACCATCAATAAAGGTTTGTGTGCCTCTTCACCTTCACAAAAATATTGCAGGAGATTGTTAAATTCTTTACAAAAATCTAGATAAACCAAATTATAGCACTCTAGTAACTTTGACAATAAAGGAATTGAGTTTGGTCATGCATGACCTGTTTGTTATGAAGTTGTATTTTTTTTGAATTCCTACTTCATTTTTTCATTTCTGTCCACTCTTTCCCTGTAACAATAACTCATGGAATTGTGCAAGTCATTGAACTTAAGCTCAATAGTTTATTGTTTTTTGACTTCACTAGCTTCCCTTTTGAAAAATCAAGATTATTTACTCTTTTCAGTCCTCTAGTATCTCCTCTGTTCCCTACTGTCTTTCAAAGATCACCAATTCTTACATCTGACAGTATTTTTCCCTATAGCCTATGATGTAGTTTATCTGGTCTTATGACTTAAATGAATCAAGGACAGTTAGGAACTCTCTTGTTAACTTCTTGCTAAGCTTGAGCATCAATTTTTATTTCCCATTTTTTTTTGTTTTGTCTTTTCTAATCTTAAGAGCGTTCTAGTTTCCAGTAAAAATAGAAGTAAAAAAATGTATAACTCTGTCTCCTCTGACATCCTTTGTTATCATCTCATCCATCTGCAGTAGTCATTCTATTCTTTCTATTACCTTGTATCCCTCTCCTTCTCATTGCTAAAAGCATTCTTCATTAGGATCAGTCCATTTTTAACTTAAGGACTCTCTTCATTACTACAGTATCATGCTATACTTTTTACAATTTTCTTTCACCATTGTGTACCTTTGCTTCTATTTTTCTTTTGCATTGAAAAAAATCTAATTTGCTTGAGGAGTTCCTTGCACAGAAACATCAGTCTTTTCACTACACTCCATTGTTCTTAATGTCACACCCAGTTCTCTTTTGTTCTTCCTTGATTTATTCTTGAGAGCTTTCTGTCCCTTCTAGGATAAATTCTATAGAGTTTGAGTCCACAAGATCTTGTCTAGATGTTTCTCTGACTCCTTTGAAATTTTTTCTAGTAATATCATAAAGACTATGCCAAAATTTCCTTTCCATCACAAATTATAAGAAAGAATGTCATTTTCCCAACAGGTTTCCATTAGTATTGCTCAACTGACCAATTCCTACTTACCGGTAAAAATAAAATCCCAAATTGAAATAATCATTGTTGGCTCCTTTAGAATTATGAAATTATAATCATATCAAGTTTAGAAATTAATATCTGCTTAATTTTTGAAAAGAAGGGGGAGAAAGGGAGGGAAGAGACAGAGAGAGAGAGAGAGAGAGAGAGAGAGAGGGTTTTAGTGTCTAAATAATTGAAATGCTATATCATGTTTTTGTCTCAATTTTGTGATCTATTATTTCTGGAACTCCCTCCCCTTTCTTTTGCCCAGGTTGTCTATAATAATAATTTAGGTCATTTAATTTGAAGATGCCATCTTTTATAATTCTACCTCTGTTGGAAATTATACCAATTATTTCCCACCATGTTTCATCCTTAAATTTCCTAAATTTTCTAACATGAGTATATCTTCTTAATATATATATATATATATATATATATATATGTAGTATAAGTTCTTTTTTTCCTGTCATGTTCTTTTTGAGGTTCTAAAGCCATAGTTCAGTCATGGGCTCATTTTACCAAGTCTAAGAGATAATTAAGGGGTCAAATTTGGCCTTCCTGTAGTACTATCTCTAGTTTACCTTGCTTACTGCCTATAATTCATGCCATGTATTTTATTGCTGATGCTTTTCTTAGAAGTGGTATCCTAAAAAAATTCTGGCATCCCTCATGATGTCTTTTCTTCATTGTGTAACCTCTGATATCAAGCCTAGAGGAAATATATAGACAGTCCTCTCACTGCTCCCCTCCACTTCTAGCTTTTTGGGTTAAAGTCTGTTTGATTGGATATGCAAGGCTCAAGGAAAAATCATTCTTGTTGTCTCTGTTGTTACATTCATCCCTGACCAGGAGTTCATCATTTGTCTATTTTAATTTTAATCTATGATATAGTAATCTTAACCTCTTTTCAGATACCATATTCTTTTTTTTTTTTTAAGGTTTTGCAAAGCAATGGGGTTAAGTGGCTTGGCCAAGGCCACACAGCTAGGTAATAGTGTCTGAGGCTGGATTTGAACTCAGGTCCTCCTGACTCCAGGGCTGGTGCTCTATCCACCTAGCCCCACCCCATCCCCATACCACATTCTTAACCAATGATTCATTTCCCAAAACTTTATTTACCTTGTTAAGACTTTTTCTTTGGTGGACAAAAGCAATTGAAACACTAAAATTTATCTGGACACCTAAGGTCTTCAATACTATATAATACTATATAATCTTTAGCAATATTTTAGATTCCTTCTGATAGTGATTTCTTCTGATCTTTGCCCAGAAGGGGCAAATTTTGAGAAGTCTAGGGAGGTTCTCTGTCATGACCTGAACACATGCCTTAGAAAGGCTTTATTCTTGCCCTAGAACTGACAAATATGTTTCTCAGTCCTCTTGAGAAGAGAGCTAGAATTACCTGTTCCATCCTTTTAGTAACCAGATTTTTAATTTTTTTAAGTTATCTGATTGTTTCACTGAAATCAACCTTTAAAAACTAAACTAAAATAAAGCGCAATTAACGGAACTTCTCTGTGTAGGTATGCCCTAAGTGAAATAATGAACACAATCATTTTAAAGCCTAACAGACAACTCAGTTTGGCAGTGGCAGACTTGGTGGGAGGATAGTCCTTTTTTATTCTTTCAAATTAATACAGAAACTATAGCATTTACTGAAATACAAATGTCTTCTCATTGACTCTGGGTAACTTGCAACCAAGGGCCAAATTTAATCAAGAGTACTTTGGTTGGGGCAGTGAGGTGGCACATTGGATAGAGCACCAACCCTGGAGTCAGGAGGACCTGAGTTCAAATTTGAACTCAGACAGCTGTGTGGCCTTGGGCAAGCCACTTAACCCCATTGCCTTGCAAAAACTAAAAAAGAAAAAAAAGATTTCTAACATGTAAATTGTGACCTCTGATTATTTTTCAAAGAGGGTGATAGAAGTAGAACAAGAAGAAAAGTCACAAAGTCCAGTACTTTCTTTTTGGAGATAAGTGTATCTAGGTGGTAGAGTGGCTAGAACACTGGTCTTGGAGTTAGGAGGACAGGAGTTGGAATCCAACCTCAGGCACTTGACTCTTACCAGCTGTGTGACTTTGGGCAAGTCCCTTAACCCCGATTGCCTTGAATCCAGGGCCATCTCCAGTTGTCCTGATTCATATCTGTCCACTTGATCCAGATGGCTCTGGAGGAGAAAGTGAGGTTGGTGACTTAGGACAACCCCCTCCCTCACACAAACCCCCTCCCTGATGTCATGGTCTTCAAAAATGAAGAATAAACATTTTTGGACATAAGGAAATGAATGAGGCCAAGAGTGACCTAGCAATTTGCTCAAAGTTCTTCAAGTACTAAGTTACTGAGCTGGGATTTGAACTCACAGAATCTCTGATCTGTCCTCTTACCATTGCCTCAAGTCATTTCCCTAAGAAATATGAAAGCTGTAAATTTTCTTTTTTTTTCTTTTTTTCTTTTTAGGTTTTTGCAAGGCAAATGGGGTTAAGTGGCTTGCTAAGGCCACACAGCTAGGTAATTATTAAGTGTCTGAGACCGGATTTGAACCCAGGTACTCCTGACTCCAGGGTCGGTGCTTTATCCACTGTGCCATCTAACTGCCCCAAGCTGTAAATTTTCAATATGAAATGTAAGTGCTCCAACTCATTTCAGGACAGAAAGAGGGAAGATTTCAGATCCTTTGCTCTTAGCATGGCTAACAATTATTCAATATCAATGTCTCATGGACTTCAAAAGCTCATGGGGATTTGGCCTTAAGTTGGCATGTGTTCCTTCGGGTTTATGTAAGGTCTTACTTCAGATTCTATTTTTAGCCATGTTAATGAAAAGGATTGTTCATCATTATACCAGCTTAGCAGGCACGAATCACATGCCGAGGCAAACCTTTGGGGGAAGTAAGGTGATTCATTCCATTAATCCTTACTCTGTAATGTCACAATTAATCCTTGCTCTGTAAAATCCTGCTTTTTATGTTGAGCTGGGAGGTTCAGACCTAAGAGATGGTCACCTTTTGTTTTGCTGAGTTGGCTGTTGAAATATCAGATTTAGATTTCATTTGGAGCATGGGTTCAGAATTCTGACGTGAAAGTACAAAGAACAGGTTCACAAACTGTGAGTTGAACTAAAACTCAGGGAAACTCCTGCTTCACCTTTCCTCTGTACAGGTATGGGATGCTGGAGCCCACAGAAGTCAGAGCACAGACCTGGCCCAGGAGATGTTCTGTTATACTTGCTCCAGTGGCATTTTAACTGGCAGGAGATATCTTGACCACCCAAAGTACCACTGGTAGCCTGGACACCAGGCTGATCTTTTCAGTGTCCTTTTAGTCAAGGATTGCACAAAATATCCAGATTTTGAATGTATTAAGGGATTCTCCTCAAAGCAGCCAAAAAATTGGATGAGAGATCAAAAGGTTTAATGCTAGAGAGGTAAAAGAATGAGAAATGTGAATTCTTATCTGAAGCTTATCCAGACTTAACCCTCTTTAGTTAGGACATTCTTCTAGATTGCTTGCTAGACACTTTGCACTTCCTGGTTCCCAGGGTGACTTCATTATAAATACCTGTGAAGTAGGAATAAAGAGGGTAGGGGAATGCAGAGGGTGAGAAGGCCTTGACAGTTTTTTTCTAGCAAGCTTTCCTAAATATATAGGGAAAGAATCCTTATGTACAGATGGCAAATAATATTATCCACTTCTAAATCATTTTCCTTTTTGTGAAGTGTAAAAGCTCAGTGGGAGAGAGGATCAGAACCAAAAATTCATAAATATTACCCTAAAACTGAATCAAGTGGCATTGGAATTTTTTTTTAAACAAGGTCCCCATCTCCCATAACTCAGGCTTTGGACAGCTGAGTCCTATCAAATGAAATCATAGTACTCAGGGTACTTAGAATACTTTCCATATAGTGGAAAGATCATTGACTCTAGAGATGGGGCCCTAGATTCAAATGACTTTGGGTGTCATTTAACTTCCCTAAATGTCTGTTTCTTCATCTATAAAATGGGTTATCCTATTTTTGAGGTTCCTTCAGGAGAT
Organism: Macrotis lagotis; assembly: GCF_037893015.1. Taxonomy (NCBI): domain Eukaryota; kingdom Metazoa; phylum Chordata; class Mammalia; order Peramelemorphia; family Peramelidae; genus Macrotis; species Macrotis lagotis. The sequence continues at coordinate 298,061,342 of NC_133666.1, forward strand.
ACATTTTCTTAAGAGGAACTGGTTGGAAAGCAAGGGGGACGGGGGGGGGGTGAGAGGGAGAGAGAGAGAGAGAGAGAGAGAGAGAGAGAGAGAGAGAGAGAGAGAGAGAGAGAGAGAGAGAGAGAGAGAGAGAGAGAGATGAAGTGGATGAAAGAGATATAGAATTAAAAATAGAAAGATTTGTCAGCTGATTAGGAAAGAGGAGAGAAAATGAGTGCATTGAGGATGTCTCTGAGCTTGCAGAATAATAGTGTTCTAATATTCAATCAGAACAACTTTTTGAGTGATATAATTCAATGTCTCTCAGCAGCAACAGCACCAGAATTCTAGAGCTGATGGTGATCTCAAGAATTCAGGAATCTAATTTAAATTTTGGGAGCCTATTTTTAGGTTGCTTCAACCTTTGAAGAATTTCTCTGGGCAAAATTGGAATCTTGTCACTTTAAATGTTTTGTTATTGACAGCTGCACAGCAACCAAAGTCTCTGGTCTTGCTAGCAGGGAATATGAGGAATTCCCTGAGGATGCTGGTGGATAACTTTGATTAGTAGATTAATCAACTATCTTGTATTTATTTTAAGACAGGTTTTATTCTAAGCTATTCAGCTTCACTTGGCAACCATTCAAAAGCAATAAAGCCAGGGATAAGATGACATGTATTCTTTGAAGTTTTAAGGCTTCAAACTGTACATTAAAAAAATGAAGTCTCTGTCTGAGATGTAAATGCTGAAGCATTTCCCTCCTGACTGAGTTCAGTGAACAAAGAACAGTTTGCTTTCAGAATCTGAAGCTAAGAGAAATCTGTATGTGGGGTGAGAAAACTTAGAAAGCAAACTGAAGCATTGCTCAGAACTGTTTTTGTAAGGAGACCCTTGTATAGTGCCCATCGTACACAGAGCCCCATGCTGGAAAGGAAGCCTGTATTTTCCAAATTGGAGACACTTCTTTGCAATGTGCTGTGGGAAACCACATGTGTGCTATGGGATTCAAAGTGTTTCATTGATTTGTGTGGGTGAATTATATTCTTGTTGATTGAGCAAACTCCATGATAAAGAACTAACAAGTGTTTTACTTGGAAAAAGAACAGAGCATCTCAGGACTGAATTTCAGTGCTTAAGAGTTCATAGCACAAATAAGAAGGAAATAGCAGAAGCATTTTAAATTTTATTTATTTAGCATATGGGACTTTTTGCCAGGCATCTGATTTTTTTGTGAGACAGTGACCCTCTCCCTAATTCAACAAATTCAATTCAATTGAATTCAATTCACAAACATTTCTTAAGCATCCACTATATGCTGAATATTATGCTGTGTGCTGAGAGATACACAGTTAAGACTTGTTTAGGCATGGGATTTTCATTCTTTATATTTCATTATGCATTATATATTATAAAATATAATTATATTATAAATATATATAAATATAATATATTTCATTCAGCCTATAGTCTAGTAGGTAATATCCACAATTAGTTATACTGAAAAATATTATAAAATGCATCAGAGAGGTTCATACAAGATCTCTAAAGTTTGATGGTGAGTTTCAGAAATGGGTTTGAACATTTCCAGCTTCCCCTTAGATATAAGACAGAAGAAATTATGTATCTATTAAAAAAGACAAGAATGACAATAACCTTATTCAAATATAAGCCAGTTAAGCATTTATAGGCTTTACTCGAAACATTCATAACTTGAATCATAGGAAACTAATCTATAAACACACAAAAATATTATAAAATGCATCAGAGAGGTTCATATAAAGATCTATATATAGTTTGATGGGGAGTTCCAGAAGGGGGTGGAACATTTCCAGCTTCCCCTTAGATATAAGACAGAAGAAATTATGTATCTATTAAAAAAAGACAAGAATGATAATAACTTATCCAAATATAAGCCAGTTAAGGATTTATGAGCTTTACTTGAAACATTCATAACTTGAATCATAGGAAAATAATCTACAAACACACAATATAATTTGGCTGAGGATCAAAATTCAAGTGAGAAGACCTAAGGGTAAAAAGAGAAATTTATTATTAAGTCAATAATTATTACTCAAAGACTATATGTGACAATTAGGTATCACACATTTATTAGACACTTAATATGTATTAAATGTTGAGGATTCAAGTATAAGTGAAAAGACAATCCCTGCCTTCAGGGAGCTTATAGTTGAACAGGGGAAGATAATTCTTAGAAGTTTGAGTTTCAGAAACACATCAGATAAGAGAATGAAATATGCCCAGGCTGCACTCATCTTCAAGATGAGGGCATAGAACAAGAAACTTCTCAATTGGAGAAAATTACTGGCATGCCAGAGGGATGTTTCAGGGAGAAAAGTTCTGAAAATCTGAGGAATTTCTAAAGTAAAGGAAGCTGGGTTATTCTGGTGAATTCTGGGAGAGGAGCATTTTTTATTAAAGAACCTTTGTCCAAGTTCCTTGGCTTGGTTAAATAATTCACATATGAAAAATAAACCTAAGAATAGTGTGAAATGATAGAATATTTGTTGTCCATGTGGAAAAATATTCTATTTAGTGCATATTGCCACCAGAAAAATGTCAAGAACAATTCATTTAAAGCATGGCACTTAAATAAATGATCACCTCTCCTAAATCAAGCTAAATATAACTTTCAAATTAAAGGGAAAATCTAACAAAAACATTTCATTAATCACTTGTTATGTTTCAATGGCATCAAGATATTTGCTCCCCTCTGAAAACAAAATAAATAATTCCTTAATCTTGTGTAATCTTTCTCCAATGATACAAATAATGTTATTTGGACTCTTTAAATGTAAACTTCTTAATATATGCAAGGAAAGATACCGATTCAAAGTAATGAACTTGAATTTAGAGGTCATATTGATGAATGGAAGTAATATTTACAAACACTTTGGTCTGCTCTAGGCAGGATATGTTGAGTATGAACTGATTAAGGAGAAGGAAATGGTTGAATATGATAAGAGAAATCAAATCTGAAGAACTCATTTGAAGTAATTAACATTTATCCAATAACAATCATAATGAATACCTTTGATGATACAAAGTGAATTAGAATACATTTAGAAAATATCCTATCAAAAATCTATACCATATTAAGAGAACAGAGAGTCCATCATCCTAAAGTAGAAAAAATGAATATTTCATTGCCAAAAAAGGAGGAAGAAGATTGATATACATTTTTAGAGCACATAAAGAAAAGTAAAATACCTGTATATATATATATATATATATATATATATATACACACACACTTTTGAAGCAAGCAGACATTACTTCACAAAGAAAAAATAAAGGTTGATAACAGGGATTTACCATGAGATTTATTGAATATAAATGGAAATGGTTTATCTTCATATGGAACCTATAAAATGACTAAAATCCGAAGATGGGATCAAAAGACCTTCCATGGGCAACATCTGCATGACTGTTTAAAATAGCTTGTTGACAAAGATAATGCAAAGAAATAGCTGAGTCATGGAAATGAAAGGATTTATGATTGCAATTAAGGATCATATTAATGACTTCAAAAATTAAAGATGGATTATCTTTTGGGAATCCATATTTAGTGATTTCATGTCAATAAATTTCAGTCAATAAATTATGCAATATATCATTGGAAGTTGTAAAAATTTAGCACTTACTGAATACATAGAAAAACATGACCTGGTAATTAGACACACACCAGAAATTTATCTTTTATGGAACAGTACATGAAAAATCCTCAAACTATACATATAAACCTCAAAATGTCCTACAGAAATCAGCTCATAAACTGTACTGGAACAAGGACATTATACTTAACTGTGGTCCACAATAAACTGGATATCACATTTATCTATTTAAAAAAATTCTAAAGATCAATGATTTTAATAGATGCTATCATATCAAATATCTTCAGCGAAACACAAATGAAATGCAAAGCTTTCAAAAAATAAAGACCTAGCAGAAGAAATGAAAATCATGCGTGAAGAGATAAAATACATCAATCAATCAACAAGCATTTATTAAGTGCCTTTTTTGTGTCATACACTTTACTAGATACTAGGAATATAAAAAGAGGCAAAATATAGTCCCAACTGTCAATCTAATGAGAAAGACAATATGTAGACGCAGGGAAGACATTAGAAATAATATGGGTGGGTGAAGGCTTGCAGTAAAAGAAGAGATTTTAGTTGAGTCAAACAAAGCTAGGGACAAATCATCTTCATTATCTTATCTGCAACTAAAGCTGTCCTGAGGTTGTTTTGAGACAGCCTATAAAAAGTGACCTTACATCCTAACACTGTTACTCAACTATAAAAACCAGTCATTTCATCCATCTGTGCAATAGTCTATAGGATTTTACAGATAAAATAAAAATAGTATTATGGTAAATGATCCCAAAACCCTTTCTAAATTAAATCTGTTGAACAACATGAGAATGGTTTTTGGGGTAACAATAATAACTTCATTATTTATATGAATATAAATGCACAGTAGAAGATCTTTGAAAACCAGGACAAGTCATATAGCTTGCACTAAGAGCAGTATAACCAATTCCTACTTAAACTTACCAGCTGATTAAGTTGATTATTTGCAGAATCTATTCTATTTTCCTCCTAGTACAAGGTATATTCCTTTACTTTTGTGAAGTGTTAAAGTGTTGTAGCACAATTTAGCCCTTCAGTACAGTACAGTGGATAGAGTTCTAAATTTGGGGTCAGAAAGACTGGTTCAAATCCTGATTTTGACTCTTGCTTGCTGTTTGATCATGGGTAAGTCATTTAAGCTTCCTGAACTTTAGTTTATTATTCTCTAAAATAATAAGAATACTATATATGTATATATATATATATATATATATATACATATTTTAATATGTATTATCTAATTCATAGGATTCTTATGGAGGAGATAATATAAATAAGAATAAAGTGCTTTGCCATCCTTAAAATATTACACAAAAATCAGTTATTATTGTTGTCATATAGTATTATTTTCAGTGAATGTTAGATTTTAAACTCCTGGAAGGCAAATATCATGTCTTATGCTTATTTTTTATCTTCTCAGGAAATAGAGTCTAACTTATGTGTGAAGCAAGTATTCAATAAAGAGATGAGAAACCTCTTAACTCTGTGACATTCCTTCATCCTTTTAAAATGTTTTTGTTGTATATATATATATATATATATATATATATATATATATATATATATATATATATATATATAATCACATTTGTGTCTTATATCATTTCTGAGTTAATAATATAGACATTATCTCTTTTTATTGATGTGGAAACTGAGGCACAGAAAAGTTAAACTGACTGACTAGGTCATAGTCTTGAAACTAGTTAATTTCAGTAATGGGATTGAAATCCAGGTCTTCCTGACATTAAGTCCTCTTCCCTAGCCACCAGGCTGCATTGTCCTGTTCAAGGACAGAAACATCTGCTCCTACTTTTTTTGAAACTCTTTTTAGAAAAGCAAAGCCACACCCCAAAAGAACATTCCAACTTAATCACACCCAGGATATAAACCAACAAAGGAATTTGGGGTGAGGAGAAATTACAACATAGGCCCCATGGACACAATAAAAACTATTTAAATCAAATAAAATGAAATTTAGTGAGAATAAATGCCGTCTTACATGGGTTAAAAAATCAACTGCACATGTACAAGATGGAAGAGCTCTGGTTAGATGCCAGTTCCTGCACAAAAAAGACTGGGGGGCCTTTCAGTCACTTGCAAGTACAAGGAGGTCAACAGTGTGACATAACAGCCAAAATAAAACTGTTTAAAGAGAGTCATTCTGTCCAAAACACAGAAAATTATTATACAACTCTAGTGTGCCCCGATGAGACTTCATCTGGTTCATTCTGGGCTTCAGTGGTGTTGAGATCAGAGACCATACTGTACAAGGATCAATTATTCAGTGATTTTTTTCCCCTCAAGGGAATATTGACTGATTCTGCATGCTCCCAAGAGACTATCTGCTATCTTTTTACAAAGAGTTTGCCTCAGAATACCTTTTTTTTTTCCATTTTTTGTGAATTGCAAGTATGGGAAAAGAATGTGCTTTGAGACCAGTATAACTTACAATCAGGGGGAAAATATCCTTGAGAGATGGAGAAGATTCCTTCTATAAGGAAATGTATTTCCTCGTATCCAAATGGCAGAACTGAAGTCTTTAAAGGAAGTCTGTATGTCTTTTTATTTTTTTCAGGGAAAAGCCCAGTTCAGATCAACAATTTCTTCCAAAGAAGTGGGTATTGAATTGATTGGGTACCATTTATTTGATAGTTGGCAACCAAGGTGGTCTTCAGACCACATGGATACTCAGAGACTGCCAGTTCTCTGACTCATGACATGGCAAAGTAGAAGACTTGGCAGCAGAATATTGGCCCAAACAAATGTTTCCTGAGTAATTCAATTTTCTTCCCATTTCTGCAAGTAGAGTTATTAAAGACACTATTCTTTTATGGCTATATAGGCAAAGAAATGCTTATGACTATATATATGTATATATTTATGTAACAAGTGCTCAAGATGAATATCCATGAGGATGCCATCCCTTTAACCATTATATTAATATTTTATGATTGATATCTTGATCTTATTTACTACTACATTTTTTATTTAGGTTTTTTGCAAGGCAAATGGGGTTAAGTGGCTTGCCCAAGGCCACACAGCTAGGTAATCATTAAGTGTCTGGGGCCAGATTTGAACTCAGGTACTCCTGACTCCAGGGCCGGTGCTCTATCCACTGCACCACCTAGCCGACCCCAACTATTAAATTTTTAAATATCCTCCCCAGTTCCTCTCATTTAATCAACCAGTTTTCTTTTTCTGGTTTGGATGCGACACTAAGGAAAAAGAAGAATAATGGAATTTAGATTAAGAGAATGGAAATAATTTCTTAGGAAGAGGAATGTAGGTTTGGATAGTAGTACATTTGGAGAGTGACTATTGAGATATTCCCACTATCTTCCCTCTACTCTTTTTTGTTTGCAGGGGCAAATTTTTTGTTTCTCTTAAACTTAAATACAAAAATGAAAAGAAAAAATATCATGTGCATAGCAGAATGTGACAGGATTCAATATAAAACAATAAATTTCCACTTCGAGAAAACCTATATAGTAAATACTAATATTGTTTCTAAGCTTGCTAGCTTTCCTTTGTAGGTTTTCTTTTATTCTCTGCTGTGGATTTTTTTTATACTTTGTTATTTTCCCCAATTACATGTAAAAACAAGTTTTATCATTCATTTTGAACATTTTGAGTTCTGAATTCTCTCCCTTCTTTCTATCCCACTCCCCTATTGAGAAAAAGATTATTTGATATGGATTAAAATATGAAGTCATACAAAACATTGCCATAATAGCCATGCTGTGAAAGTAAACATATTTACCTCCCCAATAAAGAGAAACTTCAAGAAAAATAAAGTTAAAAAAGTATTCAGACACCATCAGCTTTATCTTTGGGGATTGATAGTATTCTTTATCATTGCTGTCTTAGGTCACAACATTGCTGAGAAAAAATCAGCTGATCATCCTGCAATATTTCTGTTATTTTGTATATAGTACATTTTCCATTGCATCTGCCCATATAAGTCTTTCCAGGTTTTACTGAGAGCATCCTGTTCATCACTTCTTATAGCAGATTAGTATTCTATTATAATCACATACCACACTTTATTTAGTCATTCCCCAATTGATAGGTATCTCCTCAATTTCGAATTCCTTGCCACCAGAAAGGAGCTGCTATAAGTCTACATAAAAGTCCTTTTCCTTTCTATTTTTCATCTTTTCTGAAAGATAGACCTAGTGGTATTACTGGGTCAGGAGGTAGGCATGGTTTTATAACTCTTTGGCCATGGTTCCAAATTATTCTAAAGAAGTTTTCAGTCATTTCACAACTCCCCCAACAATGCATTATTGTCTCATCTTCCTTAAATCTCTAATATTTGTCATTTTTTTCTTTTTGTCCTATTAGCCAATCTAACAAGATAATATTCCAAAATTGTCCTAATTCGCATTTCTTCAATCAATAGTGAGTTAGGTAATTTTTTTTAAAACCTATGACCACAGATAGCATTGATGACCTTGTCTGAAAATTGTTCATTTCTTTGATCATGTTTCAATTAGGGAATGGCTCTTACTTTTTATAAAACTGAGTCAAAATGAGGTCTTTATCAGGGAAATTTTGTTTCAATATTTTTGCCCACAGTTACTATTGCTAACTGCATTTCCCTCTGTTGTATTCCATGAAGCTCCATGTATTCTATTCTCTCCCTTCTCAAAATTGATTTACATCTGACTACTCCCTCCTACAATTTTCCCTCCCTTTTATCAAACCCTCCCACCTTTCTCTCATACTCTTCCCCTCCTACTTTGCTCTAGGGTAAGACAGATTTCTATACCCAATTGAGTGTGTATATTATTCCATCTTCTTCTAACTGTCCTAATAAATGAGAAAGTTCATATACATTTTTAGTATCATCCTCCCATGTAGGAAAATAAGCAGTTCAACATCATTAAGTGTCTTTTGATCTACCTTTCCTGTTAACCTTTTTATTTTTCATTTGAGTCTTATATTTGAACATCAAATTTTCTGTTTAGCTCTGGTCTGTTCATGAGGAAAGTTTGAAACTTCCCTATTTCATTGAATGTTCATCTTTTCCCCTGAAAGAATAAGTTCAATTTTGCTGGGTGGTTGATCTTGGTTGTAATCCAAGCTCTTTTGCCTTCTGGAATATCATGTTCCAAATGCTATGATCCCTTTAGGTAGAAGCTACTAATTTTTTTTTTTTTTTAGTCTTTGCAAGGCAATGGGGTTAAGTGGCTTGCCCAAGGCCACACAGCTAGGTTATTATTAAGTGTCTGAGGTCAGATTTGAACCTTAGATACTCCTGACTTCAAGGCCAGTGCTCTATCCACTGCACCACCTAGCTGCCCCGAAGCTACTAAATCTTATTATCATGACTGTGGCTCCACAGTAATTGAAATGCTTCTTTCTTCCTGCTTGCAATATTTTCCCCTCAATCAGGGAGCTATGAAATTTGGCTGCGATAATTCTGGCAGTTTTCATTTTAGGATCTCTTTCAGGAGGAGATTGGTGGATTCTTTTTATTTCTATTTTATCCTCTGCTTGTAAAGCATCAGGGAAGTTTTCCTTGATAATTTCTTGAAAGATGATGTCTAGACTCTTTTTTTGATCATGACTTTTAGGTAATTCAATAATTTTAAAATCATCTCTCCTGGATCTGTTTTCCAGATCAGTTGTTCTTCCAATGAGATATTCCACAGTCTTCTAGTTTTTCATTCTTTTAGTTTTGCTGTATTGCTTCTTGATTTCTCACATACTCATCAGCTTCTATTTCTTCCATTCCATATTTTAAGTAAATATTTTCTTCAGGGAGCTTTTGTATCTCCTTTTTTATTTTAATGTATTCCTCTCCTCATTGACTTTTTGGACCTCTTTTTTTCATTTTTCCCTGTCTGGTTTTTAAGATGTTACTTTATTCAGTATTTTTTATAATCCTTCACTTAGCTACTGACTTGTTTTTCATGATTTTCCACATCACTCACATTTCTCTTTCCAATTTTTCCTCTACTTTTCTCACTTGATTTTCAAAATCTTTTTTGAACTCTTCCATGGCCTGACTTTGGATGTAGAAGTTTTGACTTCATTATCTGCTTTTCAGTGTGTATTTTGATCTTCTTTATCCCCATAGTAACTCTCTATGGTCAGGGTTTTTTAATTCTGTTGTTTGTACATTTCCCCAACACATGAATTGATTTTTAACTCTTTACTAAGGTGGGACTCTTCTTTCAGATGCAAGGTGCACTGTGCCAAATTTTGGGTTTTTTTTAACAGTTGTTTTCAGAGATACTTCTATGATCTACAAGTTTTTAATTCTTCCAAGGTCTTATGATCTAAGGAGTGGTTTGTCCTACCCTCCTGGTCTGTGTTCTGATTTGTGAGAGTGACTACAAACAATACTTTCTGCCCTGAAACTATGATGAAGGTCCCTACTCCACCATGGCAGTATGCTATTTTGTGCTTCTGTTCCTTTTCCTGGAATTGGAACTCAAGAATGTGACCCAAATCTGAGTATAGATGAAGCAACACTGTCCTACCTCAGAGATTCCTGGAATCTCCTTCCAACCTCCTCACCATCAGTGGACTGAGATGTCTGGAAGCTGCTGCCTTTGCTGAGTTAGTGACTCCCTGAGTTAGTGACTGAGTTAGTGCTTCTTGGTCTACTGTGGGCGGGTCTGTGCTGCTGAGGTCTGCACTGGATTGTGCCACTCTCACCCTGGTGTGGCAGACTCTTCCTTCTGACCTTCCAAGTTGTCCTTGACAATCTCTGGGTTGAGAGGTCTGGAAACCACTACTGCTGCCACTGACCCAGTCACCCAACTGTCTCTTCTGGGATTGCTGGGGTCAGTTAGTTGTGGTGTAGCTTGCTCTACTTTGTTCTCCTCCCTCACCCTGGTGCAGTAGATCCTTCCTGCTTATCTTTCAAGTTGTCTTGGACTGGAAAATTGTTCCACTCAGTCTGTGTTCTGACAGTCTAGAATTTGGTTAGTCATTATTTAAAGTATTTGGAGTGGTTTGAGAGAGAACTTAGGCGAGTCCCAGGTTCTGCCATCTTGCTTCTGCCCTCTCTTCAATCTTAAGGAGCCTTTCTAATGAGGACTGATAAAGGCTAGTAGGTACCAATTTCTCCACAAGGCAAGGCAAAGTTCTGCAGTTGCTGTAGCAGGGGGCCAGATTCTCTGGGGAACCAACAAGGTCTAATATTTTGCCTGTAATTTTCACAAAGCAAGTCAATCAGCAAATATTTATTAAATGTTTACTATTTACCAGACAGCATGTTAAGCTCTGGGAAATACAAAAACCCAGTAACAACAGCAAAATAGTCCCAAATCTCAAGGACCATATAGGATAATGGGGAATACAATACTAAATAAATTGGTACATACAAGATAAATACAGAGTAGATATAAGATAGCACTAACAGCTAGTAGGACTGGCAAAGACCTACTGGTAGAGCATTTGAACTGAGTCTTAAAAGAAGCCAAGAATTCAATGAAGCAAATGCACACACACATACATACACACACACACACACACACACACACACACACACACACGCAGTCTGACATTTATAAGACATTTCTGTCTTTTAAAAATATATATTGACTAGGTGTGAAAACTAATGTCTCATTTAAAAATTTTATTTAATTTCATTTTTAACAGATATACCAACACTTACATATTAGTAAATATTATCTCCTTTAAAGTAGTCTCCTGGTATAAATAATTCACTTATTCCAACACTGAGACCCTTACACAAAATTTCTGCAGAACTCCTCTTTGAGAATTGTTCTAGAGCTACATGTACCACCTCCTTTTGATCATCTTCAGTGTCATAAATCTATACACAAACTCATTTTATTTTATTTGCATCTGTTTGCTTACTTGACTGATGGACTACTTATTGGCCATTTGAAGGTGGCATATATGATTTTTGGGTACAGATAGTCAAATGTCATTTGGAGTCAAATCTCATGAATAAGAAAAGTGATCATGCTGAGCTTTGGTCCATGATCTTTGGTCCAAGAGATGTCATTATAGAGAAATGGTATTGATTTTGGGGTGGTCACTCAAAATTTTTATTTCAATAAACATGTTCTAAGTAATTATTTCCTAATGTAAGGATAATGTGCTATGCATGAGGGAGGCAATGAAACATAATACAGACATAAGACCTGATCTCCAGGAGCTTAGATGAGTAGATTTGGAGGAAAATTAATTCCCAAAGAGGGCTTCTGAAAATATTTTGAATATAATGGCAATATCATTTGTATGAATAGTACTATTACTAGTGATTCTTTGATATCAAAAAGGACCATACCAACCAACCAAGTAATTGGTGGCATGGCATGCACAATTATGTTTAATAGAGTGGAAAATTTGTATTGTATATAAAGTCTTTAGAGATGACTACTTGGAGAAAACATTCATTTGAATTTCTAATTCACAGGATCATGAACTGAGAACTGAAAGGAATCTTAGAAGATTTTTCAATCCCAGCTCTTATTTTATAGTTGAACCTTAGAGAGCTAAGAGATTTGACCATGTTCACATAGTCAGAGGTCAGATTGGAACCAGGTGTTCTTGAGACCAACAAGCTACCTAACTATCCTACATTGCTTTAGGAATTCTGATAAGTTTAAATACACATCCCTACCCACACCCACATCAATCTCACTACTTCATATCTTCTCATTGTATGGAAATTTTCTTCAATTAAACTTAAAGCTCCTTTAGCACAAAAATATTGCCTTTTCTTTCTTTGTAGAAATTCAGTTATATTCAACAAACATTTATGAAGCATATTAGTGGATGTGAATGTTGGGATCTCAACAATTAGCTACCCAGTAGGACTTGCTACTCTTTTCTTTCTAACTGCTTTATTTCTAGAAATTTAATCAACCCTATTATAACAATTAACTCATTTTTTAATCCTAGAGAAAATATAAGAAGTTCATATGGAATCTTCCTCTGCTATTTTATGATATTTTTATGAAATAAAAAAAAAAAAGTAGGAGTATAATCACAATAGCTCAGAGTCCTGAGTTGGGAAAAATCCTGATATTTAGACACAGGTTAATACTATGTCTTTATTTAAATTTATGTGTGTCTTTAGTTGACTCCTCAGTCTCTTTATGATTAAAATAAAATTCAGGATACATGAAACATGTAGTTGAACAAATGAATAGAGGGCATAATAGTATCTGTTATTGCACAAGCATGGAGAGAGTACGCCTATTTTTTTTGGAACTCTCCGTCCTTAAAAATATGGCTACAACCACAAGATTCTGCCCACATGTCTTTTGCTCTGACATGCGTTATAAAGGGTTGCTGGTTCTCTCATCTTTCCTTTCTTAGTCACACAGTAGCCTCTTTGCTTTTTCTTTATAATCTGTCTCTTTCTTCCCTTGTTGCCCTGTGATGATAATTCTGTCTCAGTTTGTTAGGTTCTGAATGGGACTATGGAGGCTGATCCCTACTGCTTCTCCTGCACAGCATTATGTCTGTTTTGGAACTTCTGGGTTTGACAGGTCTGCCTTCTAGCTCAAAGATTGAAATAGTCATAAATTGATCTCAAGACTAATAGGGAATACTTGTCTGAGAGGTGAGAGTAGTCACCCAATAAATATTTGTTGATTGAGTATAAGCTTTCCTTCCTTCTTGGGGAAGGCATAGAGACATTGTATATTTTAATCCAGGTTTGATTCAGTTTGACCAAAAGAAATAGTAAAAATAATACTCTACACACATATATACAATTCACACAAAACACACATTTATAAAAATAGCATTAAATTAGAAATAATGAGAGAGGTGACAAGGAAAGAAACAGATTCAACACACAGGAATTGTGTAAACTTAAAAAAAATACTAACAGTATTTAATTTTCTAATACTATTATTTTTAGTTAGTCCTCCGATGAGCTGGGTATCCTATATATATGCCTAATTCAATTACAGCATTTTCAGTCAATGATCCATGAATTTTAAATTTTAATTAAGTCTGGACACAGTAGTTAGAATGATACAAAGGATCATTAAAGATTACTGAGTATATAATACCTGGTTAAATGCTCTAATTATGTATTTACTCAATTACTTTTACAAGATAACAAACAACTTCTCTACATTTTAAAAAAGTCTCTAACTCAATATTTACATAAGGGACTATAAATAGGCAGAATATAAAATAATTAATACATATACTTAAGATGCTTTCCCCCAAAGGCATGTTTAAGAAACTAATTATGCATTTATGGGCTATGGACTAGTGAGCAAATGATCTGCATCTTTTAAAGTTCATTGTTATATATTTACATAGTGGATTGCTTGAAGTTCACAAGAAGTCCTTAATGGGTGACTCATGTCACATCTCTTCTTTTGCAGCTCTGCATGATGACTCCCTATTTGTCTTCTTGCTAGGGTATTATTAGTTCTCCATTTGGTCTAATGCTTTCTCGAAAGCTATGAAAAATCAACTCATAATCCTGACTACATGTTACAATAAAAGTGTGAAAACTTCATCCTAAGAATGTCAGCAATACACAAAGTTTAAAGTTGATATTTTCCTTAATTCTGATTTTTGGCATCATAGTGGATACAAACTTATGCAAGTTTAAGATCAAACTGTCAGTTCATATTTGGGTTCCTAATATAGATTTTTCTCACTTTTTGTTAATTTATTTGGAATCTCATAATTTATTGAATATGGACTGTGGGGGTGTATTTATTATTTACATGGTTTTCATACATCATAGTTTTCACTATTTTGAAAGTTCTAAAACACAAAGTCATGGCTTTTACAGAGGAGATTTTATAGAGGGCTCCATTGCATCAAATGGCATCTAACCATTCCTTAATGATACAAAGCTACAAAAATGATAAATTTACTGGTAACTACACTATTTATCAGAAAAACACTAACAAGAATTTAATCTCACAATCTGTCATTTCTAAAGCTGCTTATTGCCCTTGGGGACACACTGTAGGCCCAAATGACAATCTCCTTCTGTAGCATTTCAGCTGTTTATCCTTGAAAATACTACAAAGTAAGCTTGCCAATTATGTGTCTTGTGGATGGTATACTGAATGGGTAGCCATTGAAGTGCATGGAACACTGAGTCTGGATACAGGAAGATTTGAATTCAAATCTGGTTTCAGACACTATATCTTTGTGAGTCTGAGCAAGTCACTTAACCTCTGTTTGTTTCAGTTTCCTCAGCTGTAAAATGGACATAATAGTATCTATTCTCATGCTTGAGGATCAAATGGAATAATATTTACATAAGTGCTTGGCACATAATAGGTTCAATATAAACACTTGTCCCTTGCCTGTCCCTAAAGTGCTTTGAATAAAGTGCGGTATAAATGCTAGAACTAGCAAAATGACCCTGGACAAGTCATTTAAGCTCTCTGAGTCCCAATTTTCTCATCTATAAAAGAGGGTAATGATAGCACCTTCTTCATAATGTTCTTAGAAAGATTAAGAGGCAATGTAGGTAAAACTAATGACAAAATAATATACTCTATGATGAATGGATGAATGAAAAAGCATTTATTTAGTATTTACTATACTCAAAACACTGTGTAAGAAACAAAAATTTTAAAAAAAGGCAATTTTTGTTTTTAGGGAATTTACCTCTTAATTAGGGATAACACCATATATAGGATCAGCAAATTAGATGGAAAGTTCAATGCTTCTTAAGATGCAGTAGCAAGGTGTTTGATAATGCAGCTTCCTCATAACTATTTTCATTAATAAAATCTCTATTTAAATTTGAGCTCTAATTCTGGAGATGATGGAAAATAGTTCCATCTAGAAGGAATTGTATTCCAGGTGTTCAAAAAACCCAAGTCACTTTGATATCTCTGTCTCATTTTCTTCAACTACAAAATGATAGGACTGCTAAGGGTCCTTACCCTGTGGGATGGGAAATGGGGCAGAGTAGAGGGAAGTTCCCAAATTTTTATTTATAAAGATAAGTCAAAAAGGAGCTAGTAAAAGTAAAAATGAATGATGATCTTTTCCTGTTTTTCTAGACTACTTACATTTTCCTTCCTTACACATACTCTATGATCCATTGATTTTGATTTTCTTTCTGCTCCATGAAAAAAATATGCCATTTCCTCACCCCAGTCATTTGCACTGTCTGTCTCACATGTCTAGAATTCTTTTTTCCCCTCATTTTAGTCTCCCAAATTCCCTGGATTCCTTGAATACATGTTTTAAATCTTGTTTATAAGAAACTTTTCCAGATTCTCCTTAATATTAATGCCTTCTGTCTATGAATTTTTTTGATTTATTCTTTAAATATTGTATTTGAGCATAGTTACTTTCATGTTTTCTCATCCCATCAGATTTTGAGTTTATTAAGGGCAGATGTTTTTTACCTTTCTTGCATATACTCAGTATATAGCATAATCCCTGGATCTTAGCTAGCACTTAAAAAATACCCCTTAATTTGATAGCCATTGACAGAAGCTTTCTTACAAATTCTGCAATGACCTTTTCCCTTCTTGATCTTCTCCAGAGTCATGGTAGGATGGTGGAAAGAGCCACGGGACTGAGGAATGAGGTGGATTGGGTTCTAGTCCTGTTATTGTAACTAACTATATGACATGATCAAGTCATTTAACTCTTTTAGGTCTCGATATCCTCATTTGTAATTTGTAGTGATTAGTTAGATGAACTATAGGAGTTCTTTCAGCTCTAAAATGTAATCTGACTGAACTCCATAGATAGAATACTTTAGATCTTAATTGAACTTGTGCCAGAAAAATAGCTCTATGGTAAGGAGAAGGGCATCTATTCATCAGAGACTGAATTAAAGGGGAAGAGAAAAGCTTGTGCTAAAGAGGCATTTATGATATGTGGAGTGGGAAAGAAGAGGGATCTCCTGTGAGGTGGCCTTGGTTTTTTTCAATAAAGTGCCAGGTTTTCTGTTGAGAGTGGTAGTATAGGAGGTCAAGGAAAGAAAAGGTTTGGAATAATTATGAAGGAAAAATGGAAGAAGGAAAGAAATAAAGAAGGAAAGAAGAATGAAAGAAGAAAGAAAGGAAAGAGGGAAGGGAGAAAGAGAGGAAGTAAAGAAGAAAGAAAAGATTAGAAAGATAGGAATACAAGAAAAAAAGAGAAAAGAGAGAAAGAAAATGCCTGTACCTGAAGATTGCCTTGAAATTCTTTCTCTCATTCTCTGTTCCTCATCTTATCATATTACCAAGTTTGAATTTCTTAAAATATTGAGAGAGATGGACAAACTGAGGTGTGCAGAAATCAACAGCCTATGTGAAGTCCATTCCCTGCAAACCTGTTTGTTTTCTCTCTCTAGGAATCCTCTAGGACTTAGGAGTCCTTAGAAACACACTGGTGGCTTGAAGTTATTCAAAGGTGCTTTGGAATGAAGGATTTTAAAATGACATTTTCTATCATGTGACTAGAAGAACTTAACACTGTAGGTGTCCTGTTACATGGTAGCTACTTCAGAGAAAGGGAAGCTCTCCAGAAAGTAACTTGTTTTAGAGGAAAAAAATTCTGTTATCTTTTCCATAATGTTCATGACAATTGTATTCTGTGCCTTCACTGAACTGTATGATCTTTATGAATCTTTCCAGGTTTCAACATATGACTCTCAGTCTAAGTAGGGAGCCATGTTTCGGGAGAATGTGACATTTCTGAAGATGAAAGTAATTAGTAGTATTGTCTACTAGCGGATAACTCCATATGGCCCTCTCTCCTGGATGACTGTCTTCTAGGTTTTCATTGTGGCACTGATGAAATGTTTGAAAACTAGCCAGTGTTGACTATGAGGAAGCATAGCTTGAACAAGAATGTATAACAATGATGTTGTACTCGAGGACTAAACTTTGAGTCAGGATATAAGGAAGGCATACTGCCTCTGACAATAATAAGCTGTATGACCTCTTAAAATTTCTTAAACTATCAATTTTGGTGTTTTCATCTATATGAATTTTAATATTTTTTATCCTAAAGAGTTGTTGTGAGGATCAAAAGAGATAATGTCCATAAAATAAAATTGAAAGTGCTGCATCACTTTCAGCTATCATTATTTTTCTTTCTTAGTTTTTTATTTTTCTTTTTATTTATTTAAGGCAATGGGTTTTTAAGAGGTTTTTAAGCGACTTGCCCAAGCTCACACAGCTAGGCAATTATTGTCTGAGGTCACATTTGAACTCTGGTCCTACTGACTTCAGGGCCAGTGATCTATCAATGAACCACCTAGCTGCCCCATCATTATTTTTCTTAAAAAAAGTTATTCAGCTTTAACTGGTAAAGCCAAGATGGAAGAAAGGAAGAAAGGAAGAAGAAAAGGAAGAGAGGAAAACCAAGGTTCACTGCTTTTTTGTTTTTAGATCCTTTGATACTGACTCTTCCTTCCTAATATCATAAAGCAGAACTCACCAAGCAATGAATTGTTCATTCACTAATAGGAATGAAAGTTTAGAGTTCAAAGATAATCAGTTATTTTCAAAGTTTCAGTCATAAATAATGTTGACTAGTGGTGGCATTATTCTCAAATCTTGGGTTCTATTTGGAATATGATTTTAGATCTGAGAGGGAATGGCCATACTAATGATTAGACATTGTGAGACAGATTTGGACATACTGTGTTGTCATCAATTTATTGCTGGAAAATCACATACTGGAATTCTTGCCTAGCTTTGTTGGAGTCCCTTGGTTTCTCTCGCATGGGAGGTCTATAAGGCAAAGGACTCCCACAGCATCCAGACCTTCATCAGAAGCTCTGTTTCCTTTCAAATCAGGCCCATGGGGTGAAACATTTCTAGAAAAGTCAATTAGAAGAATGGCTTTGCACAAAATTCCCCTCAGTATAATAAACATAATATGCACATCATGACATTATTAATTTGATTTCATGGTCATCTTTGATTAGGAAGGACAACTACTTCTACTACTACTACTACTAATATTATTACTACTATTTTGAATGAATGAATGAATGAATGAATGAGTGAAAAAGCCTCTTTAAGGCCATATTCCTTGTAAAGTACTGTATTAAGAAATGGAGGACAACTTAGCCTTACAAGATCTAAAATTATATTACAAAGCATCAGTTAGCAAAACTGTCTTGTATTGTCTAAGACATAGAGTGGTGGATGAGTGGAACAGATTAAGTGCAATAGCAGGAAATGATTACAGTAATCTGCTGTTTGATGAACCCAAAGAGTCCAGCTATTGGGATAAAAACTCTTTCTTTAATAAAAACAGTTGCGAAAATGGGAAATTAGCATGGAAGAAACTTGGATTAGACTAACACCTCACACCCCATAGCAAGATAAGATGCAAATGGGTACAGGATTTAAACATAAAAAAAAATATTATAAGTAAGCTTGAAGATCAAGGAGTAGTAGTTTACCTATCAGATCTATGGAAAGGAAAGCAGTTTATGACCAAGGAAGAGATGGAGCACATCATTGAAAACAATCTAGATAATTTTGATTACATTAAATTCAAAAGTTTTTGCACAGACAAAACCACTGTAACCATGATTAAAAGAAATGTAATAAATTGGGAAACAATTTTTACAACTAGTATTTTTTTTTTAAAGTTTTTTGCAAGGCAAACGGCGTTAAGTGGCTTGCCCATGGCCACACAGCTAGGTAATTTCTTAAGTGTCTGAGACTGGATTTGAACCCAGGTACTCCTGACTCCAAGGCTGGTGCTTTATTGACTACGCCACCTAGCCATCCCTACAACTAATGTTTCTGACAAAAGACTCATTTCTAAAATATACAGAGAACTGAGTCAAATTTTCAAAAAAAAAAAGCCATTCCCCAATTGACAAATGGTCAAAGGATATGCAAAGGCAATTTACAAATGAGATCAAAGCAATCCATAGTCATATGAAAAATTGCTCTAAATCATTACTTATCAGAGAAATGCAAATTAAAGCATCTCTGAGATACAACCTCATACCTCTCAGACTGGCCAATATGGCCAGAAAGGACAATGATCAATGTTGGAAGGGATGTGGGAAATCTGGGACACTAATACATTTTTGGTGGGGCTGTGAACTCATCCAATCTTTCTGGAGAGCAATCTGGAATTATGCGCAAAGGGCAACAAAAATGTGCGTACTCTGACCCAGCAATACCACTACTGGGTCTATACCCTGAAGAGATGATGATTACAAAAATATTCATAGTGGCCCTGTTAGTGGTGGCAAAGAATTGGAAATTGGGTAAATGTCCTTCAATAATTGGTGAATGGCTTAACAAACTGTGATATATATATATATATATATATATATATATATATATATATGTCATGGAACACTATTGTTCTATTAGAAACCAGGATGGATGGGGATTCAGGAAAGCCTGGAAGGATTTTCATAAACTGATGCTGACCAAGATGAGTAGAACCAGGAAGACATTGTACGCCCTAACAGCAACATGGAAGTAATGACCAAACTTGATGTACTTGCGCATTCCATCAGTACAACAATCCAGGACAATTTTCAGGTATCTGAGAAGGAGGAATACCATCTCTATCTAGAGAAAGAATTATGGAGTTTGAACAAAGATCAAAAAACTATTACATTTAATTTAGGAAAAAAACCCATTTTCTTATTAATGTAATTCTGCTATCTCTTATACTATACTTTTCTTCCTTAAGGATAAGATGTCTCTCTCATCACATTCAACTTGGATCAATGTATACCATGGAAACATTGTAAAGACTAACAGACTGCCTTTTGTGGGAAGGGGGAAGGAAGAGTGGGGGGGAAATTATAAAACTCAAAATAAATAAAATCCTTAAAAAAAGAATTGGAGGAC
The DNA here is from genome assembly GCF_037893015.1 of Macrotis lagotis. NCBI lineage: Eukaryota > Metazoa > Chordata > Mammalia > Peramelemorphia > Peramelidae > Macrotis > Macrotis lagotis. The sequence goes on from NC_133666.1 coordinate 298,081,744, forward strand.
ACAATGGAAAAGTAAGATATGCTCTCATTCACATCCTAAAGGCAAAAATTCATATGGAAGGTTGCAGTTTCAAGTGATATAGAAAGACACTATGGTCCTTAAGGTATAGAAGAAAAGCAGATAGTAAGGTTTTGTCTTTAATTTCATTTCCACTGAACAAATCATATTATTTTCTCACCATGAATCATTTGACGGTGCCAAAGACTTTGGTAGTGATAATATTTTTTCATGAGTTTTCAGTAACTGTGAATATAGCATCTGCAGAGAAATTGCCAGTCTAAGGGAATTACTTCACTGAATAATGATTTTGGGGGCTGAATTAAAAACTAACTGAGGTCCGAGGAGTGTCTACCATTCCCATGTCTCTTGGATTTACCTTCCCATTAGCATTCCCATTCCCATTAGTTGATTAGTAGAAGTTTATGGTGACCAGAAGATGGGTCCCTTCTTCACAATGGTGGTTCCCCTCAATGTGGCTGGGTTAGAAAACACAACTGGTCTTGTGGACATTGTTATTCCAAGAATTCTTGTTTTCAGGATCCTGAGATATTTCTTCTGGGCTCTGAGAGAATAGGGTGGTGATGGATTGATTTATTTGGCACAAGAGCTTCCTATCTTTCTACTAGAGTAGCTTTTTGCTGCAGTGATGCTAGCTTGCCTACTCTATAAGTGGCAGCTAATCAGTATTTGGTGGGAATGGCTGGTCTCTTTTCTATAAGAGTACTTTCTTCAATGGTGACTGTGGACTGGAAAAAGAAATAATTCTTTGGGAGCTGCTTCTATTCCTGGGACTTTCAGGATCACCTGAGAATCTGTCCTGGTGCTTCTACTCTTCTCTCCATACTCTCTGGTTTAATGACCTCAGAAGGCCTTATAGGTTCAATGATCATTTCTACACTGATGATTTCTTGTTCTATATATCCATCCCTAGTCTTTCTTCAGAGGTTTATCTCGAAATCAAAATCTTATTGGATTTCAAATTTGATTTATCATATACATCTCAAATAAAAGTAGATATCATTATTTTACTTTCCCCAAACCATCATTTTTCTGGATTTCCCTGTTGCTATTGAGGACATAATCACCCTTCCACATACTTAGATTTGTAAATGTATCATGCCTGACTCATTACTCTTCTTTACCCAACATGTCCAATCACTTGATAAGTCTCACCGTTTGTATCTCTAACTTATACAGCTAAGGCATTAGTTCATTCCTTCATCTACTCTTGCCTGGACTATTAGACTCTCCATTGAACTTCCTGTCTTAATTCTCTCTTCAGTCCAATTTATCCTCCATATAACTATAATTTTCCAGTAATGTAGGCCTGACTATTTTCCTACTCAATGAACTCCAATGACTTATTATTTCTAAGAGTAAATATAAAAAACACTCTGTTTGACTCTTCACACACTGACTCCTACATATTTTTCCAGGTTTCTTATACTTTACTTCTGTCCATGAACTCTATGTTTGGTCTAGCCAGTCTATTCGACCTGGTACAGGGTGCTTCATCTCTTGTTTATATGTCTTTGTACTATATAGCTGTATGTCTGAAATATTCTCCCTCCTCAACTCTGTCTCCTGAAATTTCTGATATCCTACATGACTGAACACAAGCTACACTTTATGCAGAAAGACATTTCCATTTCCCTAGGCTTCTATGCATTTACTTTGTATGTATTTTACTTGTACCTATATTTGTCTATGCTAACTTCTCCATTTGAACATAAGTTTCTGAGAGCAGAGACTTTCTTTGTTTCTCCAACACTTAACATAATGTTTATGATACAATGGGTGCTTAATAAATGCTTGTTGATTTTCTTTGCTAAGGACAGATCAAGAGAACATAGATATAAATCATAGTGGATTTATTTAGATACTTCTGATCATCATGAGAGTTTGTATTATACTTCTCTCTATAAAAAGGGGAAATAGGTTCATCATGATGGTATTTCTTTAGAATCTTTAAGAAGAGAAAGGTCTCTTGACTATGGTAGCTGGGTGACTCAATGGCTAGAGTTGGGGGTCCCAAGTCAGGAAGACATAATTTTAAATTTTTTTTGTTTAATATTTATTTATTCTCATTTTGTACAAACATTGTTTTTTAATACATTAACAAAATATTCTTGTTTAAGAGTAAACAAAATACCCCCTCCCCCCCCCCAAAATAGACTCACTTGAGTGAAAAATTAAAGGGGAGATAAAAAACTAAAAATAAATTAAAAAATAATAGTAATAATCATAGGTATGGCCAGGTGGTGCAGTGGATGGAACACCAGCCCTGGAGCCAGGAGCACCCAAGTCCATATCCGGCCCCATATACCCAACAATCACCCAGCTGTGTGACATGCAAGCCACCCCAACCCCACTGCCCTGCATAAACCAAAAAAAGAAAAAAAAGACCTAAAATAAAATAAAATAGTAATAATAGTAGGGAAGATTGGGTGGTGGACAGAGCCCTGGCCCTTGTGCCAGGAGCACCTGGGTCTGAATCTGTCCTCAGACACCCAACAATCACCCTGCTATGCACCCCCCCAAATACTACTACTACTACTACTACTACTACTACTACCACTACTACTACTACTACTACTAAATGTGCTTCAGTCTGTGTTCCAACACCACCAACTCTGTCGTGGGTGGATCACATTCTTTATGATAAGTCCATCACAAAAGTTACTTCCATATTTTTCCACCATTGCCATTGCTGATCACAACTTCCTCCTTTCATATTTCTCCACTACCATGTACTATATTTTCTCTCTCCTTTCACTGATTCTGCTGTAGGGTAGCTGAGTGGCACAGCAGACAGATCCCTGGCCCTGGAGTCCCCATACCACTCCTTAGGCCTAGCATCCACCTGGCCCTATGGTCCTGGACAGGCCATCCAATCCCAGCCCCTTGCAAGAAGTAAAAAAGAAAATGAGGTATATCTGAACACTTTCCTGTCCATCCTCTCCTCCTTCATTCACATTCCCACCCCTTCTACCTGTCCCCCCCTCCTTCTTACTCCAGATGTATATACCCCATTGAGTATATATGCTGTTTCCTCTCCTAGCCACCTCTGATGAGAGCAAAGATTCCCTCATTCCCCTTTGCCTTCCCCCTTTCATATCATTGCAATAGCTCATTATAATAAAGAAAAATCTTATTATATGAAATATCATGACCTATTCCCCCTCTCCTTTTTATTTCTCCCATTACATTTCCCTTTTTTTCTATTGACTCCATTTTTACACCATATTTTATCTTCAAATTCAGCTTTCTCCTGTGCTTCATCTATAAAAGCTCCTTCTACCTGCTCTATTAACTGAGAAGGTTCATATGAGTATTATCAGTGCCATTTTTCTATACAGGAATATATGCAGTTCATCATCATTAAGTCCCTCATAGTTTCCCCTTCTCCTCCAATCTCTATGCTTCACCTGAGTCCTGTATTTGAAGATCAAACCTTCTGTTCAGCTCTGGCCATTCCAACTGGAACATTTGAGATTCCACTGGTTCATTGAAAGTCCATCGTTTTCCCTGGAAGAGGATGTTCAGTTTTTCTGGGTAGTTGATTCTCAGTTGCATTCTAAGATTTTTTGCCTTCTGGTGTATTATATTCCAAGCCCTATGAGCTTTTATTGTAGTTGCTTGCTAAGTCCTGTGAGATCCTGATTGCAGCTCCATGGTATTTGAATTGTGTCCTTCTGGCTGCTTGTAATATTTTCTCTTTGACTTGGGAGTTCTGGAACTTGGCTATAATATTCGTGGGGGTTGGTTTTTTGGAATCTCTTTCTCTGGGGGATCTGTGGATTCTCTCAGTTTCTATTTTGCCCTCTGCTTCTAGGATATCAGGGCAATTTTTCTGTAGTAATTCTTTGAAAATGATGTCACGGCTCTTTTCCTGATCATGACTTTCAGGTATTCCAGTAATTTTTAAATTATCTTTCCTAAATCTGTTTTCCATATCAGTTGTTTTTTTCAATGAGATGTTTCAAATTTTCTTCTAAATTTTCATTCTATTGGTTTTGAAGTATCGATTCCAGATTTCTGGTAAATTCATCAATCTCCCTGAGTTCTATTCTCAGAGAGCTTTCTTATCTCTTTTTCCATCTGGCCAATTCTGCTTTTTAAAGCATTTTTCTCCTCAATAACTTTTTTGAACTGTTTTATCCATTTGACCTAAGCTGGTTTTTAGCATGCAATTTTCTTCAGCTTTTTTTTGGATTTCCTTGACTAAGCTGCTGATTTCATTTTCATGTTTTTCCTGCATCTCTCTCATTTCTTTTCCCAGTTTTTCCTTCTAACTCCATCATTTGATTTTCAAAGTCTTTTTTGAGCTCTGTCATAGCCTGAGCCCAATTTCTGTTTTTCTTGGAGTCTTTAGATGTAGGAGCTTGTGTTTCCTCATCTTCAGACTGAGTGTTTTGATCCTTCTTGTGTTCCCAGGCAAAATATTTCTCAATGGTGTTCTGCTTGTTTCTCTGCTTGTTTATTTTCCCAGCCTTAGCCTGTTTTTGGGGTGCTTCCTGAGTTTTTGGGACACTCCCACAAGGGTCTCAGTGTGTGAGGCTCTGTCATCCCTCCTGGACTGTGAATGACCATATGAGCCTCCTTCTGCCACAGGGCCGAGGTGGGGGGGGGCCTTGCTGTTCTATGGGGGGGGATAGACTGCGATCAGGATCTGAATGTGATCAGAACCCCAGCATCCTGCTCCAGGGCCAGAGCTTGGCAGTCTCTCTCTTCACTCCCCTCCATAGGTTCAATGGGCTCATGCCCTGGGGGATCCTGCTTACTGGCTCCACCAGCTTTTGTTTCCTGGATCTGGACTGCCTTGGCCAAGCTGCTCTCTGTGTGCCCTGAGGGCTGGGCTTCATGTGCTCACTCTGGCAGAAGTCCCCTGCTGTTCCCCCAATTTGTGCCTGGTGCTCCCTGGGGCATAGATCAGGAAACTCCCCCACTGCTGTGAGCCATGGCTCCCAGTGCCCTGGGACTGCCTCTGGGAGGCTGAAGTTCTTTCACTCTGGCAGGCCACCCCTCTGGTGGGCCACCACTCCAACCCCAGGGAGTAGAGCCTTTCTGCTCTTTTCCAGGTTACCTTGAGTAGGAGAATTGCCTCACTGGGTCCCTCTGTGGGTTTTGTCTCTCAAAAATTTAGTTAGATTCCTTAGTTTAGCAGTTTTATGAGAGAGTGCCTAAGACACGATCCTCTCTTGTTGCTGTCTTGGCTCTGCCCCCCCATAATTTTAAATCTGACCTGAGATATATATTAGCTTTGTGACCCACTTAACCCTGATCTGTCCCAGTTTCCTCAATTATAAAATGGTAATAATAACACCTCTCAGGGTGATTGTGAGACTAAAATGAATTAATATTTGAAAAGCATTTTGCAAACCTTAAGGTAGTATAAATATGCTAGTGATAATGATGATGATGATGATGATGATGATGATGAGAAATATAGTGAGTTTTGTGAATAGCCAATAGGACTAATATTATTATACTATTCGGAGACTAGAGGAGGTTATACAATAGAATGACCTTAATCTAGGGTCCACTAATGCAGGGCAAAATATAACTTGAACTGGGATAAATTTGATTTTTTTACTACCTATGAAATACAATTTTGAACAGTACTGCCATTTAACCAAATTAAGATAATTATAAACACTGTACAAGTATACAAATGTAAACATTTGATATAAATTAAACTTTAAGTCTATTCATCACTCTGTTACTTTGAAGTGTTATGTCAAACAGGCATAACCACTGGGCAAGAGACCCACTTCTGCCATCAATTCACTATCACCTCCCTCCCCCCAGACCCTAGTTTTTTATAGGTAAAATGAGAAGCTTAGATTTGGTGATCTCAAAATGTACTTTCTAACTCTAAAATGCATGTATTATGGTTTTAAAATAGTTCCAAGGACTTCTACTAGTCAATACTTCATTAGTTATTTTGCATACTATAAATTAATAAAATGTCAGTTCTATTTTTGAAAATATTCTATCATGGGGGTGGAGCCAAGATGGTGTCGGGAAGGCAGGAATTCCCAGAAGCTTATTCCCCCCAAAACTCTGAAAGTCATCAAATTATGACTCTAGCCAAAATTTAGAGGGGCAGAACCTAAATAAAGACTGAGTGATACAATTTCCTAGGTCAAGACAACTTAGAAGTTCCAAGGGAAATGGGACTGGGGGCTGGAAAAAGCTGTCAAGTGCAGCCACAGGTACAGATGCAGCTGGGCCAAGTGCCTAGATCCCTGGGGGCTCCTGTGTCCTGGCAGAGGGGGAGGTTTCCAGGCCTTCTAGCCTAGGGATCATCAGGAACAGCTTCAAGGGGTGGTGTAAGAACTCTGCTGCACCAAAGTGAGTGTGGCGAGAGCACTGGCCTCATAGCAGCCTTGTGGTAAGAATCTGCAGTGGGAATCGGGGAAGCCATCCTACACCTCCAGAGTGCAGTCCACAGACAGCAAAGGGGTCAGGGGAGACTGCAGAGGTCTCTCTGCTTTCCATGGGGCAGGACTCAGCTGTTTGCCCATACTCAGATACAGGTTGCAGTTTGGGCCTCCATACCATCAAAGCTTAGCAGGAGCTCTCCTTACAGTTTTAGGGCAGAGGCGAGTGCCTGTGGCCATCCATATACCAAAGCACAGGCAAGAGAGCAGTCAAAGCCTCTCATAAGACTTTGGAGAAATTAAGGTCCCTGTGGGTTGTCCCAAAAGCCCCACCAAAGCCTTGGAAGTGCAATAAATCAGTCATAGGCTCAGGAAATGGGTAAACAAAAGAAAAAGAAGAATCTGACCATAGAAAATTACTTTGGTTCCATGGAAGATTTGGATGACAAAATTGAAGCTTCTTTATCCAAACCCTCCAAGAGAAATAGAAAATGGACTGAGGCTATGAATGAGCTTTAAATAGGCTTTGAATAACAATTAGAGGAGGTAGAGGAAAAATTGGGAGGAGAAATGTGAGCAATACAGATAAATCATGAAAACAAAATCAGCAGCTTGGTGAAAGAAATACAAAAAAATACTGAAGAAAATAATATGTTTAAAACTAATTTAGGCCTAATGGGAAAAGCAAGACAAAAGGCAAATGAGGAGAATGGCTTAAAATAAGCAGAATTGGCCAGCTGGAAAAGGAGATAAAAAAGCTCTCGAAAGGAAACAACTCCTTCAAATGCACAATGAAACTCAAGGAAGATGATGACTTTGTGAGAATTTAGGAAGAAATAAAATTATTCTGAAAAAACCCCCCATATTAGAAGAAAATTTGAAAATATCTCATTGGAAAACCAACCAACCTTGAAAACAGATCTAGAAGAGATAATTTAAAAATTATTGGGCTACCTGAAAGTCACTACCAGGAAAAGAGTTTAGACTTTATTTTTCAAGAAATAATATAACAAAATTGCCCTGAGATCCTAAAAGCAGAGAGAAAAATAGAAATTAAGGGAATTCACCAATGAACTCCTGAAAGAGATCTGAAAAGAAAAACATTCAGGAATATTATAGTCAAATTCCCAAACTCCCAAATCAAAGAGAAAATACTAAAAGTTGCCAGAAATAATTCAACTACTGTGGCTCTATAGTCAGGGTTACACAGGATCTGGCAGCATCTATACTGAGGGCTCCTAGGGTTTGGAATATGATATTCCCAGAAATAAAAAGACCTTGGTTTACAACAAAGAATCAACTACCCAGCAAAAGTGAACATCCTTTTTCAGGGCAAAAGATGGATTTTCAATGAAACAGGGGGCTTTCAAACTTTCCTATTGAAACAATCAAAGCTGAACAGAAAGTTTGATCTTCAAGTTTAGGACTCAGGTGAGCCATAGAGTGGGCTGACTATAAGAACTATGAGGAATTTAATGATGCTGATCTGTTTGTATTCCTGCATGGGAAGAAGATACTGATAACTCATATGAACTTTATCATTTATAAGAGTAGTTAGAAGGAGCATATATAGACAAAGCACAGGAAGGATCTGAAATAATGGTATCTAATAGAGTCAATGGATGATAAAGGAAAGTATGGGGAGGAAGAGAAAGGAGAGGAAGAAGGGGCTAAGATATTTCATGTGAGAGTCAAGAAAAAGCTTTTTCAGGGGCGGCTAGGTGGCGTAGTGGACAAAGCACCAGCCCTGGAGTCAGGAGTACCTGGGTTCAAATCTGGTCTCAGACACTTAATAATTACCTATCTGTGTGGCCTTGGGCAAGCCACTTAACCCCATTTGCCTTGCAAAAACCTAAAAAAAAGCTTTTTAAATGGAATGGAACAGGGGAATGCCTTCATTCATGGCTGAAAGAGGAAATAACATACACACGTCATGGAGTATAGAAATCTATCTTACCCTAGAGAAAAATGAGAGGAAAGGGATGGGATAAGGGGGATGGGGGTAGGGAAGGGGGAATAGGTGATAGAAGAGAAGAAGATCATGGAAGAGGGTACTCAGATAGAATACACTTTTGAACAGGGACAGGGTGAAAGGAGAGAGAGAAAAGAACAAAAGATTGGGAAGGAATAGAGTGAAAGGAAATACAGCTAGTAATAGCAATTGTGGGAAACAATATTGAAGCAACTTCTTTGTGGACTCATGTTAAAGAAGGCAATTCATCCCAGAGACAGAGCCATTGGAATCTGAACACAGAATGAAGTACATTTTTTCTCATTATTCTTGAGATTTCTCATCTTTTGGGGGGGAGGGGGTTTATGTTTACTCTCACAACAAGATTATTGTAGTAATATAAAATAAATAAACCAAAAAAGAAAAAAATATTCTATTATGAATATTTTTCATTAATTGAGACAAGTTTTTCTCTCATTAGTTTAAATCAGAGATACGATAGTGATTTACCTGGAGATCAAATTTTCACATGTAATATCTTTCTTACAGATGTCAAATTGCTTGTGATAGCATTTAAAGTCCATCTCACGATGAGTACTCTTAGAATGAAGGAGCAGATTGTGTATCTACATTGTAGAAATTGTTTGAAAGTTTGCATTTGGACAGACCTTGCTCAATTTTATCCAAAGCAGACTACACAAATGTGTCTGCACAGTGCCCTAGTCCATTATTTTTTTTTTATCACTAACATATTGCCAAAACTTAGAGCAGTAAGCCCCTTTGAAGTTATAGCTGGTTATGGGTATTTGAAGTTATAGCTGGTTATGAGTATGTGTGGTAGGGAAAAATCTGACATTCCAAATGCCAGAATGATTGTCCATGAAATCTCTTCTTAGCCAGCTTCTTGAGAAATCTTCTCTTATTAGGGAATGAATAGCTTGAAAAATCTGGATGCTCCTTTGAAGAGCAGATAATGAAGAAAAAAAGGGGGTGGAGTACATTTGGTGCCCCAAGATATTTTCCTAGATTGTTGACAGTGTCCCAGGATGACTTTCTGGATTGATAACACACAACTGGGTGAAAGCAGACATTGGTAAATGGGGTCTCATGGTAGGTCCTCATGCTGGAATCTATGTCATAATACAGAATAATAGTATTTATTTAATATTTTCAAAGTATTTTTAATATATTACCTCATTTGATCTTCACAACAACCCATTCTACACAAGAGGAAACCAAGGCTGGAAGAAGGTAGGGGACTTGCCCTCTGTCAGAGAGGCAGCATCTGAGATTGGACTAAAACTCAAGTCTTTCTGTTTCTACATCTGTCCTCTGTCCACTGTGGCAACCAGGTACCTCAGTGTAAGAAGGGAACTTGCCCTGTTTTGTCTCCTGTGACACACTGTGTATTAATTAATATGAATGGGTCAGAAAAAGCCAAAAATGTACAACACATGCTGGGGATTTATTTTCCAACTTGGAAAAAGAACTCTAAAGAATAAAACTTATGTGATTTCAACATAGTCATATTGAATTTGGAAATCAGCCGGGTTGTTTTAATTGCAAGAGGAAGAAGAAGAATGCTTAAAGTGTTCATTATTTTTTATAGACCATATTCATTGGCCAGAAATATAAGAAATATAAGAGATCCATCCTAAAGAATATAAGCAACATGACAAACAGTACCACTGAATCTTGAAGTTAGATGAAATCTCTGAGATATTTGGATCTCTGAGATCCTGAAGATCTCCTGAAGAATTTCCCTAGGTTGCATAGCTAATGAGTGGTTGAGAGGACCAGGACCTAAAACTCAGATCTCCCAACAATCTAATTATCTATCCTTTTCTTCTTTATGCACCATGCTAACAATGGCAAAATTGTAAAATAGCTATTTTGTCTTTTCCAGTTTCTAGTTCCTCTCCCTTATTTTATAGAGCAAGGAAATGTTGAGATCATGGCTCCTTTTTTACAGGAACTTTCATATAATCTTTGACAGTCCTAGCCAATATCAACACATACCTGCTGACATGGTTCCATTACTCTGTCAAAGGTACTAATATTTATCTTTGATCTTATGAGTACCATACTTTGTTCTCCAGCTTCTGATTCCAGTAGGAATTATAAAAGAATCTTTAGAGCAAGTAGTCCTTGTCTGAAGATCAGATCAATTCCTGTGTTCTTTTGGGGTCCATGATGTAAAGGTTCTGATATCAGATGATATGAATTAATTCTCAACCCTGATACATATGGTATAACTCTAGAAAGATTGTTTAACTTTGAAATGTCTCAATTTCTGTACTGTAAAGTTAGGGAAATACTAGTTGCACAACATAGACTTCATGAAACAGGGCAGTAGTAGACCTGGAATGAGAAAGACTTTGGTTCAACTTCTACGTCAGTGAAAGTTGTGATCTACATGTATGAAGTTATCGTAGCAGTTTTTCTCACAATGGTGACATCACAAGTCATTGGTGTAATAGATACATGACCTGTTTTGCAATTCACTTGAAGTATATAACAATGAAAATTTGAATTTTTATCCTCATTGCCTTGAATATCTAGAATTACTAACCCATGTCTTCCTTGATTTCCATGAATTGATATTTCCTTTTCAATTTCTTTGACTTTCATGATTTCCAGGCTACTTGGAGCAAAGTTTAAAATGATGAGCTATAAGTTAGTGCTGATTACATGCCCATAGTGTAGGCTTTTCTTTTGGTTGGAAAATTCTGGCACTTGGCAACAATCATAGTCTCAGAAGAAATGCTGAGTAGCAGCAATAACTCATGTATAGCTATTTGGGACCTCACTGCCAAAGTTTAATACATTCAAATTGTCTAGTCAGTATAAGAGCTTCTTTATCATTACCCCTGCTTTTCAAAAGGACTAGTTTTATTCAGCATTATTAGGAAAGAATGCAATAAGTATTTAGTTCTGGATAACACATTTTGAGAAAGACAGTGATGAGACTGAGTGTAAAAATTCTTAAAAATCAGACTACTGAGTGGTCATTTGAAAAGATTAAGGATATTTAGCCTAGAGAAAAGACAACTTGAAAGATGTGGTGGTTGGTGGTGACTGCTATGATATCTCTACACAAATATTTTAAAGTCTGACACGTGGAAGAAAGATTGGACTTCTTTTGCTAGGTCCTATGAAGAGAACTGGGAACAATAGGTAGAAGTTTCAGAGAGACTACTTTTGGATGTATGGAAGGAAAATAATTTTAAAAATTCACATTATTAAAAAAAAAGAAATGGGTTACCTCTGGAGGTCTGAGGAGGGGTGAAAAGGTTTGGTGGAGCCACTGTCAAGAATTGGATAGTGAGGATATCCTAACAGCTGTGAAATACAGTTTAGATGATATAACATAAATTTGTATTGGACCCAGTCAGAATGATTGCATGATTTTTTTCCATGTTCATTCAGTAGCTCTTGTGTAGGTGTGAAGATAATGAATGGTTGGCATGATCCAAAACCGATATTTGACTGGCCATGTGTTATTTATGAAGTATATTAGATTCTACTCTATCTCTATGTGTCTCTTTCTGTTTCAAGAGTGTAACTTGTAAACAACATCTTGTTTCTTGTTTCTAATTGTTATAATTGTTCTAAATGTTTCTAATTCATTCTGCTATCTGCTTCCATTTGATGGGTGAGTTCAACTCATTCACATTCATAGTTATGATTATTAACTATATTCATGCTAACTGTACATTTGACTCTATACCATTTTCTCCTTGTTATTTCTCTCTCTCTCTCTCTCTCTCTCTCTCTCTCTCTCGCTCTCGCTCTCGCTCTCGCTCTCTCGCTCTCTCTTCCTTCCTTTGTCTATTTTGTTTCTAAGCACTGCCTCCCTTAGTCTGTGCTCTTTTTTAATCAATTCCCCCTCTTTTTTCTTTTCCTCATTTCCCTCATATTTTCCTATTTAGATAAGTTATATTGCTGTACACAACTGAATGTGTGCATGTATGTATGGTTATATATATATTCTTTCCTGTTTGAATCATTTCCAATGAGTTCAAAAAGTTGCCCATCATTAAAAAGGTCTTTCTTGTATAGCACTTTTAAATGAGACAATAATCCACATTCTATTTCTCCCTCCCTCCTTTTTCTAGTGCATTCTTCTTTCTTACCCTATCAATTTTTGAGATGTTGATCCATATCCATTCTCTACTTTCAACTGCCCTGGAATGTAAAAAGTTTAACTTCTATTTCATGTTTACCTTTTCATGTTTTTCTTGAGTCTTATATTTGGAAGTCCATTTTCTGTTCAGCTCTGGTATTTTCATCAGGAATGCTTTAAAGTCCTCTATTTTATTAAATATCCATTTTCATTTAAATGATTATACTCAGTTTTGCTGGTTAGGTGGTAGTTGGTTATAATCCTAGCTCCTTTTCTATCTGGTATATTGTATGATGCTGAGTGTGCTATTTTGATTGTTTCTTTTTTGACTGCTTGAAGCATTTTCTCTTTGATCTTGGGGCTCTGGAATTCAGCTATGATATTCCTAGGAATTTTTGTTTTGGGATCTTTTTTTCATGAGATGATTGGTGGATTCTTTCAAGTTCTATTTTACCTCTGAAAAATTTGAGGTCCTAAGTTATTTTTCTTTTTTGATTATGACTTTTAGGTAGCCCAATAATTCCAAAATTTCCTGTCCTTGATCTATTTTCCAGGTAATATTTTTTGATGACATATTTGACATTTTCTTCAATTTTGTTAATTTTTTAAAACTTAAGTCTCATGGAGTAATTACCTTCAAGTTGTGCAATTCTAATTTTTAAGTAACTATTTTCTTTTTCTATTTTTATTCTTCTTTTACTATTAGTCCAGTTCTGTACTTTTAAGTATTTTCTTCAGTAATTTTTGTGTCTCTCTTACCAAGCTATTAATTGTCTTTATAATTTTCTTATATCACACTCATTTCTTTTTTCTAGTTTTTCCTTTTCTACTCTTATTTCTTTTGTTAATTCTTCTGGGTAATTCTTTTGGGGTCTGGGCCCATTGAGAATTTTTCTTTTTTTGTAGCTATTTTCATATTGTTGTCTTTTTCTGAGGTTTACTTTTGGTTTTCCCCTGTCACTATAGTAGCTTTTTTTATGGACAAATTCTTTTTTATAGTTTGCTAATTTTTCCAAATCTTTAATGATTTCAAACTTCATGTTAAAATTGGGTTATTCTCAACTAGTTCCTGAAGCAACTGCTATTGTTGTTGAGGCAGCTGTTGCCACCATGTATTGTATGATTTCCTCACAGGCCTTATAAGTTTGGGGAGGGTTGTTATTCTGGTTCATCGAAGATTCTAGAGGTATTACAAATGTTATTACTTCCAGTGAGATAGAGGTCTTAGTGCTTTCTGCCCTCTTAGTTATCTTCTATAGCAATCTGGTCCTTTTCCCTTCTATATGCCTTTCAAATCCCTCCCCAAACACTGTCATCTAATGATAAAACTGATACTTTTGAATTGGTTGCTGCATCTGGAAGTTACTAGATTAGTCCAGCACTTTGCCCAGCAAGACCTAATCCTTATTTCTCAGTATGGACCACATCATATTTTCTAGATACCCATCAGGTTGTGTTATCTGAGTTGGGGTAGACACAACAGCATTTGTCCCACCACTGTTACAGCTCCCAGAGCACTATATCTACTTTACATAGATCATTTAGCTTTGTTAAAGTAAATGATCTCTGCTAACCCAGGCCAGACATCACAGGAACACTGGATCCATTTTCAACATTTTAAAGCTCTTCACAGTCTCACAGAATGTTAATATTCTCTTATACAAAATCTGAGGTCATGTTGATTCTTTGTATTTCATTTGATTCCAAAAGTAACATACCTCTCGCTGGCATAAGGTGGTTGTAGAATGCTTCTGTAATGACATAGTTATTTTAAGATTCATGCCTAGGAAGCAGCTTGTGGCTGCTACAAAACTTAAAGGGACACTTCAACCTGCCAGGACAGTGCTATTAATGAAATGTCATTCTGGCATGTGTGATGACTGTGTGGGTACCTTTAATTACTGAAGTTACATTTTATTAATAGATTTGTTAACTCCACATTCTGGCTGAGTTCCAGTGTGAATGACTACATTCTTCCTGCCTAAGTCTCCCCAGTCCCAAGTCACTATGTGAATAATTATAGATTAATAAAGGGCTCTTGTAGTCTATTCCAGTAGCCAATAGTAATTTAGCGGCATGTGTTATACCTTTTACTGTTGAACATTATGGTTCCATGCAGAGATTTTTGGTAAGTTGGCACAATAAGCACTAAGTAGATTTTTATGGATTGGATTTGGGAGACACAAGGGATCCTCCAGATATTAGTGGTCTATTGCCTTGTGATGTTGATGTATATTATATGAAACTTTTCTGATTTGAATGAATGAATCAATTAAGAGAAGTTGCCATACTGTTTTCTATTGATATAGGTTTCAGGATCCAGATCTTTGACAGCCTTCCAGACATTTCACCTAGATATACCCATCAACATTATAGACTCAACATGCCTAAAATTGAGATCACTATCTGCACTCCTCCAACCAACAATCTCACTCCTTCTTTTGATTACATCATTTCATTAGACTCCTGTGTCTTAAACATGGTTTATCTTTTTTCCCCACTTCCTCATTTCAAATCTAATTAGTTACCAAATTCCATTAATATACATTAATATAACTCCTGTAACATTTCTTGCATCCTTTTCCTCTCCTTTATTGCCATGGCCAGTATACTCATTCAGTTGTTCATTGCTATAATCACGCAATAGGTCTTTTTTTCTGTACCTCCTCACCCCATTCTCCAATATCACTGCCTTATTAGTAGAACTCATCTTCAAAAGGGGGAAACAGTGCCTTTATTTAATGGCACTTGAGGCTACATATATAGATTTTCCATAATAAGAATGCTTTGTGTACCTTAAACAGGAGTCATTATGGATCAGATCATGCACAGTTTTGTAGAAGACTAATCTCACCTTCGGTCAAAAATCTTTAGTGGCTACTCACTATCTACTGAAGAAAAAGTCAAATTTTAGCAATAATGTTTTAGCCCATTGGACTATATTTAACACTTTACTTTGCAATTCTCTAATGTGCTTCTCAGTTATTATATAGTATATATTATATAGTATATAGTATATATATATATTATATATATAATATATATATATTATATATATATATATATATATATATATATATATATACATACATATATATTCCCCATGGGAAAGGACTATTTTGTTTTTGTCTTTGTACTATTCCAAATACCCCATTTTGCTTGTAAAGTATCATGATGATAAATTATAAATTATCATGATGATAGAGATCTCCATCATAACCTTGTGCCAAGGAGATGCTTAATGAATATTTATTGATGAATAAATTCACAAGAATTAAAAAAATCAAGTGTTTTTTTATAATTTCTGTGAGATGGAGTAAAGAGGGTAGTAAATAGAATAGATAATCTTTAAAACTTTTCTTTCACTGAAGTGTTTTATAGACTAAAAAAACTGACCATTTGCAAATAAGTAGGATAGCAATTAGGGGGTACAGAGGATAGTGTGCCAGGTCTTGCATCAGGAAGAATCATCTTCCTGAGTTCAATTTTGGCTTCAGAAACTTAGTAAATATGTGATTATGGGCTAGTCACTTAACTCTGCTTGTTCCTCATCGGTAAAATGAGCTGGAAAAGGAAATGACAAATAATTTCAGTGTCTTTGCCAAGTAAATCCCAAATGGGGTCATAGAGAGTTGAACATTTTTAAAATGACTGAACAATAAAATTCTCAACCAGTAATCATAGGATTTTATAAATAGAAGGGACCTGATAATTTGTGTAGTTTATGGTCCCTCATTTTATAGATTAAAAACTGGAATTCAGAGAAGTTGTGACCTTCCTAGATTCACAGAGGTGGATAATACTGTCATTTGAAGGAAAAATCTAGGTTGTTTTCATTATCTTCTCCCTTTCTGTGACTGGATCAATCATCTCTCTATAAGTAAGGAAATCTCTATATCTCTATCTCTATCTCTATCTCTCTCTTTATCTGTATCTCTCTCTCTATCTATCTATATTTACAGGTTATTAAAAATCAATAAACTATTGAGCAGAATAGTATCATGGGAATCAAATGAACCAAGTCCTTGTTTTACCAATCCCACTCATTCTCTGACCTTGAACAAGTTACTTTTTTTTTCTGAGCAGGGCTTTTGTCCTGGGCAAAATGAAGGGGTTGGATGAGTTGATTTCTAAGACTCTTTCACTTCTATTATTCTATGATTTTAGTGTTATTGTATAGCAACCTGGAAAGCAGGCTATTACTGATACCCATATGAAGTTTATTGTATTGTAATATGTACAATAAAAAAGCAATGGAATCTATTGGATGGTCATTTTTTTGTAAACAACTGTCAGTTTCTTCTGCTATATAATGAGGGAGATGAGATTAAATAAGCTCTAAAAACCTTTTTTAAAAATTATTATTTGATTCTATAGTTACAAGGATAAAGAAAAAAAGAAACAGCAAGTTCTTTAACTATTCATAAAACAAAGGTAAATAAAGTTCTATCTGAAGCCAGAGAAACCAATCTTATTATTTTTGAATATCCCTTGATTATCTCTTTGGGATGTGAGGGAAGAAAGCCATGCTACAAATGGATTAAGTTTCACGTGTGACCTTTTGATTCCTTGCTATTAGAGTCTAGATTAACCCTCTCCTCAAGTTAACTGATTTCACATTGAAAGTTTTCTCTTCTCATTGGCAATGTGGTTCCTCATCACCAGCTGGAGTCTAGAATTACCTTTCCTTTCTTCTACTTCAGGTGAGTAAATTATTCTATCTTAAAAATAATTTGTATAAATTTCCCTTTTATAATTTCAGTAACAGCTGATTCCTGACTGAAATTTTGGGGTGTGATATTTAGACAAATCTGTTGGACAAGATTGGGTATGTCAGCCCGACAACTTTGCAGACACCCTAGAGCTCTGTTTGTTATTTGCTTGGGTGTCTGTTGTGATTATTTATTTATTTATTTGGATAAGACACTAGACATTATCTCCAAAGCATTATCTCCTCTGAAAGTCTGAGAGTACAGGCTTTTAATCACTCATTTACAACAAGATTAGTAAGTTATTTTAAAATGATAACAATAATAATGGTTGAAGAGGCAATGGAATAATGGTTAGAGAATTGACCTTAGAGTGAGGAAGATCTGGGTTCAGGTTATGCTTTATATCTTTGTTACCTTGGACAAGTCACTAAAATCCTCAATGGCTCAGACAATTCTCTAAGACTAAATTGCAAATAAGTTGTTATCTGCATCTATGGAGTGAATTTTGACACTAGGAGGTGCTTCTCTACTGAAATCATGAGTCTAGAAAAAAGAAGTACAACAAGAATTTTTGGAAGAAAACAACTGAAATTGTACAATTAAATCACTTACAGCAAATAGCAAAAATTTAGCAAATACCTCAAAAGCTAGCTATTCTTTATCAATAAACATGACAAATCTCCATCCTAAAATGCAACCCTATTCAACAAATTCAACAAGTAACCTGTTCCATAACTATTTGCTATTTAAAGACTTGTTTCCTCTACCAACTACACATAGCACTATTCCAAAATTTTGATAACAACCTCATTAGTAAATCTTATAATACTCCAAACCCAGAATCTACAAACTATATATATATATATGTATATATATATATATATATATATATATAATAAAATATTTGAAATACAGAAATTTAGCAGAATAAATTAAGACCTTGTGGGAATAGGGAAAGATACATGTCATCCATGTATCCTGCCCACTACTTGAGTTGTTCCAAAGATAATTTCTATGAAAGATTAGCTTATATCACAATAATCTTTTTTAGTTTTAAAGACAGATGTTTTCTCCACCTGCTCAATTGATCACAGAACATTAAATGTAAAAGACCTATAGGATAGTGACTTGTCCTTGAACTGTTTTGGTTCAAATTCCATAAAATATAAAGGTGGGAAATAGGATATCAATAGTAATGACAATTATAATAATTTATATACTATCTTATGAAATATTTTCTCAAAGTAAAATAGATAATAATTTTGTATTTTCACATAAATTTTAATTGTAAAACACCACATACCAATAACAATATATTATTTTATTATTATTTTGAGACTGGATTTCCTTATCTCAACTGGGTTGGAATTGCATCTATCATGAACAGGTCCAAACCATGCTAATTGGAATGGAAACTTTGACCTATTCCTTTTCTGACCTGTTCTGTTTGTCCCTCCTTAGGCATCATTATGCCCCTTCCTGAACACTCAGTGTCTTACTATATTAGTACTGGCTTTATTGTGGACATCCTACTGTCTTTGACTTTATTTCAAATCAACACTCCTAAACTCAAGTGATTTACCAGCCTCAATTTCCCTGGAAGCATAGTTTCTAGGCATGTACTACAATGCCTAGCCACAGATTTCTCAAAAGGGAGCCAATTTCTATTCCCTGTTACTCAACTATTTTGACAATTTCTATTGAAATTTCATTGCTCCCTAGGATCCCTTGGATTAAATGGCAAGAAATGAACTGAGATGTCATGGCCCAGAATTCACAAGCTTCCTGGCAGTGAGTATTGTTTCTATTAAGTCTGTTAGCAAGGATTAGCATCATTTGGATGGGTTATGTGCACATGAAATGACACTATATAATACCATGTGTATAAGCAAGAAAGAAGACTACAGAGCCAAAAAGCACTTATATTCCAGCCTAGTGAATGTATCTAGGGTCACACAAAGGTTCCCTTGTCTTTCCTAGGTATACCCCCCCCCATCCACACTGAAAGCAGGGTGAATGGGGAGACACAATTTCGTATCTCTGTTTAGGACACAGATGGATGGCATAAAAGCCATGCATCTTTATTAGCAGCCATTGTGGAGCATCTGGAAGTAGAGCAGGGAAGGGCTGTGTAATTATTTTTCAGTACCTGTCCTAGGGACAGGTGTACTGTTCCGGGACAAATCCATGGCTTTGGAAGGGACATCAGAGATTGATGGAAATCATTATGCTTGTGTATAGTCAGCACTCTAGACATGAGTGTCACGTTCCTTTTTCTGATTTTGCAGAGAGCATCCTTCAAGACCTTGATAGACTTATAAGTAGAAAACTGCAGCCATGGGATGAAAAATATTTGTCTTAATCTTTTTTCCCATTGTTGGAGCTTAATTTGTATTTTAGATTTCATTGTTTTTATTGAGGCAGGGCCAGGAAAAGCAAGAACATGAAGACATGCCTTATTTTTTCTCTTCACTTTGTGCATTACTTTGTGCCTAATGATTAAATTGAAAAAATCACAAATTTTTAGAGGTCATCTAGCCCAATATATCCATGAAGAAGGGACTCCTTTATAGAATACTAACAATTTCCTTTCTCAAGCTAAAATCTGCCTTTTTTGGATCCAAGTAGAATGATCCAAATCTTTCTTCAATGTGATAGTCTTTCTTGATATTTGAAATAGCTATCACTTCCTCTTTCTCAAGTCATTTGTTATTCAGCTGGATATCCCTTGTTGTTTTGACTAAATCTTATAAGATATGGTCTCAAGACCCTTCACTTCTACTTCTCTGAACACTCAATTGTGTAACAATTTATTTCCTAAAATATGGAGCCTAAAAGTGAATACAATAGTCCACATGTGGTCTGACCAGATCATATTCAAGTGCAGTTTTCTTTTGAGTCCTGTATACAATATTTCTCTTAATGCAACCTAAAAATCATATTTTCCAATGTAATAGCATTCATAAGGAGCTTATAAGTCCCGTAAAACCCCAGTTCACTTTTGTTTTCTAGAAGAGAACTGCTATTTAGACACGCCTTTCTTCTCCGTGTTATACTTTAGACATTGATTTCTCCGAATTCAGAAATGACTTTGCATTCCATTCTTATTTCAGTTCATCTTATTAGCTATAGCCCAATATAAATGTTCATGATTCATTTGAATATCTTGAATTTTTATTTGATAAACATGCCACCTATATTTTAAAAATCATTCATTTAAAAAAAAAACTAGTAAGTAGCAAAGATAACTTTTGTATTGTATAATAGACAGTATTCCAAGGTGACATTGGGACATTAATGACCACTCTTTATGTCCAGTCATTCAAACAGTTCCAAATCCAATTCACTGTACTGTCATTCATCTCACATCCATCCATCTTTTTCCATGAGATAGACATGAAAAAAATTGTCAAATACTGTTATCAAACCTAGGTAAAATATAGTCTTAATATTTCTTCCCTGTTACTAATCTAGTAATCTTATAAAGATATAAATATTATAAGGACCTTATAAAATAGAATTTAGTTTATTCTGACAATCTATTATTGAATAATTTATTTTGTTTTTTCACAAATACTGCTTTCTTTTCTAGATATAATAGATTAATTATTTTAATTATATTAATAGCATTACTAATCATTCACTATTACATATTTTGATGTTGAAATTCATTTTTTAAAATTTTGTTCTTCTCTGGTCCTACATAACTTTTGCATAAGTTTTTCAGTCTTTAAAAGATCATTGACAATAGCAATAAAACTCTTGCATGACTTATTCTATAATATAATCTTTTTTAGGTATGATGAATTGGATTGAGCAATATCTATTGCTCTCTTAGTAACTTTAAATTGGATTTCAACTCTTTATTTTCCATTTTTATTTTGCCATTCCCAGTCATTTTCCTTAGTAGTGAAAAGAGAAGCATAATAAATATCTAAAAAGTCTTCTTTTTCTATTGTATTTTACCATCCTCTAATCCATCACAAATCATGATTTTCTTTTTTGTTTCTCCTTCTTTTCCCAAATTTACCTTAACAAAATCCTCTTTTGTTTTACACCTCTCCACCCATCCTGCCATCCATCCATCCATCCATCCATCCATTCATTCATTTGCTCACTCATCAAGTAGCATTTTTAAATGCTTAAGATATGAAAGGCACTTTGCTAAACCTTAAATACACATAGGAAAAAAAACCCAAACGTCCCTGACCTAAGAAGTTTACTTTCCAAGGATGGAAATAAAACATGTATAAATTGGTACCTACAAGATAAATTCAGAGTAGCTGGAAGGAAGTCATAAGAGAAAGCAATAGAATTTGGGGAAGGGAGCTATTCCTGCTACTATTCTTATAAGACTCTAACACATTGTAGCTAATTTCAAATGCCTGTCATTGATTGTATCTTCTGCATACATTCTTAAAAAAATCTAAATTAGTTGATGAGTTTGTTGAGCATCTACATATATCTTTTCAGGTAAGTTTCCTTTTTTCTCCTCATCAAATTATTTTTTGTGTGTTTTCTTAAGTTTCTCATTTCCTACACTGCTTTAGAATTTTCTATTTCTATCTCTAATGAGATAATTATGTAATATTCTATCTCTAATGAGATAATTTCTATTATTTTTCTGTACCATTCAAAATCTCCACTCTTAAGAAGCAGAGCGGGAGGGATTTAGAAATATGACAGAGTAAGAAGTTGTCTTAAAGTCCATTTTAACTCTGGTCACCTCAAGCAAGTAAGGGTCTAACAAATAAACCATAATCAGAGAAGAAAAAAAGCATTTTTCCCCTCATGTTATTCTTACAAAAAAACAAAGCAGAAAAAATAAACAAAAATAAGAATAGCAAAAACAATAACAGAAAGCTATGTTAACAGCTCATCATTTTTCAGTTATGAATATAACCTTTGCTCAGGGCTATACCCTCATAACTCAACAAGCTGAATCAGTACCTACTCAGATTACTCAGATTTTCCTATTGGAAACCTCAGAGTGTGAGGAATTTACACAGTCACTGCAATTTAGATGACAGAAGATGAGTGGTTTTGAATGAGGGGGAGGGAAGTATCAATACAGGGCCTGTCCCAGTACTATCAGGATAAAAAGGAAGAGAACTTTTTTTTTTAAAGGAAAGAAGATTGAATGCAAGAATGAATGCAACCACCTCCTTCCTCCACTCCCCACCTTAAAACACCTTGAAAGGCACTAAATAAACCTAAGAAAACACACTTAAAAGAGAAGGTGTGTAGGACCTTGAGTAAGATGAATGAATGAGAAATAATGGCTCAGCACAAACCCCTTCATCATCTCAAAATAGCAAGAAATGTACCAACAAAAGGAAAGGGATGACAAAATAAAGAATAGGAAAGAATTTATCAAAAGAAGAACTTTATAGAAAAAAACAAAGAAGAGACCAACTAAGAAAAATAAGCAAAGAAATAAAGAAAAATAGCTAATACATTGAAGAAATACTATATAAAAGAGAATACTATAGCAATTTCCACAAGTACTAAGGAAATGATCATTGAAAATCTGTGAGAAACAGCTGAAAATAATACAGGAGACAAAAGAAGTATTTAAAGAAATAATGGTGGAAATTAGAGCTCTCAGAAAAATTTAAAATGATAACCAAGAGAATAGAGAATTTAGAAGAAAAGGTCCAAGTTTTTCTTTGAAAAGTGTACATTCATGGGTTATAACAGAACTATTTCCATGGAGATTGAAAGGTGAAAAGGTATAAAATAGACTCTATTTGAATGGAAAGAAATTAGACACTTCACAAGACTTCATTTTCTATACTGGAACCATGGTTCTTATGTCTTGCTTCCAATTTAACTGAGGGAGAATCTTTTGTCTTTGTGGGTGCCAAATGTTGACAGTGTGTAGTTGGGAGTGAGGAAGGAAGAAACCTTCTTTCAAAGGAAGAAAAAACTGGCTTTAGAAAAGTGAAGCTTAGATTCTAAAGGCTTCAGGTGAGTTGAAGCCAATTGAATATATTTGCAGAGCACCTGCTAGCTCTTATGGGCCTGTCCAGGATGCCTTTCTTTGTGTTTTTCCTCCCTAAATAATATTTTTGAGATTATTTGGATGCAAGTATACAAAGTATTAAAACAGTTCAAATATTTTTCTCACTACAATTCTTTTTTAATATTTTTTTATTTTTAAAGATTTTATTTGAGTTTTACAATTTTTCTCCCAATCTTACTTCCCTCCACCCCCCCCCCCATGGAAAAAGCAATCTGTCAGTCTTTATTCTGTTTCCATGTTGTACATTGATACAAATTGAGTGTGATGAGAGAGAAATCATATCCTTAAGGAAGAGACAAAAAGTCTAAGAGATAACAAGATCAGACAATAAGGTATCTGTTTTTTCCCCTAAATTAAAGGTAATAGTCCTTGAACTTTGTTCAAACTCCATGGTTCTTTATCTGGATACAGATGGCATTCTCCATCGCAGACAGCCCAAAATTGTCCCTGGTTGTTGCTATGGAACGAGCAAGTCTATCAAGGCTGAACATCACCCCCATGTTTCTGTTAGGGTGTACAGTGTTTTTCCTGGTTCTGCTCATCTCAGTCAGCATCCATTCATGCAAATCCCTCCAGGCTTCCCTAAATTCCCATCCCTCCTGGTTTCTAATAGAACAATAGTGCTCCATGACATACAGATACCACAGAGTGCTAAGCCATTCCCCAATTGAAGGACATTTACTTGATTTCCAATTCTTTGCCACCACAAACAGGGCTGCTATGAATATTTTTATATAAGCGATGTTTTTACCCTTTTTCATTATCTCTTCAGGGTAAAGACCCAGTAGTGGTATTGCTGGATCAAAGGGTATACTCATTCTTGTTGCCCTTTGGGCGTTCACTACAATTCTTTTGACCATCCTCCTTGAGTTAATCTTTTGGAGTTCCTCAGAAAGAGATGCTTCAAAAAACAAAATGAAAAAGAAAACTAAGGAAGAAATCTTAATTACATAAATAGTTGGCTAGAATAGGAGAGAAAGAGGAAGCCTTTTTTAACCTCTTACAAGTCCCAAGACCAAATAAAGTGTACCTACAAAACCCATAAAGGAATATTAAATTTTTATTGTTATTTAAGTCATTTCAGTGATGTCTCATTTGGAATTTTCTTTGCAAATATACTGGAATAGTTTGTCATTTATCCTTAAGTTCATTTTACAGATGAGAAAACTTAGGCAAACAGGGTTAAGTGACTTGCCTAGAGTCACACAGCTAGTAAGTGTCTGAGGCTGAATTTGAAATCAAGAAGATGAATCTTTTTTTTTTTTTTTTTTTTGGCAAGGCAATAGGGTTAAGTGATTTGTCCAAGGTCACACAGTTAGGTAATTATTAAATATCTGAGACTGGATTTGAATTCAGGTCCTCCTGACTCCAGGGCTGGTGCTCTATCCACTGTGCTACCTAGCTGCCCCCAGATGAATCTTTCTAATGTTAGTGTCAGATCTGGCTCTCTGCCCACTTTACCATTTAGCTAGATAAATTTTAGAATATCATAAAAAGTGAAAGAAGTAAGCAGCAAGTAGATTTAATTATCATTTCTTAGAAATAGTCACTCTAAAAGAATGCTATTTATTAAATTTGAACATTAGAAAGAGAATCACCATGTTGTACTTGTGATGTTGATTGTTTTTACATATTTTTGTGATATTTTACATCTCTTTTTGCTGAATTTTATGTAACAAGTGACTGCCAATGAAGTTCAGTCTTGGTAAGTATGCATACATGTTTCTCCTGATGCTGTCTACATGGATACTGGAGAATTCACAGATATCCTATTACTGATTTTTCTTTTCTTTTCTTTTATTATCATGTTGTGAAAGAAAGGGTCACTTCAATTGGCTACTGAACCAGATCGATGTTTATGTGAAAGATTCCCACAAAATTAGCTCAATCCCTTCTTTATTGTTGGTGAGAGAAATAACTCAGGAAAGTCTCTAGTTGGGGATAAATTAGTAACAGCAATGACTTCCTGCTATCTCTCCTCCTGGGTCAAATTTTAAATATCAATGGAGAAATAAAAGAAATTAGAAACAAGATTATTAAACTGACAAAATGAAGGATTCTATTTTATTTTTTAAATTGTTTTTTTGAATTTTACAATTTACCCCCAATCTTACTTCCCTCCTCCATCCTCACAGAAGGCATTCTGATAGTCTTTACATTGTTTCCATGCTATACATTGATCAAAATTGAATGTGTTGAGAGAGAAATCATATCCTTAAAGGAAAAACTAGGATATAAGAGATAGAAAACTTACATAATGATAACTTTTTTAAAAAAAAAATTAAAGGTCTTTGGTCTTTTTTTACATTCCACAATTCTTTCTCTGGATACAGATGGTATTCTCCATCACAGACAGTCTAAAATTGTTCCTGATTGTTCCACTGATGAAATGAGCAGGTCCATTAAGATTGATCAGCACCCCCATGCTGCTGTTAGTGTATGTAATGTACTTCTAGTTCTGCTCATCTTGCTCAGTTCAGGCAAATCCTTCCAGGCTTTTCTGAATTCCCATCCCTTCTAGTTTTTAATAGAACAAGGGACACAAATTTTTTAAAGAATCAACCATTAAGTACTAATAATAGGAGAAGTAAAAGTTTAAAATTTTAAAAAAATTATCAAGACAAACACTGAAAATAAAGGAGAGTAAAGGGATATAGGAGTTAAATATAAGAGATAATGAGAATTAAAAAAAACCTTACACTATATACCGGTAAAACTGGGAATTTACAAGCAATTGTTAATTAATTACAGAAATAGCAAGTACTCAAATGAACAAAACAATAGGAACTAACTGAGAAAGAAAAATCATCTAAGATATAAACAAATTATCAAAATTTTGGTATAAAATTATCAAGATGTATTTGCAAATTTTTTAAAATTAAATATGAATCCTGTTATATACTTCAAAAATTATTCTTGATAATTTGAAAAGAAAATTTTTTTTACCATATTTATTTTATAAGAGAAATATCATCCTGATGCCCAAAACAGGAAGGGATAAAATATATGAGAAGACTCGCAACTAATATGATTAATGAAAATTAATACAAAAATTTTGATGTTATTTTAAGAAAGAAACCACAGCTTTACTTGCAAAAACAAAATTTGTTCATTAAAACAAAACTGGAAGGGGTAGCTAGGTGGCATAGTGGATAAAGCACCAGCCCTGGAGTCAGGAGTACCTGGATTCAAATCTGGTCTTAGACACTTAACAATTCCCTAGCAGTGTGGCCTTTGGCAAGCCACTCAACACCATTTGCCTTGCAAAAACCTATAAAAACAAAACACAAAGTTGGACTAATACTGGTATAGCAATAATGATTCAGCATTAAGAATGCAATTAGAATAATTAATCATGCAAATGACATAAGCAATGAAAACCATAAGATTATATAAATGAATTGTCAAAAAATCTACATGTTAAAAACCTGCATCAGACTTAAATGTTAAATTTTAACTTTTCTTTAATATGAATACAATTTATACATAAACGTGTGTATGTAGACGTATATTTAGATAGTTGTATATTTAATTTTTTTTTTTTTTTGCAAGGCAGTGGGGTTAAGTGGCTTGCCCAAGGCTTACACAGCTAGGGAATTATTAAGTGTCTGAGGCCGGATTTGAACTTAGGTACTCCTGACTCCAGGGCCAGTGTTCTATCCACTGCGCCACCTAGCTGGCCCTATATAATTTTCAAACAAAGAACAAGCATTATTTGCAATCAAGAAACATTTGATATTTTTTTCTGAGAGAGTTCTGCAGCAAAATCAGGATATTCCTTCTTTCCCCAACACTACACAACATTTAAAATGGAGAAATTGCCAATATGTTTAAAGGCACAGTGCATATATTCCCCTTTGCATATGTTATTTGGCATACAAATGGAAATGCTAGCTATATTAATAAAGTAAGAGAAAGAACTTAAAGGAATTAACTGATAAAGAGAAGGCAAAATTATCCTTATATGTTAAAATGTAATGGTTTACATAGGACACTGAAGATAATCAATGAAAAAACTAAGTTGATTAGTAGATTCAGTAAATAAGCAGGATGTAATGTAAATTTATTCCACTTAAAAGAGGTAGAAGAAACAAAAAATATTTGGCATGCAATCTATGAATATACAAATATGACTTACATAAATACATCTACAGAATACTTCAAAAATACTATAAATATTTTTAAATGGAGAGTTAACCATTTTTAATGTCTAAACCAAGACAGTATAAAATTATAATAAAGCTTAAATTAATCTACAGGCTAAATGCTATACCAACAAAACTAACAAGAGATAAGTTACTTCATGGAAATAGATAAGGTAATAAAATTAATCTGGAAATCAGTGAACTATTTATTAAATATCAGATATATAAATGATATTGTGCAAAGTACTAGGCATACAAAGAAAGGGAAAAAGCTCAGCAAGCTCACATTCTAATAGAGGAGATGGCATTCAAACAGCTATGTAAAACAAGATATATATAGATGTATGAATACATGTATGTATATATATATATGTTCACATATATACATATGTATGCAAACATATATATATATAATATATATTTATATATGTGTTAATGAGCAGAGGAAGATGCTAGAATTAAAGAGGTTAAGAAAAGACTTCTAGTGGAAGATGAAATTTTAACTTGAATTAAGGAAAGTCAGACTAGATTAAAAACCAGACTCCTACAATATGCTGCTTACAAGAAACTCATTTAAAGCAGTGAGATACATATAGAGTAAAGGTAAAAGGTTGGAGCAAAATATATTTTATTTCTCCTGAAATGAAAAAAGCAAGGGTAACAATCCTTATTTCAGACAATGCAGCTGCAAAAATAGATAGCATTAAAAGAGATAAGGAAGGAAACTATATCCTCCTAAAAGGTAACATAGACAATAAAGTGATTTCAATACTGAATATGTATGCACCCAATGGAATAGCATTCGTATTCTTAGAGGAGAAGCTGAAAGAACTACAGGAAGACATAGACAGCAAAACTCTACTAGTGGGAGACCTCAACCTACTGCTCTCAGATTGAGATAAATTGAATCATAAAATAAAGAAGGAAGAAGTTAAGAAGGTAAATAGATAATCTAGATATGATAGACTTATAGAGGAAATTGAATGGGGATAGAAAGGAATATACCTTTTTTTTCTGCAGTACATTGCACTTATACAAAATTTGACCATGAACTAGGGCATAAAAACCTAAAAATCAATTGCAGAAAGGCAGAAATAGTGAATACAACTTTCTCAGATCATAATGCAATAAAAATCATATGGAACATTGGGCCAGGGAGTTATAGACCCAGAACTAAATGGAAACTGAATAACCTCATTTTAAAAAATGAGTGGATCAAACAACAAATTATAGAAAGAATTAAATATTTTATCCTAGATAATGACAATAAGGAAACAACATACCAAATCCTATGGGATTCATTCAAAGTGGCTGTGAGGGGATATATCATGTCTTTAAATGCTACATGAATAAATTAGAGAAAGAAGAAATCAATGAAATAAATTTGGAACTAAAAAAATTAGAGAAAGAACAATTGAAAACCCCCAATTAAATACCAAATTAGAAATTAAAAATTAAAGGAGAAATTAATAAAAATCAAAAGCAAAAAGACTTTGAATTAATAAATAAAACCAATAATTGGTTTTATGAAAAACCAAAAAAAACCTGATAAAAATCTAAGTCAATTTGATTAAAAAAAAGAAACCAAATTGTTAGTCTCATAAATGGAAAAAGGTGAATTCATCACCAATGAGGAGGAAACTAAATAATAATTCAGAATAATTTTGCCCAATTCTATTTCAATAAATTTGGCAATCTAAGTGAAATGGATGAATATTTACAAAGATTTAAGTTGCCCAGGTTAAATGAAGAGGAGATTAAATACCTAAACAAACCTATCTCAGAAAAAGAAATTCAACAAACCATCAATGAACTCTTTAAAAAAAATCTCCAGGATCTGATGGCTTCACAATTGAATTCTACCAAATATTTAAGGAACAATTGGTTTCAATTCTATATAAACTCTTTGGAAAAATAGAGAAATATGGAACTCTGTCTAACTCTTTCTATGACACCAATATGATACCTGAACCAGGAAGAGTTAAAACTGAGAAAGAAAATTATAGACCTATCTCCCTGAGAAATATAGATGCATAAATCTTAAATAAAAGCTTAGCAAAACAATTACAACAAGTTATCACTAGGATTTATCCCAGGAATTCAGGGTTGGTTCAATATTAGGAAAACTGTTATTATAATTAATTGTATCAACAACAAACCTATCAGAAATTATATCATTATATCAATAGATGCTGAAAAAGCTTTTGACAAAAATGCAGCACCCATTCGTACTAAAAACACTAAAGAGCATAGGAATGAATGGACTTTTCCTAGAAATAATAAACTGTATCTATCCGAAACCATCAACAAGCATTATATTAAATGGGGAGAGGCTAGAAGCATTCTCAATAATATAAGGGGTGAAATAAGGATGCACATTACACCACTACTATTGAATATCGTATTAGAAATGTTAGCCTTACCAATAAGAGAAGAAAAAGAAATTGATGGAATTAGAATTGGGAAGGAAGAGACAAAACTCCCACTCTTTGCAGATGACATGATGACATACCTAGAGAATCCCAACAAACCATCCAAAAAACTACTGCAAACAGCAACATTAGCAAAGTTAAAGGATATAAAATAAACCCTCATGAATCCTCAACTTTTCTATATATATCTAACTATCAAGATACAGCATGAAGAGCTAGAAAGAGAAATCCCATTCAAAGTTACCTTAGACAATATAAAATACCTTGGAATCTATTTGCCAAGGCAGACTCAGAAACTTTTTGAAAACAATTACAAAACACTTCTCACACAAATTAAACCAGATTTAAATAACTGGGCAAACATCAACTGCTCATGGATAGGTTGAGCTAATATAATAAAAATGACAATTCTACCAAAATTAAACTACCTGTTTAGTGCACTACCAATCCAAATTCCAAAAAATTACTTCAATGAGTTAGAAAAGGTGGCAAGTAAATTCATGTGGAGAAGTAAAAAGTCAATGATTTCCAGGAATTCAATTTGAAAAAAGTACAAAAGAAGGTGGCTTAGCCCTACCTGATCTAAAATTATATTATAAAGTGTCAGTCATCAAAGCTGTCTGGTATTGGCTCAGAAATAGAATGGTAGACCAGTGAAATAGACAAATAGACTAGGAGCAATGGCAAGAAGTGATTATAAGAATCTGCTGTTGATAAACCCATAGTGCCCAGCTATTGGGATTAAAAACTCTCTCTTTGATTAAAAACTGCTTGGAAAATTGGAAGTTAGTGTGGAAGAAACTTAGATTAGACCAACACCTCACACCTTATACCAAGATAAGATCAAAGTGGATACAGGATTTAGACATAAAAAACAATACCATAAGCGAACTTGAAGATCAAGGACTAGTTTACCTGTCAGATCTATGGAAAGGGAAACATTTTATGACAAAGGAAGAAATGGAGAACATCATTAAAAACAAACTAGATGATTTTGATTACATTAAATCAAAAAGCTTTTGCACAGACAAAACCACTGTAATCATGATCAAGTGAAATGTAGTAAACTGGGAAACAATCTTTACAACTAATGTTTCTGACAAAGGAATCATTCTAAAATATACAGAGAACTGAGTCAAATTTAAAAAAAAATAGTCATTCCCCAATTGGCAAATGGTCAAAGGATATGCAAAGGCAATTTACAGATGAGGAGATCAAAGCAATCCATAGTAATATGAAAAATTGCTCTAAATCATTACTTATTAGAGAAATGCAAATTAACACATCATCATCACACCTCTTAGACTGGTCAATATGACCAGAGAGGACAATGATCATTGTTGGAAGGGTTGTGCAAAATCTGGGACACTATTACCTTGTTGGTGGAGCTGTGAACTCATCCAACCATTCTGAAGAACAGTCTGGAATTATGCCCAAAGGGCAACAAAAATGTGCATATCCATCAATACCACTACTGGGCCTATACCCTGAAGTGATGATGAAAAAAAGGTATAAACCTCACTTGTACAAAAATATTCATAGCAGCCCTGTTTGTGGTGGCAAAGAATTGGAAATCAAGTAAATGTCTTTCAATTAGAGAATGGCTTAGCAAACTGTGGTATATGTATGTCATGGAACTTTATTGTTCTATTAGAAATCAGGAGGGATGGGAATTCAGGGAAGCCTGGAGGGACTTGCCTGAACTGATGCTGAGTGAGATGAGCAGAACCAGAAAAACACTCTACACCCTAACAGCAATATGGGGGCGATGATCAACTTGCTCATTCCATCAGTGCAACAATCAGAGACAATTTGGAGCTGTCTGCAATGGAGAACATCATCTGCATCCAGAGAAAGAATTGTGGAGTTTGAACAAAGACCAAGGACTTTTGCCTTTAATTTAGAAAAAATCCCTGTTATCTCATTGTCTGATCTTGATATCTTTTACTTATGTTTCTTCCTTAAGGCTATGATTTCTTATCACATTCAATTTGAATCAATGTATACCATGGAAACAATGTAAGGACTGGCAAATTGCCTTCTCTGGGGGGTGGGGTGGGGAGAGGGAAGCAAGATTAGGGGAAAAATTATAAAACTCAAAATAAACAAAATCTTTAAAAAATTTAAAAGAAAGGAAATCAGGTAAGTCAGGAAGCAGACATAAGGAGATAGAGGCACAGGGTATATCCAGTCAAAATATCTAGCATTTGGAGATGGAATGTCTTGTGTTAAGTAATAGAAAGGAGGCCAGTGTCACTGGATTAAAGTATTTGAGGCATGGGCAAAAGATAAATTGCAAAAAGTTGACAAAGGGAGGAGAAGAACAGATAATGGAAGGCTTATAGATGATTTTATATTTGGTTCTAGAAGTGAAATTTATTAAGTATGACAATAAGATGCAGTGGGGAGGTGGGAAGCATATGTGATGTCATTAGCCCTTTAGGAAGATCATTTTGACAGTTGAGTGAAAGATAGATTGAATGAGAGAGACTTGAATTTGAACAGTAATCAAAAAGTTATTGCATGCCCAGGCTTAAGGTAGTGAGGTTCTACCCTATTCAATCTACTTAAACAAACAATTATTAATAAAAAATATGTTAAGTATTAGAGATCCACAGACAGAAATTGAAACAATCTTTATAAAACTTACATTATACTGGAATAAAAAGACAATAATATCAAGGCAGTGATAAAAAATGTAAAAATGTTCATTTTTTTGATTGTGTCCAACTCTTTTGACTCATGGACCATAGTATGCTTGGTTCATTGATTCTCAACTATCTCTTGAAGTTTATTCATGTTGTTTGTTTCCAGAATACTATCTATCCATCTCATCCTCTGCCATCTCCTTATGCTTTTTGCCTTTATCTTTTCCAACATCAGGGTCTTTTCCAATGAGCCCTGTCTTAACATTACTTGACTAAAGTATTTAAGGTTTGCCTTCAGTATTTGATCTTCCAGTGAATAATCTAAATTAATTTAAGTAGTAACTGATTTGCAACTCTCAAAATTCTTCTCTGTCAGCAGACTTTGAAAGCATTAATTCTGGAATGTTCAGCCTCTTTATAGTCATATATTGCTACTGGGAAAACCATAGCTTTGACTCTATAGACCTTTGTCAGGAAGGTGATGTCTACTTTTTAGTATTCTGTCCAAATTTTCCATAGTTTTCCTTTCAATGAACCAAGTGTCTTAATTTTATGACTTCAATTGCTATCTGCAGTGATCTTTGAGGCCCAGAATACACGATCTAAAAGTGCTTCCATTTCTTCTCCCTCTCTGTGTAAGGAAGTGAAGGGACAAGTTCCAAGGTATTGGTTTTTATGTGATGCCTCAAGCCATCTTTTACATTCTCTTCTTTCACCTCAAGATGCTTCTTAACTCCTTTTCACTTTCTCTCAACAGAGTGTTATCAACTGTATATTTGAAATTGTTGATATTACTTTTAGTAATCGTAATTTCAGTTTTTGATTCAGCCTACCTGGAATTTTGTATGGTGTACTTTATATGGAGTCTAAATAAATAAGGTGACAATATGCAGCATTGCCATACTTCTTTTCCAATTTCAAACCATTCAGTTGTTCCATGTTTGGTCCATTGTCTCTTCTTGGCCTGCATATAGCTTCCTTAGGAACCAAATAAGATGAGATGATACTACCATGTCTTTGAGAATGTATTTTGTTGTGATTTGCATTGTCAAAGATTTTAGGCTAATTTTTTTATGGCATTCCCTTGCTTTCTCCAAAATCCAGTGAAAGTTGGCAATTTGGTCTCTGGTTCTTCTGACTCCTTGTAAACCAGCCTTCTCTTCTGGTAATTCTCAGTTGACATATTGCTGAAGTTTATTTTGTGTAATCCTAATCATAACTTTGTTGCCATGTCAAATGAGTGCAATTGTTTGGCAATTTTTAATTGTTTGGTAGTTCCCTTTTTTAGAATTGGAATGTAAACTGATCTTTTCCAATCTAGTGCCTTTTGTTGTAGGATAAGTAATTAATGCGGGTTGTCTACCCTGAGCATGTGAAGTCTTTCACTGGTGGAATGGGCAGAAGAGAACAATTCTTTCCAACTGCCATGAAACAGGCATTATGGAGTGCTTAGAACTTGTTTAGACATTGGAGACACCAAGGTCATCTACTACACCCAAAGCCATAACCACTTGTCTTGATTCTATCTTGCTATGCTGGATCATGATGACTTGGAAGAGAAAGTGAGGCAGTTGATTTCATGCAGCTCTATACCTCCCTGAAATAAAATTTACATATACAACAAAAGACATCAATCTTAACTATTTCTCAAAGTCCTCTGGTGACAGGCAAGTGATGAAGCAGTAGGTATAGATACACTGGGAGCTGTAGTCATAACCCTGCACACAGGTTGCCCAGGCTATAGGTTAATTTCTCCACTGAAAGCAGCAGTGAGATTTGGCGTTCACCTGGGAGACTGAGCAGCCCTTTTAAGGATAGAATTGCCCACCTCCTGATATGAGGAAGGGGCTAGAAAAGGTGCTTTAAAAATTGTCTGCTTACCCAACTCTGTGGGTTTTTTTAAAGGTTTTTGCAAGGCAAATGGGGTTGTGTCTTGCCCAAGGCCACACAGCTAGATAATTTTTTTTGTGTCTGAGACTGGATTTGAACTCAGGTACTCCTGACTCCAGGGTACTCCTGAATACAGGGCCTGTACTCTATCCAGTGCCCCACCTAGCCACCCCTTGCTTACCTGACTCTGACCTGATTACCATGGCAGGCAGGAAACCCCATAAAAAATTCTTAAAAGAAGATTCTACTTACCATTAGTGCATGGAATGGACAGACAGTAATAGCAACACAAGATCCAATAGTCCTGAAAGATGAACAGCTCCTGTTGTGAGAGGACTGAGAAGGTATGGTATCCAAATAGCAACCCTGAGTGAAACAAGGCTGGCAAATGAAAGCCAGCTTACTGAAGTTGGACCTAGATACACACTTTTCTGGGTGGTCACAGTGAAAGGGAATGTAGTGAAGCTGGAGTAGGTTTTGCAATCAAAACTAATCTAGTCAACATTCTTGAATGCCAATCAAAAGGAGTGAATGACAGGATCATTACAATGAGATTGACACTTTCAGGAAAATACCATGCCACCATCATCAGGGCCTATGCTCCCACCATGATAAATACTGATCAAGTTAAATAAAATGGTTATGAAGACCTAGAAACCCTTATTATCAGTGTACCAAAAGAGCACACGTTTCTGCCTGACTTTAATGCTAGAACAGGCTTAGATTACCAGATGTGGCAGGGAGTCCTTAAGAGGAGTGGAGTTGGAAACAGTGACAGCAATGATCACCTTCTCCAGAAGACTTTCAACTTTTCATCACAAACACAGTCTTCTTTTTACCTAAATGCAATAAAACTTCCTGGATGCACTCTTGTAGTAAACATTGGTATTTATTAGACTATGTGATTGTAAGAAGAAAAGATAGAGAGCATTTGAGAGTGACAACGACAATGTGTGGTAGAGTGCTGGACTGATCACAGATTCATCCTTTCTAAGCTAAATATTCACATTCAACCAAAGCCACATTCCCAAGGCAAAATGAATAAAAGAAGAATTAATGTCAAGAGATTAGAGTGTGTCTCTGAGCAGCAACAATTTGTTGCTAACTTGGAGGGAAAAGTGAGTCAACACCCAGTTGGCATCGCTGGAGCAGAAAGAGTGGTCAGCTTTGATAGATCTGGTGTAGAGAATTGCATTTTTTTCATCGGGGCAAAAACATTTGCAAACACCAAGATAGGTCTGATGATAGTGATAGGGAAATACAGAAACTGCTAAATGAAAAATAAGAACTCTACAGGGTTTACCAGCAGGATAGTTTATACATTTCTAAGAAGGTAGCATTTAATTCCATCAAAAGTAAATTACAAGTGAACTTTAGAGAGATGCAGGACTCTTAGCTCAGTAAGAAGGCAGATGAAATTCAATTTTATGCATACAGTAAAAAACCAAAATGCTTTTATGATACCCAGAAGGGTATTTATGGGCCAAAGACATATAGTGAATCTCAACTACTCAGTGTTGATGGATCCACATTGATTAATGTTAGTGACATGATCCTAGAGAGATAGGTTGAACATTTGCATAGTGTTCTTAACAGGCCAACATCAATCAATACAGAAGTCATTGATCATCAAGTTGAAGTTACTCAGTCCCTAGGTGAAGTTCCAACTGAAGAAATTGTTTTGAATGCTATTAGGCTTCTTTCAAATAGCAAAGCTTCTGGTGCTGATTCTATTCAAGCTGATATCTAAAAGGTGGGTGGTTCATTGCTCATCCCCAAACTGACTGAAATTTTCCAGATTATATGGCATGAAGAAATTATCCTCCAAGAATTCAAGGATACCTCCATTGTCATCTCTATAAAGGAATCTCTATAAAGGAATAGATTGTCCCTTGACAATCACAAGGGTATTTCTCTTTAGTCATTGCTGGTAAGATTCTTGCTAGAGTCTACAAAAGGCTGATTCTTCACCTGGAAAATGGTCACCTCCCTGAGACCCAGTGTGACTTCAGAAAGGGTTGAGGGGCAGTTGATATGATATTTGCTGCCTGACAACTTCAGAAAAAATGCCAGTAACAGAAGAGAGATCTGTATTCATTTGACTAAGGCTGTTGATTGTGGTGGTTTACAGGAAATTATGTAAAAATTTGGTTACCTGGAGAAGTTTGTCAATATTATATGCCATTTCCATGATGGTATGCATGCCAAGGTTCTGGATATTGGATGCTTCTCTTGAGATTTCCCATGACCAATGGAATAAGAGAAGGATGTGTTCTTGCTCCCATACTTTTTAGCATTATGTTTTGAATTATATTATCAAATGCTTTCACTGAGAATGAACATGGCCTCAAGGGCAATGTTACCACACTGAAGGCAAATTCTTCAACTTGAAAAAGCTACAAGTCAAGACTGAAGTTGAAGGAGTGTTGGTGCATGATCTTCTGTTTTCAGATAATTGTGCCCTCAATGTACCCTCTGAACCTGAGATACAACAGAATATGGATCAGTTCTCTGCTGCTTGAGCTCATTTTGGTCTAACAAATAACATCAAGAAAATACTCCATCAACCAGCATCACACCATCCATATGATGACTCTGAAAGAAAGTATGGGAGAGAGAGGAATTAGATTGACTACCAAACTGAAGGTCTACAGGGCCATTGTGCTGACCTCAATGCTGTATGACTGTGACACCTGAACCATGTCAGGAAACTGAATCACTTCCATTGTCTTAGGAATATTCTAAAGATTGCCTGGCAGGAGAAGATAACAGACACTGATGTCCTTTCTTAAGGTAAAACTGCCTAGCATTCCAACATTACTACAGTGAGTGCAACTACAATGGGCTGGACATGTTAGAATGCCATATATATGCTTGCTTAGAAAAACTTTTTTTATGGAGAATCACACAGGGCAAGCACTCACAGGGAGGTCAGAAAAAGCGATAAGGAGACACCTTGAAGGTCTCATTGAAGAAATTTAGAATTGATTGCACAGTGTCGGGGAAACTGGCACAGGAACAGTGAGGGTGCTGAGCTTCATGAGGAAGGCAGAGTTGAAAATGTTCAAAGGAAATGTGACATACATAATTTAGAATACCTACCTCAGGTGTTCATATGGACTATTTATGCCTGACCTGTGGTAAAGCATTCTAAGCTCATATTGGTCTGATCAGCCACATTCATACATACTGTAATTTGTCTCAAACATAGTGATGTCATTTTGATCTTCTTCAACAAAGGAGAACCAACCAACCCTAAATTTATTAGTATATTGAACACTGCACTTTATTTTTATTTTTTAATGTTATTTTTTCCAAAGTTTACAAAGATAGTTTTCAGTATGCATCTTTTTGCAAGCTTTTCAATTCCACATTTTTCTACCACCTTCCCTTCCCTCCCTTCTCTCCATGACAGCCTGCAATTTGGTTGTACCTGTACAATCATGTTTAACATATTTCCATTTTAGTCATGTTGGAGCACAGCACCTTAGCAGCAGCATCATTTAGGGTTTTAAATAGCTCAGCTGGAATTTCAGCTGAATTTTATTGTTAAGCAATTCTTTCTAAGGCCCATTTGACTTGATTCTACAGGATGTTTGTACCTATGTCTAGATCAGTAGGTACATCATGGTGATTATCTGGGATGTTAAGATTTTTATTGTATAGTTTTTTTGCCTTCATGGAAACTAGTTAAGTTGGTCCTCTCACAACAAGCTAATTAAACTAGTTTTGCCATCTCTTAATCTGTTCTGCTATTGCTGAATCTCAATGATTTTTTTGTCTTTTATCATGTCCAATTTTACATGAAATTTTCCCTTCATATCTCTAATTTTCTTGAAGAGATCTCTATTCTTCCCAGTCTATTGTTTTCTATTTCCTTGCATTGCTCATTTAAGAAAACCACTTTATCTTTTCTCTGAGCTTTCTTTCCCTTTCATTTTCCTTCTTTCTTTAGCTATCTGTAAAGTCTCACCAGATACTCATTTTGTTTTCTTGATTTTCTTTTACTTTGGAATTTTTTTATTGCTACCTCCTGTACAATATTATGAACCTCTGACCACAGTTCTTCAGGTACTCTATTGGACTGAATCCCTTGAATCTATTCATCACTGTTAATTATGTCATACCTATATGACCTGATGGTTTCTCCTGCTTTGTTCAATTTGTCTGAATCTTGCAATAAGAAGTTCATAATCTGATTGGTCAACTCTAGGGATTGTTTTAACTGATTGAAGAAATCTGCAAAAGTATATAATCAGTCTGATTTCTCTATTGACCATATTGTGATATCTATATATGGAGTCATCTTTTGGGTCATTGAACAGTGTTATGACCAGTGAATTATCATGACAAAAAATCTATTGGTGCCTACCCTACTTTAAATAGGAAACATGAACTAGAATTAGAATATGTAAAGCTAGAACAACAAAAAAAAGTGAACATCAAAATTATTTGGTTGTATTTAAAAATAGTTGATCAATCAAACAGATTAGATAACAAAAACCTAAGAGAAACAATTTGTGTTAGCCTTCTCAATAAGGAAGGAGATGAGAGAAAGAGAAATAGAACTTAAAATTTCTAAAAATAAATATTAATATTTTTATGTAATTGAGAAAAAAGAGAATAAAAGTTTGATTGAAAAATAACTTTAGGGGGCAGCTAGGTGGTGCAGTGGATAGAGCACGGACCTGGAGTCAAGAGGACCTGAGTTCAAATTTGACCTCAGATACTTAATAAGTGCCTAGCTGTGTGACCTTGGGCAGGTCACTTGAACCCATTGCCTTAAATAAATAAAAAAATTAAAAAATAACTTTAGATC
Organism: Macrotis lagotis; assembly: GCF_037893015.1. Lineage (NCBI taxonomy): Eukaryota > Metazoa > Chordata > Mammalia > Peramelemorphia > Peramelidae > Macrotis > Macrotis lagotis. The sequence goes on from NC_133666.1 coordinate 298,120,878, forward strand.
ATCATATTTTTTAAAAAATAATTATTCATAATGTTCTTTTAAAAATAATTGAGTTCCAAATTCTATCCTTCCCTTCAATCCTTCCTTCACCTATTCAAAAAGCAAACAATATGACATCAATTATATTTATGAAGTCACATAAAATATATTTCCATCTTAGCCATATTACATAAAATGCAAGAAAAATAAAGTTATTGGGAAAATATATTTCAAATCTGCACTCAGAATTTCTTATTTCTTGTTCTGAAAATAGATTGTGATTTTCATTGTGATTCATTTAGAATTGTCTTGGATCGTTATATTAATCCTTATTACAGCATTGCTATTACTATGTATAATATTCTGGTTTTCCTTATTTCACTTTTGTGGTTGTTGTTGAGTTGTTTTTGGTAAAGCCTGACTCTTTGTCACACCACATGGGGTTTTCTTGAAAAAGATGATGGAGTCATTTATTATTTCCTTCTCCAGGTCATTTTACAGAGGAGGAAACTGAAGCATATGGGACTAAGTGACATGCCTAGGATCACATAGCTAGTTAATGTTTGAGGCCAGAATTACAGGAAGATGAGTTATCTTGATTTCAAGTCAAGTATTCTATTCACTGTACTACATAGGTGCCCTTTTTTCATTTTGCATAAATTCAATTACATTTTCCTAGGTTTTTTTCCTTAAAATATCCTTCTTATCATTCCACAAGTATTCCATACCAATCAGATACCACAACTTATTCAGTCATTCCCCAAATGAGGAACAAATTCTCAATTTTTAATCTTATCCACCATAAAAGTGCTGCTATAAGTAATGTTGTACATATGTATACATAGGCTTTTTTCCCTTTTCTTTCCATCTCTTTGGGATACAGACCCAGTAGTGGTATTGCAAAATCAAAGGATATAAGTCTTTGGAAATATTTAGTAATTTTTTCCAGAATGGTTAGATGGATTTTTTCATATGTTCTCCAACATTTGTCATTTTCCTTTCCAGTTTAAATCCATATCATATACAATATATCACAACAAGATACAATTAGATGAAGTATAACACAAAACTTCTGAGAGACAGAGATAGAGACACACACACAGACACACACACACACACACACACAGAGAGAGAGAGAGAGAGAGAGAGAGAGAGAGAGAGAGAGAGAGAGATATTTCATCATAGTTCTTGATAAACAATTCATAACTCAGATAAGGATGAATGATGACCACAAAAAGAGGAAATTTCAGTTATGTAAAAATAAAACTATTTTGCACACACAGGGAAAAAACCAGAAAAACAAGAGAAATAGAAGCTGGTTATTGTGACCAAAAAATCTTTGCATCAAGCTGCTATGATTAAAAATCTGATATTGAAGACTCATTGTTATTGACACAAATGCATAAGGCTTTCTCCAATAAAGCCTAAATGATCAATGAATAAGACTAATTTTCAAAAGAAGAAATGCAATTTGTTAATGAAAATACTAAAAATACTCCAAAGTACTTATAAGAGGAAGTTTCAAATTAGTGCATCTCTAGTGTTTCACCTCATGCCCAACAAATTGGCTGATTACAAAAGATAAAAATAATTATTATTATAGCAGCTGGGAAAAGATAGTCACAGTAATACACTTAGTGAATCTCAGAATAAGACTAGGAATCTATTTGAAATTATGTTAGAAAATTTGCTAAACTGCTAATTTCTTTTAACTTAATGATTCCCACTACTAAATATAGCCACAATAATGATGGTAATGGTAGAATAATAGATAACATTTATATAATGTTTTAAGGTTCTCAAAGTGTTCTAAATAACTCAGTTCATCTGCTCAGTTAGTTACCTAGCTAGCTAACTAGTTAGAGCATTTATTAAACGCTTACTATATACCATGACTGGGCTAAATATTATTGATACAAAAACAAATAAGGAAGTGAGTCTCTTTCCTCAATAAGTTTATTTTAAAAAGGGAGAAGAAACATAAAGGGGAGCTAGAAAGATAACAATTATACTATCAGGATGTCAAGGATAAAAAGAAAGATACCATTTATTTCAAAATATTCACAACAATTTTTGCAGTAGGATAAAAGCCCCCAAACAACCCCCAAATTGGAGGCAAACTTAGTTATAAGTTTGTTGCAGAATTGGAATGTAGAAACCAAATGAACAACATAAACAAAGACTACCATAAGACAAATTAAGATAAATAGACAATGGTATTTCTATGCAATGCTGTATAGTAAGTTTTGATGACTGATTTTAGAACATTAGGAGTTCTTTTATTTTTTGTGTCATGTACCCTTTTGGCAGTCTTGTGAAACCTATGGACTCCAAGGCCAAGATCATCTGCCAGGCAGAGAGTTTATGGATCACAGGTTAAAATCTCCTGATAGGTAGAGAGGTAATAGGTATGTGATGTTACACACTTCTTATTTCCATCATTCCTCTTTTCCTAACTTCTGTATTGCTATTGGGAATACCACAATTCTCCCTTTCATCCAGACTTATAGTTTAGATATTTTCTTCAATTTCTTATTCTCTTTCCACCCATCCACCTATCCAATCTGTTGCCAAGTCTTAGCAATTTTGCCTTCATAACAGCTCTCATGTATGCCCCTTTCTGTCCTCTGATGTTATTCTGATGAAGACCTTTATTACCTATTTCCAGATTATTTCAGTAGGTTTTTAGTTGTTTCTTACCTCATCATTATCACCATTGCAGTCTACTTTCCTTCCTCTTATCAAATTGATTGTACTAAAGCATAGATCTGACCATATTGGAGCCCTCTCCCTTGATCAATAAATTCAGGGGACTTCCTATATCTCAGTAATCAAATGTAAAATCCTCTGGTGTTTAGAGACCTTCATAACAAATTTTAGCTAAAGTATTGATCTGACCATTCCTTTGTTTCATCCATCTCTTGGAGGAAAAAAGTCATCTTTATGGCAAGTAAAGAATTCATGATGTCTGATAATTATGTAACTCTAGTAATTTTCTGGATAAGCTTAATGAACTCTTCTCACCACTATTATATAATCACACCTCTGTGTCAGTCTTGTGATTTGTGTCTAGAACTTTTCAGTGATTTTGTATTTTTTAAATCAGGTGCTCAATAATTCATATCAGTGATAATATTCCTTATGTTTATTTATTGATATTCATGATATTTATGTTTCTTCCTATTAGTTCCTAATTATTTCCCCCTTATTCCTCTCAAATTCTTACATTTTTGATGAGAACACAAGAAATGAAACGTAACGGGAAAAGAAAATTTTAAATCTATTTGAGGAGAGATTTTTTCATATTTGCCTTTATATCTCTACTACTTAGCATAATGACTGGCACAGAGTAGATTTTTATAAATCCTTAATTACTTAAAATATTAAAAGTTATTAGAAAGTTAGATTGCTTAATTGACTCAGAACATTAGAGGTAGTCTCTCTGTCTCTCGCTCTCTCTCTCTCTCTCTCTCTCTAGACAGATAGAGAGATAGATTGTAATTGTAGATAAATACATAAGAGATAATCTCTTGAAGTCAAAGGTAAGAGGAATCTTCTCTTTGGCCAAAGCTTTAGAAATTGGAAGAAGTAGAGAGTAAAGCATAATAAAAGGACATCCTTATTCTGACTTCATATTAGAACAATTAGGAAGGTGAAAATTGTGTTTCTCTCTTTTTTCTTTTTTTTGGTACTTAAAGATTTTATTTAATTTGAGTTTTACAATTTTTCTCCTAATCAAACTTCCCTCCCCCCTATCCCCCACAGGAGACAATTTGCCTGTCTTTACATTGATTCCATGATATGCATTGATCTAAATTGAATATGATGAGAGAGAAATCATATCTTTAAGGAAGAAGCATAAAGTTTAAGAGATAGCAAGATCAGACAATAAGATATAAAATTTTTCTAAATTAAAGTTATTAGTCCTTGGTCTTTGTTCAAACTCCACAGTTCTATCTCTGGATTCAGATGGATTCTCCATTGCAGATAGCCCCAAATTGTCCCTGATTGTCATACTGATGGAATGAGCAAGTCCATCAAGGTTGATCATCACCCCAATGTTGCTGTTAGGGTGTACAAAGTTTTTCTGGTTCTGCTCATCTCACTCAGCATCAGCTCAAGCAAATGCCTTCAGGCTTCCCTGAATTCCCATCCCTCCTGATTTCTAATAGAACAATGGTGTTCCATCACACACACACACACACACACATACACACACATATATATGTATATACATATATATGTATATATACATATACATATATATGTATATATACATATATACATATATATATATATATATATATATATATATATATATATATATATCACAGTTTGCTAAGCCATTCCCCAATTGAAGGACATTTACTTGATTTTTCAATTCTTTGCCACTCCAAACAGAGCAGCTATGAATATTTTTGTACAAGTGATGCTTTTACCCTTTTTCAACATCTTTTCAGGGTACAGACCCAGTAGTGGTATTGCTGGATCAAAGGGTATGCACATTTTTGTTGCCCTTTGGACATAATTCCATATTGCTCTCCAGAAAGATTGGATGAGTTCACAGCTCCACCAACAATGTAATAGTGTCCCAGATTTCCCACAACCCTTCCAAACAATGATCATTACCTTTTTTGGTCATATTGGCCAGTCTGACAGGTGTGAGATGGTACCTCAGAGATGCTTTAAATTTGCATTTCTCTAATAAGTAATGATTTAGAGCAAATTTTCATGTGACTATGGATTGCTTTGATCTCCTCATCTGTAAATTGCCTTTGCATATTCTTTGAGATTTACACCATTCAATCCCTTACCTCCTCCCATCTCCTTCCTGTACCCCTTTTTAAGAAGGAAGCGTTTTTATTTATTTATTTATTTATTTTTAGTTTTTGTTTTTGTTTTTTGCAAGGTAAATGGGGTTAAGTGGCTCACCCAAGGCTACACAGCTAGGTAATTATTAAGTGTCTGAGACCGGATTTGAACTCAGGTACTCCTAACTCCAAGGCTGGTACTTTATCCACTATGTCACCTAGCTGCCCTATCCACTATGCCACCTAACTGCCCAGAAGGAAGCATTTTTAAATTATTCTATCTGAATCATGGAAAATTCTGAGTATTCATCACTTCTGGCTAAATATATTCTCTCTAATAGAATTACAGTTCTTGAGAGCTATTAGAGTCTTTCTCCCAAGTAGGGTTATAGCCAGTTTCTTCCCATTGGATAACAGTCTCATGGATAAATCATGAGTGTCTAAAACTTCTGGCTAGGTATTTTCTCTCTGTTAGAGTTACAATTCTCAAGAGTTATCAGAATCTTTTCCCCTTGCTGGGATAAATCCAGTTTCATCTTATTGGATAGCAGGTTTTTTTTTTCTCTTTACCCCCCCCTTTATTTAAAAATCTTTCCATATGTCTCTTGAACCTCCTGTTTGATGTACAAATTTTCTATTTTGCTCAGATCTTTTTATCAGGAATTTTTGGAATTCTTCCATTTCATTAAATGTCCATGTTTTCCCCTGAAAAAGAAGGCTCAGCTTTGCCAGATAGTGGATTCCTGACTGCATTTCAAGCTCTTTTACTGTTTGGAATATCTTATTCCAGAGCTTCAATCCATTAATGTTGATGCAGCCAGGTCCTGCGAAATCCTTAGTGTGACTCTTTGGTATTTAAATTGTTTCTTTCTGGCTGCTTGCAGGATTTTCTCTTTTTTCTGATAGTTCTGGAATTTGGGCACAGCATTCCTTTGTGTTTTCATTTTAGAATCTCTTTCTGGAGGGGATTGATGTATTCTTTCAATAGCTATTTTGCCCTCTGGTGCCATGATATCAGGGCAATTTTTCCATCACTAAATCCTGCAATATTAATTCCAGGCTTTTTTTTTTCTTCTTCAATGTTTTCAGGAAGACCAAAAATTCTCAGGTTACCCCTCCTCGATCTATTCTTGAGGTCAGTGGTTTTGCTGATGAGGTATTTTAATTTTTTTTCTATTTTTTTTTCTATTTTTTTGGTTTTGTTTAACAGGCTCTTGCTGTCTTATGAAGTCATTAGTTTCTGCAGATTCCATTCTTTTTATTTTTAGAGAGAAGTTTTCTTCATTTACCTTTTGCAGCTCCTTTTTCAATTGGTCAATTCTATTTTTGAAAGATCATTTTCATTTGACCAATTGAGGTTTTGAGAGAATTATTTTCTTTTTGCATTTTCCCAATTGAGGATCTGAGAGAATTATTCTCATTTTTGTATTTGTCCAATTGTATTTTCCAATGATTTGCTTTCATGTTGCAAGGTGTTAATCTTCTCTTGGGTTTCTTTTCCCAATTTTTCTAATTGATTTTTAAACTCCTTCCTTATTTCTTCAAGCAAGTCTTTCTGTGCTGGAGACCAGATCATATTCTCCTCCGAGGTTCTAGGTCTCTCTGAGTTAGGGTCTTTTCCTTCCTAGAATTTTTCTATGGATCCACCTTTCCACTGGCCTTTCTTCATTTTGCTAAGACCTTGAGTTAGGGAGGGGATAGCTCACAGACATTTGGTGTGAGGATCCCTAGAGACTTTACTCATTGAGTGCAATATCACCCGCTGGCCAGTAGGGGTGCTAGCGGATTTTCCCACTGAGTTTAATTTTTCTAGCTGGCCAGTGGGGAGTGCTGGTTGCTTTCTCTGGAGTGTCTGTGACCTTGACTGAGGCCTTCTCCCTTGGCCTGTAAGGAGCAATTGAAGCTGTTAAATACTTTTGTCATCAATCAATGGTGGGCTCTACTCAGGGGGTGAGGTCCTCCCTCTCCCTATTGTCTGCTGGGCTGGTTCTTCTGCTCACATACCTGTGCCTGGGGCAGAAGGTCTGTAATTGTGTTTGTTCTGGGAAGAGGCCTCAGGAGCAATGGAAGAGTGGACTCAGATCTTCCTGACCAGAGGAGCTCAGGGATGATGTCTGCAACTCTCCTGCACTAGAACTCTCCCTGCCCCCCAGCTCTGTTGTCAAGTTCCTGAGGTTCAGCCTGAACACCAATGCCTCTGTCCCTAGTTGACCCATGCCTCCGTGGTTGACCAGACTCTAGCCCTCAGGCTCCCGGGGCTCCAACCCAGCTGGTAATCAGGCTGTTCTGTGGCTGCTCTGCCTTCTGCACCCAGACTCACCTAGGACCACATGGAAGACAAATCCTGAGGTAGATGTTCTTTCTCTTGGATCTTTTTTCCCTGGGTTTTATTGATTGGATTTATGTTAAGAGGTTTGTGTTATATCATATATGGGGAAAGATCAGGAGATTTTAGAACTCTGCCTGTCTTCTCTCCACCATCTTGGTTGGAAGCCCCATGTTTCTCTTAAATAGGAAAAACTGTAAGCCTCAATCCCTCTATGACAAAGACTACAACCAATAACAAAGAAACAATTGTCTTTGCAGATGGTTTGGGACTTATTTAATCAAAAGATGAAGTTAACTGAGAGAGAAACTTTCTGGCCATCTCTATTATAACAAGAGATAAATTCTTAATGACCTTTTCAGGGAATGATGAAGTACTTCAGGAAAAATAAAGGTGGGGGCATGGAGAGAGAACACAGTATATACTAGGATCAGGGGCGGCTAGGTGATACAGTGGATAGAGCACCAACCCTGGAGTCAAGAGGAACTGAGTTCAAATCCTGACTCAGACACTTAATAATTACCTGTGTGACCGTGTGCAAGTCACTTAACCTCATTGCCTTGCAAAAACCTGGAACTATAGGAGGAGTCATTCCTAGAATTTCTGTTGGCCACAACAAGGAGATAAAAACATTTCTTTGGGATTCCAGGAAATTGTTGGGATTTATACATCTCTGGGGGATTAATAATATTACTCATTCAAAAGTTTCTGCTTTTGCTTTCCTCTCTTACACTAGGAGTTTACAAATGTGGAACTGATTTCAGCACTATGGCAGTATACCCCTACATTTTCTTGACTTTGATGGGTATGAACTATAAGCTGAAAGTGAAAAAAAATTGCCCCAAATTATAAACAGTTCTCTTTTAATAACATTTTGGACATAGGAGTTTTAGATAAGTTTGACCAGTTAAATATGCAAATTATCTTAGCAAGGGAATATAATTAATTTGGGTAGTAAAGTCATTTTCAATGTATCATATTGGCTAACCCATGAGCAATTAATATATCTCCAGTTATTTAGATCTGTTTTTCTATAAATAGCATTTTGTAATTGTATTCATATAAATACCTATATATGAATGCTTGTCTTTCTAGGTAGGCTCTTGTATCTCATTGCTATTTTACAGGAAATTTATTTTTCTTTTTTTTCTTTCTGGAATTTACTAGTTTCACTCAGCTGATCATTTATCCTGATTTATTTTTTATCCTATAACTTCATTGAAGTTATTGTTTCAACTTAACCATCTAGGTTTTTCTAAATACATCATCAGATCATTTGAAAAAAGTAAAATTTTGTTTCTTCTTTGTTCATTCTTATTTCCTCAATTAATTTTTCTTTTTTTACTGCCCTTGCTAGCATTTCTAGCACCATATTAAATAGAAGTGGGTGTGTCACCCGTAATCTAAGTGGAGAGGACTGCTTTATCTTCTTATATATGATGCAGGTTCTTGTTGTTACGCAATAAATGTTTTATTTTGTCAAATATTTTTTTACTTCTTGATATAATTATATAATTTTTCATGATCATGAAATTAACATGGACAATTATGTTTATAATTTTACTAATTTCAAAACAGCTCTGAATGTACTCATATAATTCAAACCACGTCATACTGTATGATCTTTGTATGAGGTTGCAGTTACTCTTTGGTAATTTTTTTGAAATTTCATTAATGTGGGGCGGCTAGGTGGCACAGTGGATAAAGCACTGGCCCTGGAGTCAGGAGTACCTGGGTTCAAATCTGGTCTCAGTCACTTAATAATTACCTAGCTATGTGGCCTTGGGCAAGCCACTTAACCCCATCTGCCTTGCAAAAAACCTAAAAAAAGAAAAAGAAATTGCATTAATGCTCATTGGAATTATTAGTCTGTAATTTTCTTTCTCTTTTTTTGACTCTGTATTTTAGGTATCAAGATCATATTTATTTCATAAAATGGAACCTGTTCTGCTGTTTTTTGTGAAATATTGGAATTATAATTTTTATAAATTTATAATTAATTGTTCTTTGAAAATGTGATAGAATTCAGTTGTGAATCCATCTGGTTCAATTTTTCCTTTTTTTGGAGTTCATATTTAGTTTGATCAATTTCTTTTTCTGAGATTGGATGATTTAAGAGGAACTTTTAAAAAAATCTATGGATGGGGAAAGAATTCATAACCAAACTGGAGAAAGAGAACAATGAAGACAAAATTTTCATAATTTAGAGTTAAAAATGCTTTGCATAAACAAATGCAAAATAGTTACCATTAGAGAGCAAATAGTTAATTGGGAAACATATTTAAAGCAAGTTTCTCTGATAACATATAAAAGGAATTGATTCCAATTTAAAAGAATAAGAATTGTTCCCTAGTTGATTCACGTTTGAATGATATGAACAGGTAGTACTCAAGGGAAGAAATACAAACTATCTATAGCCATATGAAAAAATGTTTCAAACCACTAATTAGTAGAGAAATGCAAATTAAAGTTACTCTGAAATCTCACCTCAGACCCATCAGATAGACTAAGATGACAAAAAAAGGGAAAATGACAAATATTGTACGAGCTAAGGGAAAATTGAAACACAGGCTTTATTAGTAGAATTCTGGAAAGCAATTTGGCATTATGTCCAAAAGGGGTCATTTTCCTCATAATAACCCTGTGAAACAGATAATGAAAAGGGCCATATGTCTATTGTATTGATGAAGTAACTGACACTCAGAGAGGTCGATTTTATGGTTTTTAACTTGTTCAGATCAGAATTACAATGATAGCACACTTTTCTAATTTCAGATCTAGCATTCATCCTATTATAAAAATCCTCATCTCCCCAAACAAGAGAGATCTTTACACTGTTTTTTTTAGATTTTAAAATTAAAACTTACATTTTAAGAAACTTGAATATACAAATATATAATAATTAGTAAAGCTAATGATGACACTAACAAATCATCATAATGGTTTGCTATTCCAAAGTATCTGACATACTTGATATTTTTATGTACATTTCCTTTTAATTTTTGAAAAAGCACGGCAAAGGGGAGAATTTATAGGTTTTAAAGTCAGAAGATAGGTTGAATCCTAGCTGTGCTATATAATAACTCTATGATCTTGAGCAAATCACTTAAGCTATTTAGGCCTCAATTTCCTTATCTATAATACAATGAGGGATTTTTCCCTTTGCATTCTGATTCTAAGTTCCTAATATCTTCAGTTAGGTGGCACAATGGATAGAGGATTTTGAGTCGCAAAGACCCGTATTCAAATGTGATCTCACATACTTATTAGCTTAGTCAAGTCACTTAACAACCTCATCTATAAAAGGGGGGAGATAATAATAGTACATACTTCCCAGAGTTATTGTGAGGACAAAATGAGAAAATATTATAAAATTTATATATAAATTTATTTATATTATAAAATTATATATATCTATATATATATAAAATATTATAAAATACTGCAAACCTTATAAACTTTGCAGGGAGATTGGATCTAGTTGAGGCCAATATAATTTGTTTATTTAAGCAGTCAGGTTTATTTTTTAATTTAATTTTGCAATTTTTAAAAATTACAATTTAATTTAATTTTACAATATTATATATTGGCAATGTCCAAATGAATTATGATTGAAACTTTCCTGATATTTCTAGCAAAACACAGAGTTACAATTCCTTTCTCCAATTAAAAAATATTCCTGATGGAAAAGAGGAATCTTTGAACATAGAATTACAGGCTTAAGAGTTGGAAGGGACCCTAAAGATCACCTCATCCAACCTCTATTTTACTGAGTTATCATTTCTGATAAGGACTCATTTCTAAAATATATAGAGTACTCAGTCAAATTTATAAGAATACAAATCATTCCCCAATTGATGAGTGGTCAAAGATTATAAATAGGTAGATCTCAGAAAAAGAAATTAAAACTGTCTATAATCACATGAGAAAATGCACTAAATCATTATTGATTAGAAAAATGTAATTAAAACAACTCTATGGTCCTACCTCAGACTATAAGATTGACCAAAATGACAAAAAAGGAAAATCATCAATGTTGGAGGGAATGTGGGAAAATAGGACACTAATGCACTGTTGGTGGAGCAGTGAACTGACCTAAGCTTTCTGGAGAGCAATTTGGAAATATGCTGAAAGTATAATAAAACTTCATACTCTTGCATTCAGCAATTCACCTATTAGATTTATATCCCAAAGAGATCATAGGAAAGGGTAAAAATCCCAAATGTACAAAAAATATTCGCAGCAGCACTTTTTTGTAGTAAGAATTGGAAATTGAGGGGATTTAAATTGGGGAATGGTTGAACAAATTGTGGTATATGAATGTGATGGAATACAATTGTTCTGTAAGAAATCATGAGGGGTGGGACTCAGAAAAGCCTAGACAGACTTGCATGAACTGATGCTGATTGAAATGAGCTTAAAGAGAAGAACACTGTATGCATTAACAGCAACATTGTATGATGTTCAGCTATGATGGAATTGCTTTTCTCAGGAGTACAATAATCAAAGACAACTCTAAAGAACTCATGGTAGAATATTATACATATCCAGAGAAGGAACTATAGAGTCCAAATGCAGACCAAAGCATACAAATACCAATTTGTAAATTTTTTTATGTTTTATATTTTTCTTCTAATGTTTCTTTTTCCTTTTTGCTCTGATTCTTCTTTTACAACATGATTAATATAGAAATATGTTTAACATATTGATATATGTATAACCTATATTAGGTTACTCTGTCTAGGGGAAAGGGGAGGGAAAGAAGGGAGGGAGGAAAATGTGGAACACAAAAACTTTATAAAATGATTACTGGAAACTATTTTTACATAAAGATGGAAAAACAAACAAATAAATAAATAAATATTTTTTTTTTTGAGGAGTGACTTGCCAAAGGTCACATAGGCAGTATATGATCCAATTAGAATTTTACTACCAATTCAATACAACTTTCCTCTATACCAGTTTAAACCCTCCAGAATGTTTATGTGACTTGAGCTGAATCACTCGGAGTGTAGGAGGGATGGGCACCTCCACATTTTCCTCTCAGTGTTCCATGAAAACAAATTGCATGAGTCATGCACATCACACCATGGAGACAGATTGAGAACTCATAAGCACATTATTGGGAGAAAAAACACATGTAAGTCAAGGAGATACATTCTTTTCCCAACATAAACATAAGAAGACAAAGATGCCTGCCATTCTCGGATAACTACAAGCAGTTTATCAAACACAGAGGAGCGGACAGGAATAGCAGCCTTATCACAAATGCCATATGAATATCACAAATAATCATGTCCCTAAATATTACATTTTACCTGCACTTTGGAGATTATCATTAGCTTATATCGAGCAAATGTTCAGGGCTTCCTTCCCTCCCCATAAGATGATACAAAAACTTCCTGATATGGCTATATTATTTTTTGTATTATATTAGTAAAAACAAATTATTCACATGATCCCATTAGAGTATGATAGAAAAAAATGCTGACAGGATGGAAATACACCAAAGATATGTTTCTGCTGTTAGTGGTTCCACTCCCATTTTTCTTTATTACCCCTGACATGTAGCCTTTCATACTGTGTACAATTATAGGAGCCTAGTAAAGTGGTAGAAAATTCTGATACTCTTGGAACTGTGGAAAAACTCTTGCTGATTAGCACAGGAGCATTTGCATTTTTCATACTACCTGTAGTACTTTTCCTTTTTCCTTCACCATTATCATCCTGAAATTCCCAAATGGCATTTCTCCAAAACTTGTGGAATCTAGAATTTTGGTGAACCTGCATGTCCTGCTTTGCCATTACCTTTCCAGCTTTCTTATGTCTCCACTTAAATTTCACCTTCTACAAGAAGCCTTTCTTGATCCCCATTCCCACTGTGATTATCTCCAACTGAACTTTTATATATCTTGTTTGTGCATAGTTGTTTGCTTGTTGTCTTTCTCATTGGACTTTGATGTTTCAAAATCAAGGACTGCCTTTTACCCCTCCTCATGCCCCCTCCCCCCCCATGCCCAGAACTTAGTGCAGTGTCTGGCACATAGCAAATGCTAATCATGCTTGCTAGCTGTGTTTATTGTGTAGATACTGGCATGAATATCCTTTTTATGTACTTGGTGTGGTTCAGTTGCTCCTCATTTTCTGAAATGAAATCTCAGATTACTTTAAAAGTAGTTGACTCAATGGAGGATAGCTAATATATGTCAAAGGAAGGATTCTAGAAACTTCAAATTTGAGTTAAGTCCAAAAAAGATGAAATACAATAGAGATGAATATAATGCCATATTTTGGTTTAAGAAATTCACTTTATAAATAGTATATGTATGTGTATATGTATGCATGTGGGGGGGAGATATTTAGTATGGTTAGACCCTAGGTAATTAAAAAAAAGATATGGCATTTTTAGTTTCTTTGAAGCAAACTCAACACTAGCAAATAGTGTGGTATGGTAGCCAAAAAGCACTAATGCAATTTGGGGTATATTAAGGGAGATGGAGCTTTCAGGCATAAGAAGGTGAGAGTTCTATTGAACTTTGCCTTAGATTATATTTGGAAAATTATTTTCAGACCTGTACATTAGTTGTATGACCCTGGGCAAAATCCTTTAACCTCTCTGAACTGTATTTTCTTCAGTTTTAAAATGAGGGGGTTGAATTAGATGATTTCCAAGGTTTTCTATAACTCTAAAATTCTGTGACTTCCTGAAGTAGAAAATTCAAAAGTTGTGCAATAGCTTTCATGTTCAGTTTATATATTTAAGAATAAACTCTAATTGGATTGATATCTTGGAAATAATAGGAATTTTTAAAAACTACAACAACAATACTGGAAGAGCAATATTTATAATGTAGTGTTTTTATGATCAATTTATTGAGAAATTTTCATGTCCTCTAATTATCCCTTCCTTCTCTTTTCTACAAAAACAAAGGAGCCTTTTTACTGTCATTGTATTAACTCTGAATATTAAAGAAATCAGGCAATCAGATCATCACCAAAATATTCTTTACCTCCTAAAACTAATATGGGAAAACAACTCAGAGAAGAGTGTGTTTTCTTAACTGAGGTCAATAACTTATCAGCAATATGGAAGAATCTTATTTTCTCCTCATCTCATTTTCTCATCTGTTACAAGCAATGAAGGAAAAATTGGGGGCAAAGAGATTTGGAAGAGATAGTAGATGGGAAGGCATAGTTGAGATCATTTGACAATACTAACACACAGAAGAGATGAACTAAGAGTCCAAAGTGAGGAATTAATCTTAAGAGGGAAATGCTAAAGAAGCTGAAGGTATTAAAAACCTACTTTATTGAAAATGTGAGAAATGCTACCTAATACACAAATGGCAAAAATGTGTCAAAATTTATTTTGAAAAGGAGATAAGAATACTTGGAATGGAATTGTGAAAAGACTTTTTGAAACTTAAAATTTGAATCTAATTGATCAACTATGCTAAAATGGCATAGTAAAATAATTACTAAAATTAACATGAATGAATTTCTTTTCTTCAGGTGTTTGACAGAAAACATTCCAAGATTTGTACATCATAGTAAATGTTGTATCCTTAGTCAAAGGAAAATAAAACATTCACTCCAACACACTCAAGGGAAGGAGCAATGTTATGCTAGATATTGTGTATACACAGAAATTTGACTCCTGATTGACATGTAAGGAAAGGTATCCAATTATGTCTCCACTTCCAGGGCCTGAAATTTTAGAGACTACTAAAAATGGATACCCCCTCAGCAAGTGTGTTCTTACTCTCTTTATATTAGCTTAGGTATTATTTTACTCTAGTGAGCTTTTTAAAAAGCACACAACAAAAGCTATTTTTGTCTTTCTTTGATCTATCAATCTATATAGCTTCCTTGAATCCTGTCTGCTATTCATGATGGTCTTTTGAGTGACCAGCATTTAGTGGGAAGAGGTTATGCTGGTGAGTAAAAGTGAAGAGTTTATAGACAACAAATCTCCAAATGCTCCACCATATCCTTGAGAACTCAGCAACCAAACTATTCTGGAATCATAGCATTGAAACAAATAAGGATGCTGTCTTATCCATATACATAATGATCCATAAAAATTTAAGAAAACCCTTTTAATAGATATTGTCATACTTCATATTCACAGTCTTCAAGCTATGTAAAATCAAAAGCTTTCATAATATAAAAACTTAGTGGAATAAATTAAAAATATGTGGGAACTGGATCAGGTATATATTATCCCTTTCATTGGGTCTGTACTGGAGTGGTACCAAATATATTTTTAGGGAGTCCACAGAAAATAAACATACAATCCAATACTCCCATTATGTTGCAAAAAACTGATTCTTAATTCATCTAAAATTATAACAAAACCCTAAATATATAAAATAATAGGATAATAATTTGTCCTGGAACTATTACCATATGAACCCCATCAAAAATGAAAACAATGGAATATAAAAAACTTGCAATTTATATTAACATCATACATTTCAAATATAGCCATAATGACTTAATTTTCACCACTTTCTTTTGAGGTATGTAGTGAAAGTAACTTTTTTATTGATATTTTATTTTTCCAAATACATGTTATAAAAGTTTTTCAACATTCATTCTTTTGCCCATGTATATTTTTAAGTTACAAAATTTCCTTCCACCCTCCTTTCCCACCTCTTCCCCTCAGCAGCAAACTGTTAGGTTAATATTGTACATACACATCTGTGTTAAACATGTTTACATATCAGTCATTTTCAGTATGAGGAATTAGGATTAAGGGAAATAAATACATGACATGTATTTTTTAAAAAAGTGAATGAGGTGTTCATCAGATTCTGAAGAGTTTGTTTTGTTTTATTTGTCTTCCTCTAGATGGGGTTAACATTGTCCAACACCAGTCTAATACAGTTTTCCTAGCTTTCTGAACTGCTGAGAGCAGCTGCATCCATCAAAGTTAATCATCTCACAATGTTGTTGTTAATGTGTACATTGATCTCTAGGTTTTGCTCCTTTTACTCAGTATAATGTCCTGTAATTCATTCCATGTTTCTCTAGAGTTCAACCATTTATGGTTTCTTATAGAACAATAGTATTCCATAATATTCATAGCCATTCCCCAACTGATGGGTATCCCATCAATTTCCAATTCTTTGCCAGTACAAAAAAGAGCTGCTATGAATATTTTTGAACATATGGGACTTCTCCCATTTTTTATGATTTCTTCTGGATGTAGACCTAGAAATCTATTTTAAAGATGACGAAACTGAAGCTGAGACCTCATACCATAGCTAGTGTTTTGATCTGGGAATCCATCTATTACTCTCATGAAGTTGAAATCATCTTGAAAGGTTATAGTAGCAGTCCTAAAGGAAGAGGGTGAGGTCTTCATGTTTTTAAAGAAGGATTTACAGGGTCTCCTTGTGAAATTTCTATAAGAACATTTCCTATTTCTATCTGTTGTCTCACCAGGAAAAAAGGGTACTACTTGGATTTGAGTCCTTGGAGACTATAATTTAAACTCTGGGGGAGGTGAATTAAGTAAATTGCCAATTCCCATTGAATGAATGGTTTCTTGATTCTCCAAAGAAACTGATTCACTGGTGATGAGATTCCCCCATGGAGTAATTTGCCCACAATTAACTCACTAGCCTAACAGAGACATTTCTTTATATATTGATAATGATATTCTCTCCCCATATTCCTGATCCTTTTTTATTTCAAACCTGTTTTACTAATTTTTTAATATCTATGGACTAGCATTGGAACAAGACTATAATAAAACTTAATGATAAGTCATATTTATATAAAATGTTTAAATCAATTTACATAAGACCTGTGAAGCAGATATTACCAGCATTATTATCTCCATTTTACAGAAGAGGAAACTGATGGTTAGAGAAATTATTTCATGTCTATGGTCATAAAGTTAATAGTTTGAACTTTTGTGTTGCTCTCTCTAAGATCAATGAGTTCTCCTCTACTGTCTCTTTCTTAAAGATATTTACATGGATCACCACCTACATCTAGTATTTATCTATACTAAGATAGCTTTCTCTGATGCTTGAAATTTTGGATCAATGACATAGAACTTGAAATGCATGCTTTTGATAAAAAAAAAATTCCCAGAAGCCAAATGTCAGGGGTTTTTTTTGGATGACATTGCTGAAGTGCAGGATAATAAGAACTTATGAATTGTAAAGAAAATGGAGCTTCCTCAGGGCTCTAAGAGGAATATGGGAAGTCCTTGGGGAGGAAGTTTTTGATTCACAGGTCAAGATGATAGATTAAGAAAAAGAAACCTTTAGGCCTGCCCATAGAGACTGAAGATATTCCTGCTGGCTGAGAGACTTGGCTTCAGCTGGTCCATTCATCACATTTGCAGCTGTAAATTCTTTGCTTAGAAAAGAAAAGCCTACAAGTACTAGGCTCTCCCTCTGTGTACATGAACAATTTTTTTTTGGTTGGTCATACCGGACTTAAAAATTCATAATAAGTTTTCACAGTGTTCACAAAGTGATTTCAATCACATGAATAGAGAAATGCTTCATAAGAATGCCTTTGGAGCTTGTCAGAGCTCTTGGGAGTTAGGATATTATTTCTGATGAAACCCAGAGAAAGGAAACTTGGTGATTGAAGATGGCCAGGAAAACTTTCCATAGTAAGGGGCTCAACATAATAGAAATGGAAGGAAGGAAGAAATGAAAAATAGAAAAGAAAGAGAGAAAGGAGACAGAGAGGCAGAGAGAGAAAGGAAGAGAAAGAGAGAGACAGAAACAGAGAAAAAGGGAGAAAAAAAGAGAGACAGAAAGGTAGAGACAGACTGAGATGGAGAGAAACAGAGAGACAGAGGGATGGAAACAGAGAAAGGGAGAGAGACAGAGAGAGGGAGAGAGAGGGAGAGAGAGAGAGAGAGAGAGAGAGAGAGAGAGAGAGAGAGAGATTGAGAGAGGAATGAATAAGAGAAAGAAACCTAATTATGCAACATATTTGAGCTGTGTTATTCAGCCTGAAAAGTCTTGAGTTGCCTTTTTCCCCTAGATTTTCATTTTCATTTAAATGCTGATGTTGTACTTAGACATTGTGAAGGAAGAAAAATGTCAGTTTCTCTTAAAATATAACAATAATCTGAGAAACAATAATTCCCACCTTCCCTATTCTATGTTTATGCCCAACAATGAGAGACCCTCTGCCTAAGAGAAAGAAAAAGTTGAAGCCCTGCAAATCAATTAGGGCTTCCTATTCTAAGTGATTCACTCTAAATGGCAAACTCATTTTTGCGTCTAGTCCACTTGTTTATTTGTTTTAATTTAGCATTAAATTAACATCATATCCAAGGATAACAATAGTTGATATTTATATAAGGCTTTTTGCTTTGCAGGATCCTTTGCATGCAGGACCACATTTGATCCTCATCAAGCCTGGTTGAGGCAGGTGTTATTATTCTCATTTTAGATATGACATTGGCTCTATAGGATTCCTTCCTTGTGCCTTTCCTATCCCTAACCAAAGACACCTTTATGTTCATTTTTTTTGCTTGGTATATGATATTTCAAACTTCTTTTTTGTATAATTTTGTTTTTGAAAGAAAAAATGTATCCTAATTCAACACAGTAGCACTCAAGCTGTCAGGATTGTGTCTATCTACCCCTTTGAACTTCCTTTTGCTCTTCCTTGTGTATTTTAAAAATTTCATTGATATTTTTCTTTTTTTTTGGTTTCATTTTCATTGCCCCTCACTCTTCCACCATTTTTCCTCCAACCCCCAGGAAATGCCCTGCCTTATGACAAATTAAGAAAATAAGCTCAAACATAGACTCAATCTGAAAAAATCATGTCTAATTCTTTATCTCTGATTTTTTGCTTTACATTTTAACTTTTTTACATTTAATTTATTTATTTTCACATTACTACAATAATCTTATTGTAAAAGTAAACATAATCCCCCCCACAAAGACAGAGAAACCTCAAGAAAAATAAAATGAGAGGGAAAAAAGTATACTTCAGTCTGTGTTCAGATACCATCTATTTTCTCTCTGGAATGGATTGCATTCTTTATCCTAAAGCCAACAGATAATTTGTATCAATATTTTTTCAATAGTTGCTATTGCTAGTTGCATTTCCCTCCATTCTATTCCTCCCCACTCCCATTTATTCTATTTTTTCTCTCTTTTCACCCTATTCCTCCTCAAAATTATGTTGTATCTGACTACCCTCTCCTAAAATCTTCCCTCTCTTTTATCACCTGTCCTCCCCTCCCCTCTCCTCTAGGGAAAGGTAGATTTCTATACCCTATTGAGTATGTGCGTGTCATTTCCTCTACAAGTCACTTCTGATGAAAATGAAGGCTCACTAATTCCCTCTCAACTTCTTCCCTTCCACTTGATTGCAAAAACATTTTCTTACCTCTTTTAGAACTATCTTAGCCCATTCTACCTGTCTTTTCCATTTCTACCAGTATATTCCTTTCTCACTCATTGATTCCATCTTTATAATGTATTATACCTTCATTTCCAGCTTCCTCCTGTACCATATATGTATATATATATATATATATATATATATATATATATATATACACATATATATGTATATATATGTACATATATGTTCCATCTAACTGCTCTAATACATGAAAAGTACAATAAGTTCAAAATCATTAAATCCCTAATAATTTACCCTTCCCATTCACGCTCTCTATACTTCATCGGAATCCTATACTTGAAGATCAAACTTTCTGTTTAGCTCTGATAGTTTTAACAGGAAATTGTGAAAGTCCTCTATTTCATTGAATGTCTATCTTTTCCTCTGAAAGCGGATGTTCAGTTTTGTCAGGAACACGATTCTTGATTGTAATACAAGTTTTTTTTTTGCCTTCTGAATATCATATTCCAAGCCCTATCAGACATTAATGTAGGTACTGCTACATCCTGTGTAATCCTGGCTGTAGCTTCCTGATATATGACTTGCTTCTTTCTAGCTTCTTGTAATATTTTCTCTTTGACTTGGGAACTCTTGAATTTGCTATAATATTCCTGGGAGTTTTTATTTTGGGGAATCTTTCAATGATCTGTGGATTCCCTCAATTTTTATTTACCCTCCGCTTCTAGGCAATTTTCCAAGAGAAATTCTTTAAAAATGAAGTCTGCACTCTTTTCCTGGTCATGACTTTCAGGTAGCCAAATAATTTTAAAATTATCTCTTCTGTATTTGTTTTCAAGGTCACATATTTTTCCATTGAGATATTTCACATTTTCTTCTAACTTTTTCATTCTTATGATTTTTAAAATTGTTCCTTGATTTCTCATAAAGTTATAAGCTTCCCTTAGTTCTTATTCCACATTAGAAGGAGTTATTTTCTTTGGAGAGCTTTTTAAATCTCCTTTTTCATCTGGTCAATTCAACTTTTTAAGGTAGTCTTCTACTCATTGACCTTTTGGACTGCTTTTTCCATTTGCCCTAACATGTTATTTTTTTTTTTTTGTATCTCCTTCAGCAAATTGCTGACTTGGTTTTCATGGTTTTCCTGCATCACTATCATTTCTCTTCCGTATTTTTCTTCTATTTCTCTTACTTGATTTTCAAAAATATTTTTTAAGTTCTTCCATGGCCTGGGACAATTCTTATTTTCCTTGGAGGCTTTGGATGCAGAAAGTTTGACTCTTGTCATTTTCTGAGTGTGTATTTTAATCCTCCATGGGATCTAAATAATTGTCTATGGTCAGATTCTTTTTTCTTTTGTTGTTTGCTCATTTCTCCAGCTATAAGATGATTTTAACACACTTTCTCAAGTTTTTGAGGTGTTTTGGGAATCCCCTTCTGGGACCTCAATTCTTCCAAGGTCTAATGAGAGGCTCTGACTGCTCTTCTGGTCTGTGCTATGGTCTGTGGAAGACGACAAGCACTCCCCTCTGCCCTGGAGCTCTAAGGAGGGTCTCTGCTCTGCTATGGTAGTATGGGGTCTAACCTTGCGACTTGGATCTGAGTATGGGCAAAGCAACAGACTCCTGCCTCAGGCATAGTGGAGAGACTTCTGCAGTCCTCGCTGGTCCCTTACCATCTGTGGGCTGAGCGCTCTGGAAGTAGCTACTGGGTGACTCTTCAGATTCCTAAGGCAGATCA
This sequence comes from Macrotis lagotis, assembly GCF_037893015.1. Lineage (NCBI taxonomy): Eukaryota > Metazoa > Chordata > Mammalia > Peramelemorphia > Peramelidae > Macrotis > Macrotis lagotis. Next base: position 298,142,094 of record NC_133666.1, read on the forward strand.
CTGAAGCCTGTGCTGACCTGGGTTCCATGTTCACTCTGGTGCAGTATAGTTTTCCTGCTGACCTTCCAAATTGTCCTTGGTGATCACTGGGCTGAGAGCTCTGGAAACCAACATGCCTCCCATCAAGGACGCAAGCACACCCAGGAACCCAGGAACCCCTCTGGCTATTCCTGGAAGGCTGGAGTTGGTGCACTCAGAAGGATGGGGTTGTGATCCAGTACCTTTCCAACCCAGGAGGAACAGACCTTTTCCACAGATCTTCTAAGGTGTCTTGGGCCAGAAAATTGTTTTAGTCAGTCTTTCTGGGAGTTCTGCCACTGTAGAATTTGGTTAGAGTCATACTTTTAAGGCATTTGGAGTGGTCTGGGGGAGAACTTCTGGGAATTCCTGTCTCAACTCCTATGTCTTGACTCTACCCTATAAACTCTAAATGATCTATTCTTTGTCAACTTGGTGGAAAGTTTGGTTCATCATTAGGCTTCTGGAATCATGCTGAGTCATTGAATTAGAGTTCCTAGAAGTTTCAGAGGGTTTTTTTAATTTTAAAATTCATAAAGCATAATTTGTTTAGTCATGTTGATGGATGAATGGCTACCTACTTTGTTTCCAGTTCTTTTATACAAAACAAAACCCTTCTATGAATATATTTGTACTTATGGATTCTTTCCTTGTTTAGACCTTTTCTTGGTGGATTATATATCGAGTCATGGAATCAGCACATGAAAGGTCATGGTTTAATGACTTTTAGAGCAAAATTCCAATTTTTTTCCCAGAATTACACTAAGTCCTGTCTCCACCAATGATTCATTGTTTTCTTATATTTCTACAGTCCTTGCAACATTTTCAATTTTTTTGTCTTCTTTACCAATCTGATTATTATGAGGCCAAATCTTAGTTTACATCATAGATGTTCCCCATTGTTTTGTCATATACCCTCTTCTCTTATCCCTTTATATACTGTTTTAACTGGTGACCTCATCAGTTTTCATGGATTTGTTTTCCATTTCTATATTGATCATTCTCAAAAATATCTACCCTACATTAACATTTCTTCTGACTTCCAATTTCACATCCCCAATTGCCTTTCAGATTTCTCAAGTTAAATGTCTAATAAACATGTTAAACTCAACAGGTCCAAACCCAAATTCATTATATTTTTCCCTGAAATCTCCCACCCCTGTTTTTCATATAGAGGGCAACAACATCCTCTCAGTCAGTAATGCTTACATCCTAAGAATCATTCTGGACTCCTCACTATTTCTTACCCTTAGATCCAATTTGTTGTTAAGGCCTATTGATTTCATCTTTGTATCATCTTTTAAATATGACCCTTCCTCTACTATGACACTTCCACCTATACAATACAGCTCTGATCATCTTATACCTTAATTCTTGCAATAGACTGAATTCTTTTATCAGAATCATTTTCTAAAACACATCAGATGATGTCATCCCTTACAAACTCCCATTTCCTATCACCTTGAGGATAAAAAACAAAATCCTCTTTGGCTTTCCAAACCCATCATAACCTAGTCCCCTCCAACTTTTTCAGTCTCCTTAGATAGACATTACTCCTGGACAGGATCTTTTCAATCTAGTAATACTGGCCCCCTGGGTATTCCTTAAACAAAACACTCCATCTCTTGTACCAGGTGTTTTCTCTGGCTGAGTCTCATGCCTGAATGCTCATCCTCCTCATCTCCACATTCCATAAATTCCTTTATTTCCCCAACATAAATTCCATCTTCTACAGAAAGCTATAGACTTCTCTGTTTTAATTATTTTCTAATTTTTTCCAGCTATGTAATGAAATGAATTGATTCCTCCCAGGGAGGATACTGAAGATTGGTTAAAGAGATTCAATTCAGTCTTGACATTTGAGTGACTGGCCATCCCAAAAGAGAGGTGCCTCTGAGCAGGAATGACTTGAGGGGAAAAAGGCAAGAATGAAATTATCTTTGATTTTTTTCTTTTTTTAAAAAAATTTATTTAAGGCAATGGGGTTGTGACTTGCCCAAGGTCACACAGTTAGGCAATTATTAAGTGTTTGAGGCTGGATTTGAGCTCAGGTCCTCCTGACTCCAGGGCTAGTGCTCTAACCACTGTGCAACCTAGCTACCCCAGAATACATCTCTTTGGCAAAAGGATGACCTTGTGAACCTCAGAGGGTCAGATTGGTAGCAACATCTATATGGGAACCAAGGACAAAATAGACACCCTGAAGTTAAGAAATTTTAGGACTCTATAAGGAGCCCAGTAAATAATACTTAAGAGGAACTTCATGAGAGGCTATAAAAGGGACAAAGCAAGAAGGAACTAAGAGTCTTCCTTTGCCTATGTACTCTCTAAACTTGAGTCTACTTTCTTCAGATTCTATATGCTATTGTTGGAGACTATTCCTGAATTTGGCAAGCAATAATTAATCGCACTCTTAAAAATATATTATTTTAGTGAACACCAGTTTATGTTCCTGTATTTCTGCAGCCCCTCCAACATTTTCCAGTTTTTTTCTTTTTTTGTCACCTTTACCAGTCTGATTCTTATGAGGAGAAATCTTAGTTTACATCATTGATGTCCCTCATTGTTTTGTCATATGCCTTCTTCTCTTATCCCTCTATACCTCTTTAATTAGTGATCCTAACAGTTTTCATGGATAATCAATCAGGTAAGCAAGCGTGCACATGCACACATGCACACACTCACACAAACATACATACACACATGAGGAAGTGTATTAACAATAACATTAAGAAAAAAATCACCAAACTTAAGGGGTGGAGCAAGATGGCATAGTAAGCTAGCATACTCCTGGGCTTTTCTCTACACATCGAGTGAAACTGCTACACAGACATTAAAGCTACAGATCTTGCCACAAAAAGATATCTTAACAAGTTTTCAAATACATACATGGTGGAGGAGCTTCAGTGAAGGTCTGTCTCTTCAGGGGGAAAGGGGAAGTAAAACTCAGCTAGGTGTGAGAACAGGAAAATCAGTAGGAAGCTTCAAGCCATAGTGCAGCCCAGAGCCCAGAGTCCAGAAGCTAGATTTCAGGACAGCAGGGAGAGTTCCATCCCCAGACAAAGTCTGAATCCTGACTATACTGGAACAACATACAGGATTGGTCTGGGGAACAAAAACACTGCATAGGCAGAACCTGGACATAAAAGGGGAAACAAAACCCTGCATAGGCAATACCTTGGCTACATAGACAACATCTTGGCAAGCAATGAGCCAGGGATTGGACTACAGACCCAACACAAAAAACTCAGGACTATTCTCCCTCTATACCAGGAACAGAGCTCAACAATCAAAATGGGCAAAACCCCAAAAAGAATGCCAATCATAGAAACAACTATTCTGGTAGAGATGATAAAAATGCCATCTCAGAGAAAGAGAAATATCAAAGGAGTCTATGGATTGGACTCAAATCCAAAACTTCATAGAAGACAGGAAGAAGAAAAATGAAAAAATGAAATGAAAACCATGCAGGAAAATTATGAAAAATTGAACAAAGAAATGAACTCCTTTAAAAGAAAAAATAACCAACTGGAAAAAGAATGCAATTCATCAAAAAATAAAATTGCACAACTGGAAAAAAGAATTTAACTCAGGTAAAAGTCAAATTGACCAATTGGAAAAAAATGAAACTCATCTAAGAGTAAAATAAACCTACTAGAAAAGAAATGTGACTCAGCAAAAAGAAAATAAACCAAATGGAAAAGGAAAAGAACTCATTATAAAGTAAAATTAACCAACTAGAAAAGAAAACATAAAAAGCTAACTGAAGAAAATAGACTACAACAAATAGAAACTAAAAGATCTTTGAGATACCAAGATTCCATAAAACAACACCAAATGACTTTAAAAAATGAATAAACTTAAAATATCTTTTATAGAAACAAACAACCTGGAAAAGAGAGTCAGCGGAGATATTTTATGAATTATTAGTCTACCAGAAAACCTAGATTAAAAAAAGAGCTTGGAAATTATCTTTCAGGAAATGATCATAGAATACTGTTCTGATACAAAATAGTCTTAGAATATAGAACACCCCCAGAAAGAAACCCCAGGATAAAACCTTCAAGGACTATCATAGCCAAATTTCAGAATCGTGAAATAAAGGTGACATACTGCAAGTGGCCAAAAAGAAGTGATTCAAAACAAATGCAAACATTCAAAACATTCAAAAAAAATGCAAAACAAAAACAATCATTATTACACAGGACTTAATAGCTTCAACAGTAAAAGATCAGAGGGTATGGATGATGATATTTCAAAGGACGAAGGACTATGCATTATAACCAACAAGTTACTATGCTGCAAAATCCAATATTTTCTGTCAGGGGAAAAGATGACTTTCAGTTAAATAGAGGACTTCCCAAAATTTTATGATAAAAAGCCCAGAACTGAACAGAAAATGTAATCTTCAAATATGATTAAAGAGATACATGAAAAGGTAAATGGAGAGGGGAAAGAAAAATACTAGTCAAGAAGATTAGATAACAACCCTACAAGGGATGTAACTCTTAAGAATTGAATTTCATTTTCTCTTAGGATAGTTAAAAGGTTGAATATAGTTAAATGACTTTGTGACTAAATGACTAAAATGACTTCATTATCTTTGAAACAAATTTTAGTATATCTGATTGTGGATGATCAGACCAAAGCAATCTCAGAATGCTCTATTACAGGTCAGGTACAAATATTCCAGATGAACTCCTGGGTTGTTTACTCTAAATTTATGTATCTCACATTCCTTTTAAGCTACTTTAGGACCATGGCTGGAGTGCTAATGGGATATTTTGGTTGGGGAGGGTTGTAAAGTTATGTTTGGATTATTATAGAAAAGGAGGGAGAGAGTGTATTTAGAAGGACTGGACATGAAAGCATTATGAAGATATTTTGATTTGCTTAAAACTTTGGCTACCATTGGAGTGGTATAAATGACTCATGAAATGATTTGACTTTGCATGATGCTTTGAACCCATGGGATTGTGTATCCAAGAAGGGTACTTGAAAAGGGAATTAAGGTATAATGTGATTATGATTTGATGTGATTTATAACTCTTGAGAAATGTATTTCTAATGAGTCAGAAGAGGGGAGGGTACTTAGTGACTATGAGGCAATGCTGCTTCTCAATCAATAAATCGATCAAATTTTGAGAATAGTACTTCTATAGGACAGATAAATGAAGGATATTTTGGCAAAGGGGCTGTAAGTACAAAACAGGGTTAAAAGAATAAAAACATAAAAAGGAGGGTATACCAGAAGGCTTAGAATTATTGGATAAATAACACCAGGTGAAGTGACACAAAGACCTAATATTGTGGAGGGAAAGAAGAGAGGATGTGAACCCCGAGTAAATCTAGTCAATAGATTTGGCCCAGAGAGGGAAATTATACATTCTCAATTTGCTTTAAAAATCTATCCTATAGACCAGCTAAGCACCTATAGGCACAGTAGATGGAACACTGACCCTGGAGTCAGGAGGAACTGAGTTCAATTCCAGCCTCAGACATTCAATAATGACTTAGCTGTGTGATTTTCGGCAAGTCACTTAACCCTATCCTATCCTACAGGGAAGTAGGGGGAAGGAAAGGGAAAGAAAGAGGAAGAAGGGATTGATAAAAGGGAAGGTGAAGGTAAAAGTAAAGTTAAAATTTAAATTTAAATGAAAAATTAAATGGAAAAGGGAGCAAAACACTGGCAAGTAGGAATAAGATGAAAGGAAAGAAAAAATGTATAAACAGGGAAGAGCATGGAGGGAAATACAGAAGTAGTAATCTTAACTGTAAATGTGGATGGATTGAACTCTCCCAAAAAATGGAAGCAGATGGCAGAATGGACTAAAAACCAGAATCCACATTGGAAGCAAAGAGATACACACAGGGTAGGGGTAAAAGGCTGACACAAAATATACCATGCTTCAGCAGAAGTAAAAGAAAAAGCAGGAGTAGTGACACTGATTTCAGACAAAGCAAAAGGAAAAATAGGTCTCATTAAAACGCACTGTAAGCAATGAAGTTATATAATTATTAAACATATATGCACCAAGTAATGTAACATCCAAATTTTTAGAGGAGAAGCTGAATGAATTATAAGGATACACAAACAATAAAACTTTAATGATGGGGAACCTCAACCTCCTCTCAGAATTAGGTAAATCTTAGCACAAAATAAACAAGAAGGAAGCTAAGAAGGTGAATAAAATCTTAGAAAACTTAGATATGATAGACCTCTTGAGAAAACTGAATGGGGATAGAAAAGAACATACGTTTTTCTTTGTAGAACATGGCACCTATACCAAAACTGACCATGTATTAGGGCATAAAATCTTATAATCAAATGAAGAATGGCAGAAATAATAAATACGTCCTTTTCAGCTCACGATATAATAAAATTACATGTAATAAAGAGACATAGATAAACTAAAAAATAATTGGAAACTAAATAACAATTTTAAAGAACAAGTGGGTCAAACAACAGAACATAGAAATAATCAGCAATTTAATTCAAGAAAATGATAACAATGATGAGATATCATATCAAAATTTATGGAATACAGCCAAAGCAGATCTTAGGGGAAATTTTAATATCTCTAAATGCTTATATGAATGAAATAGATGAAGAGGAAATCAATACCCACTTGGGTAAGAAACTAAAACAGCTACAAAAAGAACAAATTTAAGATCCCCAATTAAATATCAATTCAGAAATTTTGGAAATCAAAGGAAAGATTAATAAAATTGAAATCAAGAAAACTATTGATCTAAGAAATAAAATCGAGTTGGTTTTATGAAAAAAACTAATAAAATAGATAAACTTTTGTTTAATCTGATTAGCAAAAAAAAAATTACCAGTATCAAAAACTAAAAAAAGTGAACTCACCACCAATGAGGAAGAAATTAAAGAGATAATTGGAGCTATTTTTGTCCAACTATGTGCCAAAAAATTTGACAACCTTATTGGAATGGATGAATATTTACAAAAATTGCAAACTACCCAGCTTAACAGAAGAGGATAAAATACTTAAGCCTATTTCAGAATAAGAAATTAAGTAAACCATCAATAAACTTTCAAAGGAATAGGTCTCCCGGCCTGGATGAATTTACAATTGAATTCTACCAAACATTTAAGGAAAAATTAAATCCTATTCTATATAAACTATTTTTAAAAATTAGAAGAAAAAACAAGAGAAGTTCTTCCAGATTCCTTTTATGACACCAATATGAGTACTGAACCTAAATGAGAAAGAATCGAAACAAACAATGAAAATTATGGCCTGATCTCCCTAATGAAGATTGATGCAAAAATCTTAAATAAAATTTTAGCAAAGAGATTTACAGTAAGCTGTTACTAGGAGGATTTATACCAGGTAGGCTGGGGTAGTTCAGTATTAGGAAAACACTCAACATAATTGGACATATCAATAACAAATCCCAACAGAAATCATATGATTATCTCAATAGATGCTGACAAAGCCTTTGACAAAATATAACATCCATTTCTATTAAAATACCTGAGAATGTAGAAATAAGTTGAGTTTTCCTTAAAAATAATGAGGCTCTATCTAAAACCATCAACAAATGTTATATGTAATGGTGATAAAGTAGGAGCATTTAAAATAAGATCAAGGGTGAAATCAGGATGCCCATTATCACCATTTCTACTTAATTTAATATTAGAATTGTTAGCTTTAGTAATAAGAGAAGAAAAAGAAATTGACAAAATCAGAATTGACAATATGGAAGCAAAATTTTCACTCTTTGTAGATGATATGATAGTATACTTAGAGAACCCTAGAAAATCATCTTAAAATAACTACTTGAAATGAACAAATTCAGAACAAGGATATAAAATGAACTCACATAAATCATTAACATTTCTATATATAAATAACAAAGTCCAAGAGCAAGAGATAGAGAAATTACATTTTGAGTAACTGCAGAAAATATAAAATGCTTGGGAATTTACCTCCCCAGACAAACCCAGAAAATGTATGAACACAATTACAAAACACGTTTCACACAAATAAATTCAGTTCTAACAACTGGAAAAGTGCCAACTGCTCATGGTTAGACTGAGCTAATATAATAAAAATGACAATTCTATCCAAATTAAAAACTTTTTCAGTACCATATAATCAAACTGCCAAATAATCATTTCACATAGCTAGAAAAAATTATAACAAAATTGATTTTCCCACTTAACCCCATTTGCCTTGCAAAAAACCCCTAAACCTCCCCCTGCAAAATCCCAAAATTCATTTGAAGCAACAAATGGTCAAAAATATCAAGGGAACTGAAAAAAATATGTAAAGGAAGGTGGCCTACCTCTGTAGCAGCAGTCATCAAAACTACTTGGTACTAATTAAGCAATAGAGTAATGGACCAGTGGACAAAGGAAACAGTAGTAAATGACTATAGTCATTTATTGTTTGACAAATCAAAAGACATTAGCTTCTGGGATAAGAAATCACTAAAACTGCTGGGGAAACTGGAAATTGGTTTGGCAAAAACTAGGCAAAGACCCACATATCATATCCTATAACAAAATAAGGTCAAAATGGATACAAGATTTAGACTACAGTATTAGACCAATTAACAGATTGAGAAATACTCTCTCTGTCAGACCAATGGAAAAGGGAGAAATGTATGACCAAGCAAGAAATAGAGTACATTATACAATTCAAAATGGATGATTTTGACTGTATTAAATTAAACAGTTTTTGCACTAATAAAACCAATGCTCCCAAGATTAGAAGGAAAACAGAAAGCTGGGAAACAATTTTCACAGCTAGGGATTCTGATAAAGGTCTCATTTCTAAAATATACAAATAATTGAATCAACTTTATAAGGTTACAAGTCATTTCCCAGTTGGCAAATGGTCAGAAGATATGAACAAGTAGTCTTCAAATGAAGAATTTAAATCATATGAAAAGTGCTCCAAATCATTATTAATTAGAGAAATACAAATCAAAACAACTATGAGGTATCATCTTACACCTATTATATTGGATAAGATGACCAAAAGGGAAAACCATCACTATTGGAAAGGTTGTAGAAGGATTGGGACATTAATGCACAATTAGGGGTGTAGTGAACTAATCCAACAATTCTGGAGAGCAATATGGAACTATGCTCAAAGAGCAATAAATATTGCACATACCCTTTGAATCAGTAATACTATATCCAGAAGAAATCATAAAAATGGGAAAAGTTCTACATGTTCCAAAATATTTGTAGCAGTTCTTTTTGTATGGCAAAGAATTGGAAATTGAGGGAATGCCCATCGATTGAGGAATGACTGAACAAGTTATGGTACATAAATGTTATGAAGTACTATTGTTCTATAAGAAAATATGAATGGGTGGACTCTAGATAAGAATGACAGAATTACAGGAACTGATGCTTAGCTAAAGGAGCAGAACCAAGAGAACATTGTACACATGGACAATAAAATCATAAGTTCATTGACTTTGATAGATGCAATTCCTACCAGCAGTTCAAAGAGCTGTTATAGACAACACTATTCAGATGAAAAAACAAAACAAAACAAAACAAAACAAACAAAAACAAACCTAAGAATCTGAATGAACACTCTATTCCCTTAAAAATTTTTTTCTTATGTTTTATCCTTTTTATCCCATGGTTTTCTTTCCCCCCTTAGACCTAAGTCCTCATTAGTCAATATGCTTAACACAAATATACATATACAAAGTTCTAGACTGTTTGCCACTGAGGGGAAGCGGAGAAGGGAAGGTGGAAGAAAATTGTGTAACGTGAAAATATGCAAGTAGATGAATGTTGAAATCTTTCTGAACATATAATTGGAAGAAATAAAATAAATCATCAATCAATCAATCAATCAAAAAAAAAAGAACACATCCCCAACCTCTCAGGGATACTTTTAGAACACTGAGGGGAGAAGTAATAACTGATTTCTGGAAACTGGATCTGCCATTGTGAATTAGGGTTTGGAACAGTCATCCTAGAGAGGGTACTACATAAGAACATACAGAATAAAGACAAAAAAGAATATTAAGTAGTTCAATATGACGTACTTTGAAAGAGAGGGAATTAGCTGTTGAATATATTGGCAAGGGTTGCAGAAAGCAACTTGTGTCTACCTGATAAGTTTTCTGTGAATTGGCCATGCCTTGAAGTTAATTTTATATTTTGGGTTGAAGTCTCAAAGTCAGCAATCGAATACTGATTGACTTAATTCTTTAAAAAAAATGTCACTACCTGTAGTAAATGCCAAATGTAACTGACACCTGCTCTCAGTGCATAGGGAAGTATTGTTTTGATAGATGAAGTTGTATTTCACAAACTGAACGTGAATGACCAGATTTTAAAGTGAGAATATAAAGCATCAGCTAAGTGCACTGGAAAAAGAAGTGACTTGGATCCAGAAAGACATGAATTTAAATCCTGTCTCTAACACATACTGAACCTGAAATGCACGACTCCTAATATTATAAATTTCAGAGCAGGTGCTTGCCTGTATTGGTAGAGAGTTTTTTCATGAATAGTTCCCTACACTGATGAAATGTGTGCATGTACTGATTAAAATGAATGGAGGGTCATTTTATGATTCTAACCCCAAGATATACTATCCTCTGATCCACCCACCCCCATTCCAAAAGGAATTAATTAAACTTTTCTCTTTGTCCAGAGCAAATGCTTAACTTCCTCACAGTTGATATTACTCATGTAGATTAAGGTCTGGGTTCCAAGTAAAGTTCCTTTTTTAGGGAAGCTAAGTAGCATTGTTTAGGTTCCTAGACTCACTATGTATGGATCATGTATAAAACTTTTCTTGGAATCATCAATATTTCTAATTATCTCTTCTCAGGTCAAAAAATAGAAATATACTTATTCCATATTTTATTATTAAAGAATTTTTATCTCAAAAGACTTTTATTTTTAGCTTAAAATTTTATGTAAACTAGAACAAAAATTTGATTTTTAGGTATGTAGTGACTCAGGTCCCACTCAAAGCCATATTTAATCCTGGGTCAATGCAGTGTGCATTTTATAGCAGTTTAACAAAAAACTAATTTAATTTAGACTTTTGGACATAATATACTTTTATATATTATAGCATAATATTATTATTTAAATAATTCTGAATACTATTACATTTCTTAAGGGATATACAGGAAGAATGTAGGGGAGGAAAATCAGTGAAAATTTCATATAGAAAGTAGTGTTTAAGTTGTACTTTGAAGAAAGAGAGGGAGTCTAGAGAGTGAATTCCAGCCTGTGAAAAGATAAGAGCAAAAGAGACTCAGCCTTGCAAGTGAGGAATACAGAGAAGACCATGTGATCTGCTTTGTCTCCACATCCCTCTAGGAGTGGCCCTCAATCCAATTCTGTGTGATAGTGAATAAAGAATTTGGAAAGAGATGGTGATTTATGTGGTAATTCCCAATAGACAAAAACCTGTCTGCCTCATGGAATATTATTTGAAATCTATTTTGGAAATGTGGTATTCTGTCAGATTGATCGAAGACTCCTAGCTGGGAATGTTTAATTATCACCTAATTAAAATTAGCTTTCATTCTTGTCTTTATGTATGCTCTAAGAGTTGCCATTGGCTGAAATGAATCTTTCCTGAGTGACAGCTGTCAATGGGACATATGCAAATGACAAATAATGTGACAGGCTGAAGATAAAAGTTTTAACCTTTATATTGTCCTACTCCAGGATTCCTCTGCTTCTTACTAAGGGTCTAGACAAATGTATCATCTATCTTTTATGCTGATTTGAGCATTTCTAGATAAGCACTGAGTAATGTATTGACTCTAGTTTAGGCCATTATATAGTGTTTAAAATAACTTAGCCCCAGATAATGAACAATCTAATCTCTATCTTAGACTTTACTCTTTATGGAAATCTGAGGATACTGATTCAATCCCCCTGGGGAGAAAGGGTATTGGCAAGCTAAGTATCATTGGTCCAGTACAGTTCTTTCTGAAGGGTTCTATAAAGCAACTTATTCCTCCTCTTAGTGAAATCCTTAGTATTGCCACTAAGCTTAGTAGAAAGGGGAACCTAGTGGTATAGTGTTATTGGCTCACTCCATTGTGGTTGTTCACTTGTGTCCAATTCTTTGTGACCCCATCTTTGTGTCAAAAATACTGGAGTGGTTTCCCATTTCCTTCTCCAGCTCATTTTACACAGGAGGAAACTGAGACAAATAGAATTATGTGACTTGCCCAGAGTTACACAGTTAGTAGATGTCTTTTTTTAAATTTGGTTTTTCAAGGCAATCAGATTAAATGACTTTCCCAAGGTCACACAGCTAGGTAATTAGTAAGTGTCTGAGATTAAATTTGAACTCAGGTCCTCCTGACTCCAGAGCCAGTGCTCTAGCCACTGTGCCACCTAGCCGCCCCCTAGTAGATATCCGATGAAGATTTGAACTCCTGTTCTATTTTGACTCCAGGTTCACACACTATTGAATGTGCTACTAATCCTCTCTTCTATATAGACTTTCAAAACTATGCTTAGTTGTAATCAATAATGAGAGTGACCTGAGCCAGCTCAGGAAATTGGTTTCTTATGAATTTTGTTTGGATTCAATTATCCCTATGCCAGCCACTCCCCAATTTTTATGTAGCATCCCTCTGTACTATCTTTCCAATTAGATACACACAGTTTTGTTCCTTGGTAATGGGGGAAATGTTATTCTCAGATTCTAGGGTACATTGTGGGCCTGGACTAAAATCATAGACTCACAGTCTCACCAATGACCTTCCTTTTAACAAGTCAGCCAAAATTAGCTCAAAGGAGATCTTTTACTAAGAAGAAATAATGATAATTTTCAGGTGTAGTTTCTGGGTTGAACAAAGAGATGAATTAATGGATTCAGAGATGTAGAGTTATGGTGGGCATATAGAATTTATTACACTTCTCCAAGTGGACTGGTTTCTAAGAACTAAAAAATATGAAAGGATAAACAGAACTTTTAAAGCAAAAGCCAATAAAGGACGGATGAGTTCTGAAAGATTGGGAGGTCTTGGTGGGGGTATGCTTCTGAGGAAGTATGATTTGGGAAATCATGTCATATATAGTCATGAATAATTTGCTCATTATTTGAACAACACAATTATTTCAATATTCTTTGTGCCTCAGTAGTCCAGATGTTTCTGATCCATGTCTGGGGCATGTCAACTTTGACAGTGTTTGGGGAAATATATACTACCCAGAGTATATGGTATGGGGAAACTTTTGATCAGATAGAGTATGCAAGATAGTTTCTATCAGTTCAAGGAGAGACATAAAACAAGTTGTCCCAGAGATGGTAGAACAAAATGTTTTCTTAAGTTAAAGTGGGCTTTGTAGGGAGAAAGTTGGAAAAGTACAAGTTAACTATTTGCTTTTTGTTCAGTATTTCAACTTCATCAATAACAATAGATTTTAAAGATTTTAAGTCTGGGTCACACTCACCTATTAATACATACTACACCTATGGGAAGAATAGGTACAAATTTAGAGTGCAGGTGTATTGAGGCACACATATATCAAGAGAAATCATTCTTCCAGTGCTGTAGGGCATCAATGTACTTTCTCTCCTTATATGGTCCTCAAGCTGTTTCCCCACTGGTTAGAGGTCAGAGGAGTCTCCTAGATGAGTACCCAGGGTCTGCTCTTCTCCATGGTTTGTCTCTGAATTGCTAGGGTTAGTTCTTTCCTTAATTCATCTTTCTTTGATGGCAGAGGTCTTGCTCCAGTGGAAGAAAATATATCTCACTTGAAATAGTAGGCTTAAAGGTAAAATAAATGTAGTCTGCAGTTGTATGGAAATAAAGTGAAACTCTCAGTCTGATTCTATCTCACCTCCAGTTCCATCCAAACTTTTTGAAGATATTTACTAGAAACCTTTACCCCTTCCAAGATGGTTTGATAATATTCACTCTAGGGAAACAAATCCACAGGAACAGATGATCTTAGGGCAATAATGAGGTTTCCTCAGTTATGATACTCTTTCCCCAAATCACTTCATGCTCTTCCTATTATTCAACTTCTCAAAAATTGAAAGTAACTAGTAGCCTCACCTGACAGTGTCCTTTAGCTGACTGCTCTAAAGCTGTGTAAAACCCCATTTATGAATATATCTCCAGCTGTTCTAAGCAGTTGATAGCTGCTTGGAAATTATCAACTGATGCCAATTAAACTCTTTATCTTCTAACTTGAACTCTTGATTTATTGACTTGCAGTGGAAGAGACCTGGGTGGGAGGAGTTACTCTCCAAGAAGTTCTTCGGATCTCTCAGCTGAGGAATTCCTTCACCTTCGTTGAAGCTTTTTCCAGCCTCAAAAGTCTGTGTCTGTGTCACTACAGAAATTATGTCTGTGTTTTTGCTGGCTATATCTTCCTGATACTTCAAACCCTAACAATGCGAAGAATTATCCAACTGTCTCCAGTTAGAAATGATATCTCCTACTCATTCACATATCTGCAGTTACCATGGTTGATGGAAGAGAGGGGAGGAAGACATTTTCTCTGGGTCCCCAAAGGATGAAGATCAATTGTTACTTGGAGATTTAGTTCTTCCTTTCCAATTCAATCAGAATTTTTTCACACCCCTTGAAGGGATGAAAGAGTAGACACATCTTTATACTTAGTTTAATCAGTCTATCTCTCCTACAAATATCCTGTTGAAGAAACATCAGCATTTGTGTCAAAAAACATAAAAATTCAAAGTCATATTTAAAACTCTTATCTCTTACTCCTTTAGCTAAACAGATGACAAATATTGTTGATTCTGTCCTTATCTTACATCTACCCTTTCTCTCTACTCACATGACCACCCAGAAAATTCAGACCTTCATTCCACCATTGGTGGAATATTACAATAGCTTCGTAAATAATCTCTCTGCCTCAGGTCTTTCTTCATGTAGTCATATAATTAATATTATTCAAATATAGTTCTGACCATGTCACTTTGTACCCAAAAGCCTTCAGTGACTCCTAGTCATCTCTGAAATAAAATTTTGACATTTAAAGTCTCCTGCAGTTTGGCTCTCTGATTAACTTTTCTGATGCATTTATGGTTAGTTCATATTAAATACTATATTCCATCCCAACAGACCTAGAGGCAGGATATGCTATTTCTCACCTCCAGGATTTTACAAGGACTGTTTCCCAAAGTTGGGAATGTGTTCTTTCTTCACCTTTGTCCCTAAGAATCATCAGCTTTCTTTAAAGGCCAAAAGTTCTAATATCCCTCCTTCTAAAATTACTATGAATTTTCTTATTTGTTGGTATATTGTATCCACCAGGTGAAATGTAGCTACTAGAGGTTCCCTTCTTAACTTTGTATTTCTACCTAGTGCGTCACAGAATGTCTTACATATGATATTACAGAAGGCAAAATTTGAGGGTTGATAGGGACCTCACAAATGTTTGTTGGATTTGATAAAAATTGGAATTAAAGTTTCAATATAATAGAACTGCACCATAATGGCATGGTGCTATTTATAAATGAGCCTTTCTTATGGGATTTGTGAAATCCTATTGTTTAGTGTACTACCTTATACTAAATTCTACTGTATAAATATTAGTGTTAGAATGAGGTTGTATTCTACCAGTGAGAGTCAAGAATTTTTCAGCGTTAGGTAAGACCATATGGCTTCTGAGGTCCCTTCCAGCACAGACATTCTGTGTTTCTAGAATTCTTTTTGAGTGCCTGCTATATGCTCAGGACTTAATAGGTATTCTGGATGATATGAGAAGAATGGTGGAAGTAAGTAAAAAAAAAAAGTCCTGGGTCTGGAGTCAGGATAACTAGAATTGAGAAAATTTAGGACACCAAAATCCCAGTACATGGCAAACATAGAACTCCCAAGGCACCAAAGTTAACTTTATTAAGGGGGCATAATCACCAAATGAAGGACAATCAGATAAATAATGGAAATTGGTCTCATCTACTGGGCCCTGATGTACAGTGAGTGAAATATTCTCTCTTCAAATCAGTAAAGCCTGTTTCCTTTTTATAGAGTTTAACTTTATGGAATGAGGAGCCTGAACCAGGGAACTTGTACTGATTCATGCTAGGGTAGTGAGGAAAGGGGTAGAGTGAGAGAACACACCAGGGGAATTAGCAGCTAGTTGATATTCAAACTTACCGCAGTTAGGAGAAGGGGTTTGGAGCTGTGACATTTTCTCTTGCTATGGCTCAGATTCCTTGTCAAGGTTTTTGAGTCTCCCTAAGGCTTTTTTCATTTAGCAGTTTGGTAAAATTACTATATGTCTTTCAGTGGCTACTGTTCCATGTACTAACTATATTACTGGGAACAAGTCACTTCATGTCTCCAGGCCTTGGCCTCTTCAACTGTAAAATGAGGTGATTCACCTCAATATTCTCCAGTATCCCTACCAGTCCTAAACCCCTCCAGACTCAGACCTGGCCTCGAGGCATTTGTAGTCTAATTTGAGAATAGCAATTTAAGACTTTTAAGTTGATTAAAGAAACTTGAAGATGATGTGTTGGAGACCAGGTGAGAAAATACTGCCTTCTGGTTAAGGCAAAAGAGGCTTAAGGAAGAAGGCAAAAGGACAAGTCCCCTTGAGAGGATTTCTGCAAAGCATTCCATGGAAATAACCAGTTTTAAGAATGTGTTCTCAACCTGTACATTTGCAGGTTTTGAATGAAGATGTCTTTAGCATATCATGAGGTGATTTCAATAGTGTATGTGTCACATTATTAATTTGGATAAATTGTGCCAGATGATGAGAGACATTCTTCTGAATTACTCTAGCTGTTTTTGTTTTGCTTTTGCAAAATAGAATCATGATACAAAATGTACTGCATTCCATTTCCACTTTAATCTGTAAAAGGTAATTTAAGACCATATAATCTGATAGCTACAGATATGATTGCAGTTTATAAATATGCCAAGGTCTCCAGATGAAGGCATATCCTATATCAGAATGGTGCACCAAACCTATTTTGTTTTTCATTGCTAGCATCTAACTAGTCTGTTCCCCACAACCTGTGTGATAAAAAAAAAAAACTCACTGGAGAGGTGCCTAAAAACTGAAATGAATCAACTTTTATGCTTTTAAAAAAAGGCAAAATGATACCTCTAGAAATTGATAAGATCTCCTAAAATTGTCCCTGATTATTGCCCTGATGGAATGTTCAATTCCATTATGGTTGATTATCACCCCATGTTGTTAATGTGTACAATATTCTTCTGCTCCTGTTTATCTCACTCAGCATCAATTTCAAGCAAGTCTTTCCAGGCTTTTCTAAAACCCGGTCCCTCATGATTTCTTATACAATAATAGTTTTCCTTCACTAACATATACTGCAATTTGTTCAACCATTCAGTTGATGGACATCTCAATTCCTAATTCTTTGCCACCACAAACAGAGCTGCTATGAATATTTTTGTATATGTGGGATTCTTACTCTTTTCATGATCTCTTCAAGATACAGATCCAGTAGTGGTCTTGCTGGACCAAAGTGTATGTACATTTTTTTTATCCCTTTGGGCATAATTCCAAATTGCTCTCCAGAAAGGTGGGATGAGTTCATAATTCCACCAACAATGCATTAGTGTCCCAGATTTCCCACATCCCTTCCAATATCGATTATTATCCTTTCTGGTCATATTGACCAATCTGAGACATGTGAGGTGCTTTAATTTGCTCAGAGATGCTTTAATTTTCATTTCTCTAATCAATAATGATTTAAAGGAATTTTCACATGACTATAGATAGCTTTGATTTCCTCATCTGAGAATTGCCTTTGCATATCCTTTGACCATTTGCCAATTGGGGAATGACTTGCATTGTTTTTTATAAATTTGACTCAGTTTTTATATAGATTTATATTTTAGAAAAGAATCCTTTATCAGAAATACTAGTTGTAAAATTTGTTTCCCAACTTACTACATTCATATTGATATTGCTTACAATGGTTTTGTTTTTGCAAAAAAAACTTTTTATAATTTAATGTAATCAGTTTGATTTTTATAATGTTCTCTATCTCTTTGGTCATAAACTGCTTCCCTTTCCATAGAGCTGACAGTCAATTATTCCTTGTTTTCCTAATTTGTTTGTAATATTGTCTTTGCTGTCTAAATCCTGCATCCATTTTGACCTTATCTTGGTATAGGGTGTGAGATGTTGATCTAATCCTAGTTTTTGCCATATTATCTTACATTTTCCTTAGTGCTTTTTTTATTGAAGAAAGAATTCTTATCCTGGAAACTGGACTCTGGGTTTATGAAACAGTAGAATACTCTAATCATTTCCTGCTGCATCTTTTGCACCTAATTTATTCCACTGATCCACTATTCTATTTCTTAGCCAGTACCAGACAATTTTGATAACTGATGGAAAGTTCTAAATTTTATCAAAAGTTAGTGAAATTTAAAGATTGAGCTTTCTTTTCCCTAAGCAAGTTCATGGACATCAGGAAATCTACTAAAAAAATCCCTGGGTTTCCAAGTTAAGAAATCTTGCATTATATGAAGGACCACATTCAGAGAAAGGAACACTTTTAACCTGTAAAGAATAGGTTTAATAAATGGTGCTCTTCAGAATTAAATTCTAGAATGAAACACAACATTCTCAATATTCATCAATCAATTAGCAAGCTTATCAAATGCCTCAAATGAATCAGGCTCCAATCAGGCATCAGCTTTAGAGCATAAGGGTACCCCCCCCCAATATCTGCTCTCATTCAGCTTGCTTATTTTGAGAAAGACTCATATGTTCACCTATAAATATAAGCAAAATATTGGTTTGACCACTTATTAGCCATGTAAACTTGATCAAACCAGATGGTTCTTGGAAGAGTTTGCTCTGGAGCCAGGAAGATTATATTTAGATCACATGTTAGAAATTTTCTAGTTCTGTGATTCTGTGAAATTCACTTAAGTTTTATCAGCCTCAGTTTCTTTATCTGTAAAATGAAGATAATAATAGCACTTAACTCCCAAGGTTGTTGTAAGGATGAAATGAAATAATATTTGTAAAGCACTATGAATTATTATTAGTTAACTAGCTATTCAAATTCTCTGGCTTATAATTTCATTTTATAAAATGGAGATGAAACTTATATTACCTTCCTCCCAAGATTTTTCGTGGATGCAAAGGATTTTATTACTAGGTCCAAATATTAATTGCATCTTTTAATTTCTCTAAGTTTGTAGTGGGAATACAAGCAGGAAAAGAGGACATTGAAAGGGAAGGTGTTATGTAAGAGTAAGGGGTTACATGGAGCAATGAAGCCCAAAGTTCTTTATTAAGGTTGGAAGACAGATAGACTCCTATCTATTTCACCCAGCCCTACCTTTTCATCCTATGTCTAAGTACTACCTAATCAAAAGTCCCAGGTTAAACACTTGTCAAATAATACTGTTTGGAAATCCTATCCTTTATCAATTTAAGGAACCTTATCTAGTCTGACTGACCAGCCTACTAGTAAAGAGTCCTCAAAGACATATATACTTTTTTATAACATTTGGACTTAAAATGTTCCCAGCAAGGTAGGACTTCACTTCATTGACTGAGCTTCCATGCCACAAATAGCACTTATGTGAAGGATCAGTTGTCATCCTCCAAACATATTTGAACAGCTGATCACACCCAGCCATTCACTTGGTTGAGAAGTTTGACACTTATTTTATAGAAAAAATGATACTATTCACTGACAGGTGAGTTCCCTCTTTCTTATCTCCCATAACTCAGATGTCTTCTGCCACTATCTTCTCCATCACCTCCATCTCCTATGATGAAGTAGCATTATTTCTTACCATGGCTAACTCCTCTACTTGTTCAAGTCACCTCATTGCATCCTATCTCCTCCAGCAGGCCAGCACTTTTTGTAGTTTCCTACTCTTACCTATTTTCAATCTTTTCCTGCCTACTGGCTCACTCTCTAATGACTACAATCATTCCACCAACCTGAAACCATCTGCACTTGATCATTCCATCCACACTATTATCTATCTACAATTGATACCTCCACTTTTTTTCCTCTCAATCTTTTCTTAACCCCTTACAATCTGGCTTCTGATTTTTATCATTCCACTGAAAGTGTACTCTTTAAAGAGACTGCCAAGTTTCATGACCTTTTCTCAATCCTTGTTCTTGTTGAGCACTCTGCATCCTTTGACATTGTTGATCACCCCTCCTCCTTAATATCCTCTTTTGTCTATGTTTTTGGCACACCACACTGTTCTGCTGTACCTGTTCTACTTACGTCATTACTTCTTCTGTATCCATTTCTGGATCACCTTCCAAATCATGCTCCCTTATGTAGATGTTCTTCTATCCTGGGCTCTTTTCTCTTCTCCCTCTATACTACTTCACTTGGAGATCTCATCAGCTCTCAAGAATTTAAATACAAACTCTATGCTGATGATTCTCAAATCTACCTATGCTTCTCCAAACTCTCAGCTGACGTCTAATCTTGACTCACTAATTGTTTCAGAATCTTGAACCTTATGTTTAGGTTATAAATTAAACTTTTTGTTGTCTTATATTTTTTGACCTAAAATTTTCTTTCACTTTTGGAACTGTATCTCCAATCCCAAACCATTAACAATCAACTATGAGTATTTTATTGTAGGGCTGGAATTTTTCTAATTCTTAGTTAAATGTGCATAAACAAAGGCAGTTGTGATATAATGAATATTAAAGGGAAGATATTTGAGACAGAAATAACTGGATTGGAGATCTACCTCCAAATATATACTAGTTATGTGACTCTATTGTTGTTGTTTGGTCATGTCCAGTTCTCCTTGAGTTCTTTGGATTTTTCTTGGCAAAGATACTACAGTGGTTTGCCATTTCTTTCTCATCTGGATTTTATAGATGAAGAAACTAAGGCAAACAATGTTGAATGTCTTGCCCAGGGTCACATAACTAGAAAGTATCTGAAGTCACATTTGAACTCAGGTCTTCATGACTCTAGACATGATACACCTTCCACTGCACCACCCTTGTGTCACTGTATAAATCTTATAACTTATTAGTACCCTGACCAGCTCTCTTTAATTCTATTAATTATAGGGCAAGAGTTTCTCCTTCTATGGAAGATATATCTTCAAGGAGATTTCCCTATATAAGCTAATGAAAACACAAGTTCAGAACAAAAAAATATTTATAAAGGCCTATTGATTTATTCATCAATGCTCTGTCTAATTCTTGGGGGGGGGGGAAACCTTCTAGATTGGGAGAGAGGGTTATTTCAAAGACAAATTGTTAAAAAAAAACTATAGTTTTGCCTGCTGTGCATATATGGAGAGCTTTGAAAGATCTTCATATTAGTGAGTTTAATTTATTCTAGAGAGGACTTTTGGAACTACAGTCTGTAAGTTTTTTAATAAAAAAAAAACTCAGGATCATATAAAAGATATTGCTTCTGTCTTCAAGAATATTCCAGTTAACTTGAAAGATAAACTAGCTATCATATGCAATATGAGAAATTAGAGAGTGACAGTGTGAAATAATGTGACAACTACAGATTATCTAAGATGTTGTTCAGAGGAAGAAAGATGATTTTAAGGGTCTCCCCTCTCCTAAGATTCAATGATTCTCATGAATACATTGCTGCTCTCCAGTATAAGAAAACTGAGTGTATAATTTTTCATAATTATTCCCTGGTAACAGATGTTTGCTGTCTGTAGAGGCCAGGAAGGGCCTAATCCTGGGGTTTTCAGTGAGACAGAAGAGTCCTTAGAGCTCAAGTGAGGGAAGACATGGAAGTGGAGAGGGCAGAAATGGAGCAGAATCAGTGGTCACTCTATTTGCCCCCAGTTCTGCAAAGAAAACCTTCATGCTATTACCAGCTACTTCTTGGGGCACTGACTGTGACTCTGCTCTTCCATCAATGGGAATAGGCCTTTTCCAATTGTTAAAAGAAGAAAAGGCACCAGAGATGAATAGCACAATATTACACCTTAGTTCTTTCTCCAAATGTCAACATTTATTTTATTTTGAATTTGCCCCTCCCACTCTATCAATCCAGAAGTATTCTGGACAATTCTGGAAACCATAGCAATAATTTCAGATTTCAAAGATTTCACTAAAAGAACAAACAAAATCAACAATAGTTTTAATTAAAGACTACTTGAAAATGTATATTAGTTTTTTGAGAAAAGGATTGTCTTTTAAGTCAAAGAATGTGAAATGAAACACCTCACCCCCAATTAGGTAGTTTGGTCAATCTCTCTCTAACCCACCTGATGAAATTATAGAATGTATAAAGGGCATGTAATAGACACAAACATGTGCTAATGTCTTAAATGAAATACAAGGAAAGGTTCATCTTCTGTTACTCTTTTGAGGCTAAAAGAATTCTTCCATTGACGGAATAAGAAGGTCTTTAGCTAGAAAGTGAGATACATTTTTCTAAGGAGTATTCAAGGCAGAGATAGCTTTGTGGTTTGTGATATTTTGGCAGAAGAGAAGAGATCCAGATATAAAGAACAAAACACAACAAAGAAACCAAAAACCTAATTCTTGAGAGCATATTCTACTCTTAAATTAAATTTGGTCCTTGGGTTCAGATTCCTTTAATTATAGTTCTTGAACCTCTACCTGTACATTTGCCATTGATGTCAGAAGATACAATTAACTCAAGGCAAAGAACTTTCTTAGCTGACATAGTTAAGGCAAAAGTAAGAAAACATTGCCTTTAAAAACCCAGGATGTTCTATTCCAAAACTACTCTTATACTGAGAATCATGGAAAGAGAGACATGTACTTTTTTTTTTATCCATGTGCACATATGTATTTTTAAGTTACAAAATTCCCTTCTGCCCTCTCTTCCCACCCCCTCCCCCTCCACAGTGAACAGTGAACAGTCAGGTTAGCATTATATATATATATATATATATATATATATATATATATATATATATATATATATTTGATAAGCACGTTTACAGATACTATTAAAACATAATCTTCAACTTTTCAATGATAATTTTGTTTCATCTGTATCCTAAGTTACCTTTAAGCCTCAGTTGTATTTCTAGCTCCTTTTAAGAAATCCATATGAGATCTTTCTTCATCTCCCCAATTTTGGTGCTCTCTTCTCCCCTTTCATTATATTTTATTTAATCTGTACACATTATGCATTTACTTATTTGTTAATGAGTTATTTCCTCCAGGAGGATATAGGTTCCTTGAGAACAAGGAATATATATCATTCTGTCAATATTTGACACATAACAGTGCCAGGCCCTAAATAAGTAGTGAAGTATTTGTAGACTTGAATTAAAATTATACTTCATTACAGGAGGTAGGTAACCTTAAAACAGGTTATCCTACTACTGAGATAAGTGTTGTGATTGCTGTTGTTTGTCCTTTGTTCAGTGACTTGCTTAAGTTCACAAAGCAAGTAAGAGCTCTATCTACTATACCACCTAGCTACTGAGGTAAGTGTAGTTTTTAACAAATGAAATTATGCGTGTTTGCTCTATTTTAAAATTAATTAATTGATTGATTGAGTAATTAATTTTCATCCATATGCACATGTATATTTTTAAGTTACAAGTTTTACTTCCACCCTCCCTTTCACCTCCTTTCCTTCCCTTCAGTGGCAAATCAGGTTAGCATTATACATACATATTTTGGATAAACATGTTTACATGTTGGTTATTTTCAGTATGGGGAATTAGGATTAAGGGAAAGAGATACATAAAAGAAAATTTTTAGAAAGTGTTCAACAGATTCATTTTTACTTTTTTGTTTTGTTTGTTTTGATTTTCTTTTTCTGGATGGAGACAATATTGTCCATAGCCAGTCTAGTATGGTTGTCTTAGCTCTCTGAACTGCTGAGAGAAGCTGCTTCCATTAAGGTGGAACATCTCCCAATGTTGTTAATGTGTGCATCGTTCTCTTGGTTGTGCTCCCTTAGCTCAGCATCAGATTCTATGTCATCCCATGTTTCACTGGAGTTCGACCATTTATGGTTTCCTATGGAAAAATAATATTCCATAGTAGTCATGTATGATAACTTGTTTAGGTATTCCCCAATTGATGGACATCCCCTGAATGCACAATTCTTTGCCATTACTAAAAGAGCTGTTGTGAATATTTTGGCACATGTAGGACTTTTCCCATTTTTTTTATAATTTCTTCTAGAAATAGACCTAGAATTGGAATTCCTGGGTTAAAGGGTATGAAGAGTTTTATTATTATGGGGGCATAGTTCCATGTTGCTTTCCAGAATGGTTGGATCTGTTTACAAGTACAGTAGCAATGGATCAATGTTCCAATCTTCCCACAACTTATCCAATATCAATCATTTTCCCTATTTCTCATCTTGGTCAATCTGATAGGTGTGAGGTGATACCTCATTGTTTTAATCAATTAAAACCATCAATGAAGATTTGGAATATTTTTTTCATATGATTATATATAACTTTAATTTCATCATTTGAAAACTGTTTATTTATCCTTTGACCACTTATCAATTGGGGAAATGACTTGTAACCTTATAAATTTGATGCGATTCTCTATATATTTTAGAAATGAGACCTTTATCAGAACTCCTAGTTGTAAAGACTCCCAGTTTTCTGCTTTCCTTCTAATTCTGGCAGCATTGATTTTAATAGTGCAAAAACTTTTAAATTACAGTCAAAATAATTTATTTTTTCCAGTTTATAATTTACTCTAATTCTTGTTTGGTCATAAATTTATCCCCTTTCTATCTGATAGAGTATTTCTTGGTTATTTGCTCTATTTTTATTGGATCATGGCAATAGGAGCATAGTTTCAGGACTAGAATAAATCTTCAGGCCATCTAGTCCAATGATCTTATTTTAAATATGAAAACTCTCAGTTTCAGGACTGTTCCATACACAATGCTCTGATCTTTTGATAGATATCTAATCAGTTCTTTTCTCACTGCATCACAGATCTTAACTTCAAGAAAATAATAAAAGAAAAGAAAAGAAAAAAGAAAATAATGTTTTATGTTGAATCCCTTAAATATCCAAATTCTCAGTAAGTTTCTTTGAAGGGAGAAAAACAAGAACAATTGGCTTTCAGTACCATGAACATGGGAGAAGAGCATGTTTACCTCTGGCTTCCTGTTTTGCATTTTTCTTCAAAATCATTTTCATAGATAAAACTATTTTATTCATAGCTAGAGTTGGCTTTCAAAATGTTCTGTTTTTTACTTGGGAAGGAATTATTTTCCAGATGGCTCTACTTCTTATGTCCTGACCCCCAAGTATGAAATGAGTTTGGTTGATTTGAACCAGGGCTGTGTAGAGGGGGAAAATATACTCCCCAAATTGTCATATCATCTTTATATATGTTAATTGTGAAGACACTTTGAGCTCTGCCTAGAAAGTCAACCATAATAATGACAAGATAATGTTCCTCTTAAAGAATCCATAAAAGTGTAATATTCATGAAAGGAGGAGGAAAGGAAAGCCTTCTTTTAAACTCTGACTGGGTCCAAATGGTGCCAAAACATCTGGATGAAAAGTGATAAAGAATTCAGTCAGTCATCTGGATGTTACATTTGCACAACACCAAACATCTGGGTGATTGACTGAATCTTTCACTTTTCATTTCTTTCCTTGACGGCTTTTTCTCCCTCTCCCACCCTCACTCCTCCCCCTAGTTATATTTATAACTATTTTTGAAGTCTGAGATTTTTCAATATTTTAGAAATATGAATCCTGACTATTTTGGTGTTAACTCTTTTCTCTTACCCAACTTCAAATGTGATTATAAACCAAAGCATTTTGATGGTCCAATCTCCAACCTCCAAATCTTTTGAGGATTTCTCTATATATTCCAGTATTCCAGCTGCATTTTAAAGAATTAAATTTATAATAATTTAAAAATGATTATTTTATTCATTATTTGTTTGGATCTTTTGTATTTAGTAGGATACTATTAATGAAGTCTCTTGAATTCAGAAGGTAGAATGTTTTCCCTTTGCTCCTTAATGCTCCAACCCCCTGAGGCCTCTATGACAATTGGCAAAGACTCTTGTTTCAATTACATGCAATGTTTACTGAGCAGCTGCTATGTGCTCAGCACTCTTTCTAGGTGTTCCTAGAGGTGGGGTTAGGGCATGGAAGAAGGTATTTTGAATCCTTAACAAACCTAAAAAGAAGCTAGGCTCAAACTTAGTCTGAGTAATGATAGAATACCATCAAAGAGTATATGATTGTGGTATATGTCCAACTGAGTGTTAGAAACTGTAAATGCCATGAAAGTTAGGAAATGGGAGAGAAACATATAGGTTGGACTAGATGGATAAGTATCAAATCACAGAAGTGTCAGAATCTAAAAAGAGAGCACTAATATTTGATTCCCTCAGTGGGTTAAGTATAATTCACAGTAAGAGTAATAAAGCTAACTAGAGTCTTTAAGGAAAAAAGCAAATATATAATAAAGCAAACTGAGATCCACTAGTGCAAAGGTTCTTAAAATATGGTAATGGATATCCTTGAAACTCTCTCAGAAGGTCTGCATATTTTCATAAGAGTACTAAGACATTTATAGTTCCAATACGATCAATAAATACAACTCATAATAAGAGATTTTTTGTTAATTGGGAGGCCTCAATAATTTTTAAGAAGGTTGCAACTCTGAGAACAAAACATTTAAAAACCAAACATGAGTATATATAGCACCAGAAAAGTTAATCTTGAAACATAAAGGTTAGGTTAAAAAAATTAGCATATCATAAGAAAGAAATATTCCTCTGTGCGCAAATCCACTACCTAGTGGATGAAAACAGAGTAAAAAATATTTAGGTGAGAATCAGTGGAGAGAGAAACAGGGGAGATATAGAAATAGGATTGAATACTGTACAGATTCCTTGACTGAAACAAGCAATTGGATGAGCTCATTTAGGAAAAAAGAGAAAGGAAGATGTGTTTGCAATTGGAGGTCTATTAGTGCTAAAGCTAGTCAGTAAGACATTCTCCAAAGGTAATAATGATCATTGCATCCTTCCGAAGGTAGGGGAAGCAACAAGGGGAACTATTATTTTCACCATGATTTTGACAAATAACAAAGGAAATTTGGAGGGAAGCAACCATAACATTTTAATGGTAAAGACAGAAGAAAATATAGGACATTTTATATATTACATTCCCAAAACTTTTAAAGAAAGGAGACTGAGTTTCAAAGCATTCATATGATATCTAAGCTTCACAAATGAAATAAGCTCAAGGTGATTTGAAATTAGATCTGTGATAATACAAACAGAAATATTTCCAGTGAGATAGAAAAGGGTATCTAAAGATTTTACTATTACTATAAATGAAATTCATCACAAAACTCAGCTCTTCAAAAGACATATACAGAAGAGGAAACAAAGATGGGCAATTGAGAATAATTTTTTTAAATGTTCTGGTGTACTTAAGAATGTTGGAAATATTAAACTCTAGTATGAGCTGAGTGAGGCCTATGCTGCTTGCCAAGAACAAAAAGGGCTTCCCTCTCCCAACCCTCTTTAAATCTATGGTGGTGGTAAAAGAAAGATCAAAGAAAGGAGAAAATAGCTATTCATGCTTGAAGCTATTTAGGATTGAACAGAAAAGAGAAAACCAAGGCATTCAATACTTATTCTATTTCTCTTTTCTCAACTGTAGAGACATGCTCAATTTGAGAATAATAAGGTCATAGATTTAGAGATGGAAGGTATGTTAGAGGCAATAAAGTCTGATCTATTTTAATTTTATAAATGAGGAAACTGAGATATGGAGAAGCTAAATGATTTGCCTATAAGTCACACAGCTAGTAAACATTAGCATGGAGGCATGTTTGTCTATGTACTGGATAGTGGATGATACTTTCTTGATTTCATGGTCACTAGTAGAGCAAAACAAGGATGTGTTCTTGCTCCCATGCTTTTTAGCATGATGTTTTCAATCATGTAATCAAATGCATTCACTGAAAATGAATTTGGTATCAAGGTCAACTACCACATTGTCAGTAAATTCTTCAACTTGCAGAGCCAAGACCGAAGTGAAGGCTGTGTTGATGCATAATCTTGTTTGCAGATGATTGTGAATTCAATGCAGTCTCTGAAGCAGAGATGCAACAAAATATGGATAAATTCTTTGCTGCTTGTGCTAATTAAGGCCTAATAATTAAAACCAAGGAAATGCAGGTGCTCCATCAGCCAGCACCACATGACCTATGTGTAATACCATCAGGAAATGGAAAAGTTTTCAGTAATATGGATAAGTTCACTTAACCTGGCAGTGTATTTTCTAGGGAAGTACACATTGATGATGAAGTTGACACATACTTTTGCCAGAGTTAGCTCATCTATAGGAAGGTATATGAAAAAATGTTTTTAGACTTATTACTAAACTAAAAGTCTACAGAGCCATTTTGCTGACCTCATTGTTATTATGTCTGTGAAATCAGGACAATCTACTAGCACCATGCCAGGAAACTGAATCACTTGCATTTGAATTATCTTTGGAAGATTTTGAAGATCACCTGGCAGAAGATACCAGACACTGAGGTCCTTTCTAGAGTGAAACTGCCAAGCATTTTAACATTACTACAGAGATGGACTGGCCACATTGTTCAAATGCCAAACATACACTTACCAAAAAGACCATTTTATGGAGAACTCACATAGGACAAGAGCTCATAGTGGGGTCAGAAAAAAAGCAATAAATGAACACCCTGAAGATCTCTCTTAGGAATTTTGGAATTCATTGTGCTGCATGGGAGACCCTAACAAAAGACTACTCAAGATGGCATGCCCTCATCATGGTAGGTACTATAATCTATAAGCAAGGCAAAATTGAAGCAGCTCAAAGGAAGCACATGAACTATTGTGCCTGACTTGTGGTAGAGTATTTTCAGCTCATATTGGTCTGATCAGCCGCAGTCAGAAACACTGTAACTTATCTATAACATAGTGATGTCATTTTGGTGTTATTTGATAATGAGGTCAATAACCACTGGAATTGGAACCCAGATCATGATTCTAAGTCCAGTGTTCCCTGCCCTATAACTTACTGTCTCCATTATAGAACAAAATGACTAACAAGACTTGGTACCCTAGATAAGTGAAGAAATGGTATGACTATCTCTTACCCTTATCAAGTTCAGATCTCTAGGCCCAAACAAGGTACATGCCATGATGTAGAAAGAACTTGTGGATATAATTGCTGAAACACTGTCAGTAATCTTTGAAAAACTCCCTTTGAAAAAAGAGAGAGATAGTTTAGGATTAGAACCTGTCAAAAATTGTCTATCACTCTATAGAAATTGATCATAGTAATTGGGGTTGAGTCA
Organism: Macrotis lagotis; assembly: GCF_037893015.1. Classification (NCBI taxonomy): domain Eukaryota; kingdom Metazoa; phylum Chordata; class Mammalia; order Peramelemorphia; family Peramelidae; genus Macrotis; species Macrotis lagotis. The sequence continues at coordinate 298,171,369 of NC_133666.1, forward strand.
GGAGAGGTACGATGGCTCTAATTTAGAATCCTCCTAAAATGTTAGAACAGGGCCGGGAAGGGGTGGTATTGGTGATGTATTGTGTCAAAGATGAAAGTTTGAGGGTGATGGGCTAAGTCAGAGAAATAGTTATTTAGCATAGTGGTTGACTCAGTAGATATTTAATAATTTTTTCACTGACATATACTGTTTCTTCACTCCTGATTCAGTACTTGAAATCTCCATTTCATCTCTTTCAACTTTGGTTCCCTTATTAAAACCCAAGTAAAAACATTCTCAGTCTGTTTAATTTATGCTCAAGTCAAAATTCAGACCAATTAATCAATTAATGACTATTACGCACTTGCTAAGAATTGAGTATATTTAAGGGTAGGAATTTCTTCCTCAACTCCAATTAGTATGATCACAGAAGGCCTAGACTTCTCAATTGAATTCATCCATGAAGTCACTTAACCTTGTTTAGTTCCTTATCTTTAAAATTATGGGAAATGCCACACCACTCCAGTATCTTTTCCAAGAAAACCCAAGATGACTTAAATGGAATCCTGAAGAATTAGACATGCCTGAAATGACTAAAGAACAGCAACATCAACAATAACAACAACTCAATCTGAGATGAAAATTAAGTGTAAACAATTCCTTAGTGAGGGAGGAATGGTGTGCTTTAATCATTGACTAAAAGTAGGTATGCCACATTGAAAATATATTGTTATCTAGTTGCAGAGAACTAGTTATTTCCTATGGAGCTACGGATATAGAAGAAAGCCAAACTGAGACTTTGATCATTCCAATAGCACATCATTCCTATGATGATCAAGGAAATTGCTCTTGAGGGGTGGAGAATCATTCCTTCCTTCCGTTACCATGAGATGACTTTGGGAATTTCAAAAGACTGCAAGATTTGGAGTTTCCATTAACATTTGTCATAGTATCCAGTGGGTCTGGTAAGCAGAGTCCCTGGAGCATCAGTGTCTATATCTGCTTGAGAGGAAGACTGATATACCATGGATGAATTAGACACACTGTTGAAAGGCTGTTCATGGAGTATCCAAGGGCCCTCACCTTTGGAGCCTAAATAGAGATTGGCTCTCAAGAGAAACTTTATGAGCATCTATGAAGGAAGAAAAAGGCTTTTAGGAATTAAGAGTTTTGAATTTACTTTTTGTTCACATGTGCTTTCTAAATTTGAGCCCACTTTTCCTGAAGAACTTTTATAGAAAAGAAAGTTTGTATCCCTAGTTTGGGATAATGTTTCTCTAACAACACTCTGCCTGTACTTATTTAGTAAATATTTTTCCTAAAAGCTAATTAGTTCTAGCTCATAATTAATGAAAAATCTACTAGTGGAAGCTCATGACAGTACTAGAAACCTCTGAGGATGTAGTCTACCAATACCAGTTCAAGTTAATGAAATAGAATGAGAAAAATTCACACAAATAAAAAACAAAACATTTAATTTAAAGGAATTTGTATTCTATAGGGGTAGATGACTTGTTTACCTAAATAGTTATATATATATATATATATATATATATATGCATATATAATATATATATATATATATATATAATACATATAGGATAGTAGTAGCACTAGTGACTAAGGGCATTGGGAAAGATCCCCTGCAGAAGGTCATATTTGAGTTGAACCTGGAAGAAAGCTAGGGATTTCAAAAAAGTGAAGGTGAGGGGAAGAACCTTCCATACATAGAGTCAGCCAGTGCAAAAGCACAGAGAGATATATGAATATCGAATCATTGTTTCATCATTTTCTTGTTTTCTCTGGTATCAGCTTGAATTCTGTATATCTGTATATAGGTAAGGTAGATCATATAGTTTTGAAAAATTGCTAATTTTTTGAGATTGGGTGGTAGGGAGAGCATCCTTAGAGAGTGAAAGTAGCCCATGGGAAAATGAGAGCTCCAGTTAATTGACTAGGAAAAGATTATTATTTTAAAACCATTCTTCATATATTCTATCCCATATTGTGGTAGAAGCTGGAGATCTGTCCTTTCCCTGTGCCTAATTTCCTAATTGTCTGGTCCCTGCCCTAGATGGGAAACTCTACAAATTCCATTTGACAGAGCTGCCTATTTGCAAACCTTCTAGTAAAGAAGTCCAGAACAAAACAGGAGATAGGGTGGTAGTGGTGGCCTTGAAAATAGACCATGTGTAAAACCTCCCCACCTTCCCTGGAAAATCTTTCACTAGCTGTTTGAGAGACCTTAGAGTCTCTGGTTCAGGTCATATTGTTCAGGATTTCTATGCACAGTGTTCAAGGTTGTCTGGCTGTCTTCTTGGTGGACTTTATATACATCCATCTTATTGATGACAATAAATGACCAAATATTTCATCAAATGAAACAAAATTATTGCCTTCAGGCATGCAATGAACTAATTTCCAAAATTTGCTTCTGAGGCTTGGTGAGATGCTTTTCTATTTAGCAGCAAGAATGCCAATATTAATATATTTCAGCTTCTCTAATTGTGTATCAATTTAGGGTCATTGAACAAATATTGCACATTTAAAGTATTAAGAATTATTTAATTATTTTTTGGAGGTAGGCTTAGAACTGGATTTTTCTTAGCATTTTCTGTTCTACCTCTCCATAACTCTACTCCCCTTTTCTCCACTCCCTACTGTTGGGAACAGAAAGGAGTAAACAGGACTGGGGGTCATTTTCTGTTTTTATCTGAGTTGTGATCACCATGGACACAATGTCTGTCAATGAGTCTCTCTACACCAGCTTCTTTAGATAGGTTGGGGTTGTTTATTGTCAATAATAGGTATATATTAAATTACTACCATTTATTAAATACTTACTTTGCTAATATGAAAAAGAAACACATTCCCTGACTTAGTGGAATTTATAATTGAATGGAGGAATACAATATACAAAAGGAAGCTGAAAGGAGCAGAATAGTTACAGGGTGTCTGTTGTGGTTCATGGTATTCACAGTGTAGAGTAGCTCATGAAAAATGAAGAACTGACTTGAAAGTTCTGGAGAAGTTTATTGCACAGCCCTCCAATCAGGAAGGAGAGGCAAGCAGAGGAAGGGAGTTGAGAGGTTGTTGAGTATCAAAGCACAGTTAATCTCCAGGGTGATATGATTTCAGGTGATAAACTTATCCTGGGAGAGCCGTGATGTTTGTGGAGAACAAGCAGAGAAGCTGAAGGAAAATGAGAGCTTGTACTTGTAATATATCATTTTATTCCTTTATTGCATGGATATTTTAACACTCCAAGACACAATGAGGAATTCTGAGAAGTAAGATTACATTTTTAAAAATATGAAAAGAAAGGGTGATAAATATGAAATTCTACATAGACTCTTTTAATTTAAATGAATTAATTTATTTAGTATTAGATGAATTTAAAGTATATATAATTAAGACTTGAGATTTTAATGTAATAGAAATTTAATAAGCACCAAAAGTATAATGTAGAAATAAACAAAAGTTATGTGATCTTAGGTATTTATAAATGTTCTATGTGGTCATAGTTGGTCAAATATAAAGTATCATGTCAAATCCGCACTTCATGCTTTATTGGAGTAATTTACAAACTAAGGAGAGAATGGCTGGAATGATAAAAAAAAAATTGAAACTTATACCATAGAATCAGTTGTAGGAATTGAGGATGTTTCAAGTGGAGAAAAAAATTATTTAAGGGGGGTGGCATAATAGCTGTTTCAAGTATTAGAAGGGTAGCCATGTGGTAAAAGTATTTGCCTTGTTCTGTTTGGCTTAAGAAGGCTGAACAAGAAGAATGGGTGGGTGCATTGCAGGAAGGTAAATTTAGACTCAATATTCTTAATAAGAGTGGAATATTCTGCCTTTTACAAGACTTTATTAAGTCCTAATTATGTGCCAAGTACTCAGTGAAGTACTGGGGATAACAAGCAAGTCAAAAATATCACCCCTGCCCTCAAGAAGCTCACATTCTAATGATTTACAGCTGGTGGTCTTCAATCAGAAACTGATTGACCACTGGGTGGGGATATTGTAGAGCATCTCTATGCTTAGCTAGGGATTGGATCAGATAATGATCTCTGAGATCTCTGAGAATCTAATTGTTATGATTATGCTTCTGGCAACAAAGTTCTTCCTGGACTCCTGACAACAGATGGGAAATTATTTGAAAGACTAAATGAAATCTCTGGTTCATTTACAAAAGGGGGTGCTCATAGAAGATCTTTTTCCTTCTTTCTTGGTGTCTTTCTAAGCAATGGAATTTATGTTGTCTGAAAGTTTTTTTTGCCTATCATATAAATGAATGAATGAATGAATGATGCTCAATTTGTCTTGGAAGGATTGAAATCCCCACCAAGATAACCAATTGAAGTCTGAAGTCAGGAGGGCATGATATCAAATTCTTTGGCAGAATTATGTGCTAATAATAGCGTGCCTTATCCATTTACATTAAATCCAAGACAGCTATTGCCATTCAATTCATCTCCACTTCTCCATTCAATTTATATAAATCATGGGGAGATAATTGTAAGGAAGACTGTTTAAATTTTCAGCAGAGTAGTTCATTGGGTGCCATAATTCATTTTGGGATAAAATTCAATGGTTACTGACAAATAAAGGTCAGTATCTCTATCTTTAGAAAGAGTCAACTTCTGGGCTTGACAAGAAATCAGCAGATTCTCTGGTCTTTTAATATCTCACCCCTTTTTTCATGCTCCCTCCAAACCCCTTCCAAACCAGTAATTCTAGAAGATTTTTACATCTTTTAAGATCATTTCCCACAGAATTCACTTGGAAACAATTCCTTCTTTCATCCTCTTTTATTCAAACATTGAACCCATGAATATATAACACATGGCCAAAGAAATACCATTAAAGGCCTTTTGTGAATCCAACCTAACAGTTTGGAAAAGGGAGTCTCAAATTTTGCCCTCTTCACCTAGGTGAGAGAGGTGCTCATCATTCTATTTGCCATAAGCCTTTTGAACATTTGCTGGTTTGTCAGTTATACCTAATTAGAAAAGATTCGTATTTTATGGGAAAGGGACTATTTAGACAGGCAAATACTAAAGAAAATGAACTTAACTTTATCACCATTAACTATCATAAGGTTGTATTGACTGTTACGTGCTTTGTGATTTGGAAAATGTAGAACCCCAGAATTTGGGCAATGAGCTTGGACCTACAAATGACTACAGGGCACCTGAGCCCAGTGGCCACCTTGGGAAAACAAGTTACCCTTTTTCTGGCTTTATCCTTTCCATTCTCTTTGAAAAGTGAGGATTAGTTCTGATGAGCAAGCTGAATTTCCAAAGAACTGGGATTTGGCATCCTCTTCACTATAGTTTCCCACTTTAGGTAGTTAGTATGCATTTAATCTGCTGGCATTTGAATACCAAGGCAGCAAAGGCAGTATCAAGACCACAGAGATGTGCCACTAAACAGTTTTCACAACTATGCATTTTGCTGCACTAAGAGGAATACTGGACAGCTAGTTTATAAAATGCTGACAGAAATACACAATAATTTAGAGAGCCTTGGTGCTTGGTCTTCAAGATTAACAGCCCTGCATCTCCTATTTTTGTTTCAAGTCATCCTCCTGAAATGGCTTACAGCATGAAGGAGAGTGCTAAAGGTATGGAAAGCAATGAATTATGTGCAAGCAGTATAAGGATGGTGATAAGCTGTTTAAACCATGTTTCCATAAAGCAGGTACTTCATAGAGCAAATAGGTATAATAATACATCTAGGGGTCCCCCCCTCCTGCCCGCCTTGCCATGTATTTCTTTTCAAAGCAGTGAAAGCCTGTCTATGTAGCTGGCCTTTAAGCCTTCAATTAATTGAACAAAGATTTAAAAATTGTTCAATTGGTTTCATTAGGAAGTGTACAATGGAATAATAAAGTAAAACAAATGATATAAAGCAGACCCACTAATTAGCTCTCCATGATTGATATAGCTTTGGACTAGGCATTTGATCTCAAACAAAATGCAGTTCCTTGTTAAGAGGATTTTTAATTGATGTGCAGAGAGGTATTAGATGATGGTGGAAAATAATTACTCAAAAGCTATTCATGCATTTGGCTGAACATAACAAATGAAGTTTGGGCACTGGATCTGGCGAAGTGGACACATGCTAATTAATAATGAGAAGAACAAGCATCTTCCAGTCGTTTTTAACCCAGTATTTGCTAGGAGATTGCCATGCAATTATCCTCCATAATGAGGTTGTCATATAAACAAGATCAACATTACTCAGATGTCAGATGAGATTTTGAAATGTTGCAACCCATATGTATTTTCGAGTTTTCCTAGATTGTAATGTGGTGCTAATCAACCAGAGTTGTTGCTCGCTCTTCTGCTATCATTAAGGAAACATTATAATGGGGAGATCAAAACTTTGCTAATTTCTGATGGTTAAATTAATACTATGCTTTAGAGCAAATAAAGAGAGATACTTGAGTTTTCTTAAGCACACCAACCCGGAAAGAAGAAAATTTTAACTTTTCTGAGAGAAATGAATATTGACTAGGGGTAAATATGCTCTTCATCTCTAAAAACTTGATGAGCATATGCACTGAGTTGCACATAATTTGTTAAATCTGACAAGAATGTTGAATTAGCATTTGGTTAGTCTCGGCCAAATTCTTTCCGCAGAAAAATGTGTGCATGTCATGTCGGCATGGAATTAGTGGGACTTGTCTGTGAATATCTGAAGGCAGAATTTGTCTCTCTCTGTCAAATGTGAGTCTTTTTTCCCCCCAAGTGGTAGACACTAAAGGTAATTTAGACTATAGTTGCTCAGGCAATACCAAGTGTGGAATTGATTCAGCTATCTAGATAATTCAGGCAAGAGAAAAATATATATATGTATATATATATATATATATATATATATATATATGTATGTATGTATATGTATATATGTGCATGCACATATACACCTTACCATGAGAAGGAAAGAGGTTAGGGTTGGAGTGGAGTCATTACAAGCTTGTTAACCCTCTCTTTTTACTTTGCTGGTATTTGAATAGGTTCAATGACCAATTTCAAATATCTATTTTGCAATAATTTCATCTTTAAGCAGAAACGTTATTTCAAGCAATCTCATTTATTCTCTGAAAAATGCTATAAAGCTCCCAAACCACTAAGATCTTTAAAGTCTATTTTTCCCCCTCCAAAAATCCCAAATGGATTAACGACATTTTTATTGCGGAGAACTAAGTCCAGGTCCTCCTCTCATGTAACAGGTGTGTGTGTGTGTGTGTGTGTGTGTGTGTGTGTGTGTGTGTGTGTGTGTATGTGTGTGTGTGTGTGTGTGTGTGTGTGTGTGTGTGTGTGTGATTTCAGGCTAATTATTCCGTATTCAATGAGGTTTGCTATGACCACTCACAACTAAAAGATTTCTTTCTCTGAACTCTTTTTAATGTAGGTGTCAATTTGGGCTCTAATTGTACCCCCTCTTGTATGATATTCCATTTCTCACACCTGTTTTGCACATTTTAGGAAAGAATAATGTATTATGAGATATCACTTCTATATGTTGCTAAATGAGAAAATAATGTATTACCTTTATAGTGATATCACCTGCAATAAATCATCAGTGATAATGAAGTTAGAATCAATGACTATAATCTGAGACATCTATTTGAAATCTCACTTTAATTAGAAGCCATGATAAGAACTTATCAGCCATGTACACTACCTATATCAATCTATCCATCTATCTATATAACTATCTATCTATCCATAAAATTGGCAATGGTAAGAAAACAGAAGCCTTCCCAACATATTGAGGATGTTTGTAGAAAATATCAAAGTGGCCCTTCGAATTGTTTGTGGAATTGGGACCTCAAGAATTAAAGCAAGCAGAAACAGAGAAGGCACACAAATACTTAGGAAAAAATAGAGTAATTATACACAAATATTCATTGAGCACTGAGGAAGGGACATATAAATGTATAAGCTGCCATACTTGCCCTCAGGAATCTTATAGTCTAATGAGGAAATAAATCATATAAACCCAAAAAATTAAATACACAAATAGTGTTTGGAATATGTTAACTGAATGAAGATTATGCACTTTAAAAGCAAAGTAAATTAGAGAAAGATTCCTCTAAAGTTAGTGAACTGTTAACTTTATGTAACTAAACAGTATCATAGAATTTAGAATGGGGAAGATGATGTGTGTGCTCTGATCATAGGAATGCAGAATGCTGCATGGTAGAGAGATGAACCTAAAGACCAGTGAGTAATACAGATCAAAATGTCATGAGAGGAACTATGAGTTTCCAGTAGAAATGAGTTGAGGAGACAATAGACCTGGGAAGACAACTTGCAAAAGAGATAAGTGACTCAGAAACTACTAAAATATTGTCAATGATAAAAATGTGGCAAGGAAAAAACACTGAAAAATGTCCACCACATTTTGGGTATACATTTTACCAGCCCAGAAACTCATCCATATTTTTAACTAACATCCTTCCAGCTTGCCAAATAATGCTGACTCAGGTTCTCAATAAAAATCTAGACCAGTGGAATGTCTACCTGAGCTTCTGATAAAAGTCACAGTATCATTAAGACAAGTTATTACCCTTCAGTTCAGTAAATCCTTAAAGAAGTAATTCATGAACTAGTGGAAAATAGCGAGAACCTCATATAGACCAATAGCATGACTACATCTTCATATTGGGTACAGCTAACAAGGAGGGATGTTTACTAGTCATTGCCTTGGTTGTAGATCCTCAGAAAATCCAATTTGGTGAATAGAACTGCTATCATTGATCCAAGAGACTGAAGATCAAAGATCAGTAATATTAGTTATGGATTATGAGGAGAATTAGACACAAAAGTAATGACAGTTTAAAATTTTGGTCTTCCTATCCCTTTGAATCATATGATGACCCTAACTAAGGAAGTTGAAAGCTAAATGCAACCCTACCACAAGTTTAAGTATAGAACTTGCTAGAAAGCCTAGTTCTATATAACAGATGATCAGATTGGGAGTTCCTGGGTTAATCATATATTTTATTGTCCAGGGAGAGAGAAAATGGCCAATCTCCTCTGCATACCTGTGACAGGTGAGCTATTTGGAGGAGAGTTCTCTTTCTCTTCTTCCTGCCTATCTTCCATCCCAAATCCAACCCTATCATTCAACTAATAGAAAGCAGGGTAGAATTTGAGTCACTTAATGTCTAATAAGTATTAGGAGTAAGGAGGTAGTACAAGAGGAGTTAGGTGGTACAGTGGATAGAGTGCAGGGTTTGGAGTCAGAAAGGTTCATTTTCATTAGTTCAAATCCTCTTCATATATAATGAGCTAGAAAAGGAAATAGCAATTGGGTCAGATTTTTGTTTTATTAAAAAGACTAAACAGCACTGGAGGAGGAAGACTTTTTATCCTGAGTTCAAATATAGTCTCAGACACTTACTACTGTGTGACCCTGGGCAGGTCACTTAATTCTCAAGGAGTCTTCACAGATCTATTTTCTCCTCACCTTATTTCCACCAAAAACTCATAGTTCATCTCTTGACATTTTGATCTTCATTATTCACTAGTCTTTAGATTCATCGCTCCAGATCTTCCACATCTGGAATATGCACTGGAGAAAAAAAAGCCAAACCACTCCAGTATCTTTTTTTAATAATATTTTTATTTATTTATTTCCAGTTACATGCAAAGATAGTTTTAAACATTCATCCTTTTGCAAGCTTTTGAATTCCACATTTTTTCTATCACCTTCCCTTTTCTCCCTTTTCTTCCCCTTCCTCAAGGCAGCAAAAATTTGATATAAGTTGTACAATATTTTTTAACATATAGCCATATTTATCATGTGAAAGAATTAGAATTAAGGGGGAAAAAACACCATGACATAGAAAGAAAAAGCATAAAAGTGAACATAGTATGCTTTGCTGTGCATTCAGAATCCAGTTTCTTTCCTGGATGTGGATAACATTTTCTTTAGCAGATCTCTCAAGATTGTCCTTGATCACTGAGCTGCTAAGAGAAGTTGCTTCCATCATAGCTGATCATCTCGCACTATTGATGTTATTGTGTACAATGTTCTCATGGTTCTGCCCACATCACTCAGCATCAAATCATGAAAATCTTTCCATGCTTTTCTGAAGTCAGGTTACTCATGATTTTTTACAGATCAGTAATATTCTGTAACATTCATATAATATAACTTGCTTAGCTATTCCCCAATTGATGGCCTTTATAAGAAGTATTTCTGAAAATTTCTCAAACACATGTATTAGCTAACTTTAGTTTTACAATGTCTTTCTCCTTATCTCTTTTGATTAGATATATTTTTGCTTTTAAATTGTCTGAGATTAGTATTGCTATCCCTGCTTTTGTTTTCACTTCACCTGAAATTAATCTATTCTGCTCCAATCTTTTAACTTTATCCTCTGCTACAAATGAGCTTATTGTAAACAACATATTGTATGATTCTGTTGCTTAATCCATTCTGCTATCCAGTTCTGTTTTATGGGAGAGTGCATCTCATTGTCATTCACAGTTAAGATTACTAGGTCTGTATTTCTCTCCATCCTATCTTCCCACTCTTTGTACTTTTCTCTATACTTTTTCCTTATCACTCCTCACTTTTCTTTTGCTTCTAATTGTTGCATCTCTCAATTTGCCCTCCCTTTTACAGGCTCTCCTCTATTTTCTTCTCCCTTTTTCCTTTCACTTTCCTGTTTTTAAACTTTTACTTTTACTTTAACCTGTACTTTTACTTTCCTCTTCCCTTTTATCAATTTTACCTGCTTTCATTTCCAGGTTAGGATAGGATAAATTTCTAAACCCAAATAAGGAATGTATGCTATTCCCTCTTTGAGCCAAATCTGTTGCAATTAAGATTTCCTCAGCGTTCACACCTTCCCTTCTTTCCTTTTACTCTGATAGGTCCTTTGTGCCTTATCAAGTGGTGTTATTTATCTTCTGATGCCTTCTTCTCTTGGTATAATCCTCTTTTTCATGTCTTAATTGCATTATACCTGTCTTGTACCTACAATCTCTATCAAATTATACCCCTTTTATCTATCCTGCTAGAAGTGCAATTCTCAAGGGTTGGTTGATTAAATTATAAGATTCTTCACATCATAATCATTTCATATGACAGCCTAGGTCTATGTACCTTCTCCTCAACTGTCCCAATTGAATTGTAATTTTCAAAATCCATAAGCATCATTAAATTATAATCAATTTACACCCACTCCTTCTTTTCAAGTACCCTCCCTTTAACTGTTCAAATAGAACCCTCAAGAATTAAACATTTATTTACATCAAAGTCAATTTCTATCACGCATCCTCTGTGTAAGTATGTTCCTTCCAACTAGTCCTAAGAGAAATGCAGTTCTCCAGAGTTACAAGTATTGTCTTCTAGTGTGGTGGTATAGACAATTTAGTCTTATTGACTAACATTTTCTTCTTTATTTTTACTTTTTAATGCCTCTCTTGAATATTGTATTTGAAAATCAAATTTTCTGTTCAGTTGTGGCCTTTTGATCAGATAAGTTTATTTCATTAGAAGTCCATATTTTCCACTGAAAGAATATGGTAAATTTTGTAAAGGTAGTTGATTTTTGCTTCTAATCCAAGCTCCTTTGTCTTCTGGGATATCATATTCTTGGTCATCTGATCCTTTAAATTTGAAACTGATAAATCCTGTATAATCCTAACTGTGGTCCCCTGGTATTTAAGTATTTTCTCTTTTGGCTGAGAATTCTGAAATTTGGTTACATTATTCCTTGGAGTTTTTATTTTGTGGTTTCTTTATGGAAGTGATCAATGAATTATTTAATGGACTATTTTACCTTCTTCTTCTAGAATATTAGGGCAGTTTTCCATGATAATTTCCTGTAAGATATTGTACAAGCTCTCTTTTCTTATTGTGCCTTTCAGATAGACCAATAATTTGTAAATTATCTCTTCTGGATTTTCTTTAAATGTTGATCATTTTTCCTGAGAGGTACTTGTAAGAGACTGTTGAGAGTCACAGGAAGGTCATTGCATGACTGGGAATAACTTAAATGTCCTCTTGCCCACATACATCAATGGGCTACTCACCTGTGTTGGCTCTCTGGATCTGTTCTTTATGATTTGGCACTTCCTGAAGCATTGTGTGTAAACACTAAGCAATATTATGTGGGAGTGGTAGCCTGAGGAAGCAAACTTTATCACCTGCTGTTCACAAGCACAGAGGCATTGTTTGTTTGTCTAATTGGAGAACTCCACAGTGAATTGGGAGTAAACCAGGGGCTAAGGGGATAATTAAGCTCTTGGATTTCTGTGAAATAAATGGAAAACTTGTGATTTTTGTTTGGCTCCCTTCAAAGTTCTCCTGAGAATTTGACTTCAGCAGTACTGAGTCAAGTGAATAGGTTATGAATAAAATATGCAGGATAAGTTAGCCAGCTGGCACACAATAGATGCTTTACCATTTCTTCTATTTTTTCCAGTCTTTTGGTTTTGATTGTTGGAAACTTAGTGTTCCATAAAGTCATTAGTTTCTATTTATCCAGTTCTAATATTTATGGTTTTATTTTCTTCAAATACCTTTTGTGTTTCTTCTTCCAGTTGGTAAAATTTACTTTTTGAAGAATTGTTATCCTTTTCTAATTGGTTTTTATTTTTTGATGAATTAATTCCTTTTCTGGTTGACCAATTTTAGTGTTTTTAATGAGTTAAATTCTTTTTTCCAGTAGGCCATTTTTACATCTTCATGAGTTTCATTCCTTTTTCATTTGACCATTTTTACTTTTAAATGTGTTGACTTATTTTCCTATTAGTCAATTTTAATTTTAAAGGTATTGTTTTCTTCAGATAATTTTTCATAATTCTCCTACCTGGCTCCCATTTCTTTTCTCCATTTTTCTTCTTCCTCTTGTTTTTTAAAAATTCTTTTAGAATTCTTCCAAGAGTCTTTTTGGATTTGAGAATAATTTAGGCATTTGTCACTGCTTTCCTCTTCTGAGATGGCATTTCTCCAACAGAATATTAGTATTTTATGGTTAGCACTTTTTGTTTTGTTTGTTTTGTTTTTGCTCATATTGATAGTTGAGCTTTGCTCAGGGGATATAATCCCAAGAATTTTGTGCTGGGGCTAGGATCTGGTCTCTGGCTCATCTCTTACCTAGGATATTGACAATGTATCAATTGATGATGATTTTTCCCCTGTATTAGGATATTCTAACTCAGGCCTGCCTGTTGTACCAGCATTCCCAGGGTTTGAACTTTGTTTTACAAGCTGGGGTTGGGTCCCTCACTGCTGGCCTGCTAGTCTGCTGGCTTTCTGAATGGAACCTGAGGTGTTCTGTGGCTAAGAGCCTTTTTCAGGTATTTGAGCTCCTTGCCTATGCTGAGCTATATTCCCCTCTTACTCATGTGAGGCAGAGACCTTTATTAAAGTTCCTTCATGATGAACTGAGAACTTGCTTCACTCTTGTTTTTGTGGGTGTTGTGGCTTTAAGGTATTTTTTAGATATTTATTTAAAGTTGGATAGGGTGGAGCTCTAGTAACTTCCTAACTTGACTTTGTCCACTCCAGTATCTTTTAAATAGGGTTTCAATAAATGAGGCATGATTAAACAGCATTAACAAAGTCTTTTTTGTAATTTATTTTTATTAAAGATATTATTTTAGTTTTACAAATTCCCCCCAATCTTGCTTCCCTCCCCCGCAGAAAGCACTCTGTCAGTCTTTATTTTATTTCCATGTTGTACCTTGATCCAAATTGGGTATGATGAGAGAGAAATCATATCCTTAAAGAGAAGGGAAGTCAAGGGAATAGTCCTTGCACTTTGTTCAAACTCCGCAGCTCCTTATCTGGATACAGATGGTACTCTCCTTTGCAGACAGCCTAAAATTGTTCCTTATTGTTGCACTGATAGAATGAGCAAGTTCGTCAACGTTGAACATCACTCCCATGTTGCTGTTAGGGTGTACAGTGTTTCTTTGGTTCTGCTCATCTCACACTGTATCAGTTCATGTAAATGCCTCCAGGTTTCCCTGAAATCTCATCTCTCTAGGTTTCTAATAGAACATAGTGTTCCATGACATACATATACCACAGTTTGCTAAGCCATTCCCCAATTGAAGGACATTTACTTGATTTCCAATACTTTGCCACCACAAACAGGGCTGCTATAAATAGTTTTGTACAAGTAATTTTTTTACCCTTTGTCCTCATCTCTTCAGGGTATAGACACAGTAGTGGTATTGCTGGGTCAAAGGGTATGCACATTTTTGTTGCCCTTTGGGCATACTTCCAAATAGCTCTCCAGAAGGGCTGGATGAGTTCACAGCTCCACCAACAGTGTAATAGTGTCCCAGATTTCCCACATCCCTTCCAACAATGATCATTATCATTCCTGGTCATACTGGCCAATCTGAGAGGTGTGAGGTGGTACCTCAGAGAAGCTTTAATTTGTATTTCTCTAATAATTAATGATTTAGAGCATTTTTTCATATGGCTATGGATTACTTTGATCTCCTCATCTGTAAATTGCCTTTGCGTATCCTTTGACCATTTGTCAATTGGGGAATGGCTTTTTGTTTTAAAAATATGACTCAGTTCTCTTTATATTTTAGAAATGAGTCCTTTGTCAGAATCATTAGTTGTAAAGATTGTTTCCCAATTTACTACATTTCTTTTGATCTTAGTTACATTGGTTTTATCTGTGCAAAAGTTTTTTAATTTAATGTAATTGAAATCATCTAATTGGTGTTTGGTGATGTTCTCCAACTCTTCCTTAGTCATAAACTGTTCCCCTTTCCATAGATCTGACAGGTAGGCTAGTCCTTGAACTTCTAATTTGCTTATAGTATTGTTTTTTATGTCTATGTCCTATAACCATTTGGATCTTATCTTGGTAAAGATTGTGAGGTTTTGGGCTAATCTAAGTTTCTTCCATACTAACTTCCAATTATGCCAGCAATTTTTATCAAAGATGGAGTTTTTATCCCCATGTCCAGACTCTTTGGGTTTATCAAACAGTAGATGACTATAATCATATCCTGCTTTTATGCCTAGTCTATTCCACTGGTCCAACACTCTTTTTCTTAGCCAATACCAAACAGTTTTGATGACTGATGCTTTATAATATAATTTTAGATTGGGTAGGGCTAAGCCACCTTCTTTTGCACTTTTTTTCATTAAACTCCTGGCAGTTCTTGACTTTTTATTTCTCCATATGAATTTACTTACAATTTTTTCTAACTTGTTAAAGCAATTTTTTTGGAATTTTGATTAGTAGGGCACTAAACAGATAGTTTAGTTTTGGTAGAATTGTCATTTTTATTATATTAGCTCTACCTATCCATGAGCAGTTGATATTTGCCCAATTGTTTAAATCTGATTTAATTTGTGGAAGAAGTGTTTTATAATTGTTTTGAAAAAGATTCTGAGTCTGTATTGGCAAATAGACTCCCAAATATTTTATATTGTCTGAGGTTACTTTGAATGGGATTTCTCTTTCTAGCTCTTCCTGCTGTTTCTTGCTAGACATATATAGAAAAGTTGATCATTTATGAGGGTTTATTTTATAACCTGCAACTTTGCTAATTGTTTCCAGTAGTCTTTCAGATGATTTCTTGGGATTCTCTAGGTAAACCATCATGTCATCTGCAAAGAGTGAGAGTTTTGTCTCTTCCTTCCCAATTCTAATTCCTTCAATTTCTTTTTCTTCTCTAATTGCTGCTGCTAACATTTCTAATGCAATATTGAATAGCAGTGGTGATAATGGGCACCCTTGTTTCACCCCTGATCTTACTGGGAATGCCTCTAGCCTCTCCCCATTGAATATAATGCTTGTTGATGATTTCAGATAGATACTGCTAATTATTTTAAGGAACAGTCCATTTATTCCTACACTCTCTAGTGTTTTTAATAGGAATGGATGCTGCATTTTGTCAAAAGCTTTTTCAGCATCTATTGATATGATCATATGATGTCTGATAGCTTTGTTGTTGATATAATTGAGTATACTAACAGTTTTCCTAATATTTAACCAACCCTGCATTCCTGGGATAAATCCTACTTGATCATAATGTACTATCCTAGTGATGACTTATAATCATTTTGCTAAGATTTTGTTTAGGATTTTTGCATCTATATTCATCAGGGAAATAGGTCTATAATTTTCTTTCTCTGTTTTAATGCTTCCTGGTTTAGGTAACAGTACCATATTCATTTCATAGAAAGAGTTAGGCAGAGTTCCATCTTTCCCTATTTTTCCAAAGAGTTTATATAGAATTGGAAACAATTGTTCCTTAAATGTTTGGTAGAATTCACTTGTGAATCCATCAGGCCCTGGAGATTTTTTTTAGGGAGTTCAATAATGGCTTGTTGAATTTCTTTTTTTGAGATAGGGTTGTTTAGGTATTTAATCTCTTCTTCATTTTACCTGGGCAACTTGTATTTTTGTAAATATTCATCCATTTCACTTAGATTATCATATTTATTGGCATAGAGTTGGGCAAAATAATTTCGAATTATTACTTTAATTTCCTCCTCATTGGTGGTGAGTTCACCTTTTTCATTTATGATACTAGCACTTTGGTTTTCCTCTTTCTTTTTTTTAATCAAATTGACCAGAGGTTTATCAATTTTATTGGTTTTTTCATAATACCAACTTTTGGTTTTATTTATTAATTCAATATTTTTTTTTTACTTTTGATTATATTAATTTCTCCTTTAATTTTTAGAATTTGTAATTTAGTATTTAATTGGGGATTTTTGATTTGTTCATTCTCTAATTTTTTTAGTTGCTTGTTTAGTTCATTGATTTCCTCTTTCTTCAATTTATTCTTGTAAGCATTTAGATCTATAATATATCCCCTGAGAGTCACTTTGAATGAATCCCATAGGTTTTGGTATGTTGTTTTATTATTATCATTATCTAGGATAAAATGGTTAATTCTTTCTATAATTTGGTTTTTGGTCCACTCATTTTTTATTTTTTTAATTTATTTTTTATTCTCATTTTGTACAAATTTTTTTTACATTAATAAAATATTCTTGTTTACAAGTAAACAAAATACCCCTTCCCCCCATGAATATAGATAGACTTGCTTGGGTGAAAAAAGTAAAGGGGAGAGAAAAAAATTAAAATTAAAAAAAATAATAGTAATAATTGTAGGTATGGCCAGGTGGTGCAATGGATAAACCACCAGCCCTGGAGCCACAAGCACCATATCCAGCCTCGTAACCCAATAATCACCCAGCCATGTGACATGCAAGCCACCTGATCCCCACTGCCCTGCAAAAACCAAAAAGAAGAAAAAAAAGACCCAAAATAAAATAAAATAGTATTAATAGTAAGGGTAGCTGGGTGGTGGACAGAGCATTGGCCCTTGAGCCAGGAGCACCTGGGTCCAAGTCCAGCCTGAGACACCCAAAGATCACCCTGCTATGTGGCCCCAGGCAGGTCACCCAGCCCCACTTGCCTTGCACCCTCCCCCCAATAATAATAACAAAAAATGTGCTTCAGTCTTTGTTCCAACACCAACAACTCTGTCGTGGGTGGATCACATTCTTTATGATAAGTCCATCACAAAAGTTACTTTCATATTTTTCCAACATTGCCACTGCTGATCGCAACTCCCTCCTTTCTTATTTCTCCACTACTATGTACTATATTTTCTCTCTCCTTTCACTCTGACTCTGCTGTAGGGTCACTGAGTAGTGCAGCAGACAGATCCCTGGTCCTGGGGTCAAGAAGCCCTAGGCCCCCATACCACCCCTTAGGCCCAGAATCTACCTGACCCTATGGTCCTGGGCAGGCATTCCAATCCCAGCCCCTTGCAAGAAGTAAAAAAGAAAATGTGTTATATCTGACCACTCTACCCCCATGGTCCATCCTCTCCTCCTTTATTCACATCCCCACCCCTTCCCCCAGCTCCCCCCTCCTTCTTACTCCAGATGTCTATACCCCATTGAGTATATATGCTGTTTCCTCTCCTAACCATCTCTGATGAGAGCAAAGTTTCCCCCATTCCCCCTTGCCTCCCCCCTTCCATATCATTGCAATAGCTCATTGTAATAAAAAAAATCTTATTATGTGAAATATCTTGGACTATTCCCCCTCTCCTTTTTCTTTCTCCCATTCCATTTCCCTTTTTTCTATTGACTCCATTTTTACACCATATTTTATCTTTGAATTCAGCTTTCTCCTGTGCTTCAACTATAAAAGCTCCCTCTACCTGCTCTATTAACTGAGAAGGTTCATATGAATATTATCAGTATCATTTTTATATACATGCAGTTCATCCTCATTAAGTCCGTCATATTTCGCCCCTCTTCTCCAATCTCCATGCTTCACCTGAGTCCTGTATCTGAAGAGCAAACCTTCTGTTCAGCTCTGGCCATTCCAAAAGGAACATTTAAATTACCCTGGTTAATTGAAAGTACATCTTTTTCCTTGGAAGAGGACATTCAGCCTTGATGGGTAGTTCATTCTTGGCTGCATTCTAAGCTCTTTTGCCTTCTGGTATATTATATGCCAAGCCCTATGAGCTTCCAGGGTAGTTGCTACTAAGTCCTGTGTGATCCTGACTGCCACTCCACAATATTTGAACTGTGTCCTTCTGGCTGCTTGTAATACTTTCTCTTTGACTTGGGAGTTCTGGAACTTGGCTATAATATTCCTAGGGGTTGGTTTTTTGGGATCTCTTTCTCTGGGGGATAGGTGGATTCTCTCCATTTCTATTTTGCCCTCTGCTTCTAGAATATCAGGGCAATTATCCTGTAGTAATTCTTTGAAAATGATGTCAAGGCTCTTTTCTGGATCATGACTTTCAGGTATTCCAATAATTTTTAAATTATCTTTCCTAAGTCTGTTTTCCATATCAGTTGTTTTTTCAATGAGATATTTCACATTTTCTTCTAATTTTTCATTTTTTTTTGTTTTGAAGTATTGATTCCTGATTTCTGGTAAATTCATCAATCTCCCTGAATTCTATTCTTTGTCTGAAGGATTTGTTCTCCTCAGAGTTTTCTTATCTCTTTTTCCATCTGGCCAATTTTGCTTTTTAAAGCATTCTTCTCCTCAATAACTTTTTGAACTCTTTTATCCATTTGACCTAAGCTGGTTTTTAGCATGCTATTTTCTTCAGCATTTTTTTTGCATTTCCTTGGCTAAGCTGCTGACTTCATTTTCATGTTTTTCCTGCATCTCTCTTTCTTTTCCCAGTTTTTGTTCCAACTCCCTCATTTGATTTTCAAAGTCTTTTTTGAGCTCTGTCATAGCCTGAGCCCAATTTCTGTTTTTCTTGGAGTCTTTAGATGAAGGAGCTTGTGCTTCCTCATCTTCAGACTGAGTATTTTGATCCTTCTTGGGCTCATTTGCAAAATATTTCTCAATAGTCTTCATCTTATTTCTCTGCTTGCTCATTTTCCCAGCCTGGGCCTGGTTTTGGGGTGATTCCTGAGCTTTTGGGACACTCCCACAAGGGTCTCAATGTCTGAGGCTCTGTCCTCTCTCCTGGTCTGTGAATGACCATAAGTGCCCCCCTCTGCCACGGGGCCAAGGTGGGGGGGGGCCTGTTGCTCTATGGGGGGCCTAGAATGGCATAAGGATCTGAATGTGGTCAGAGCCCCAGAGTCCTGCTCCAGGGGCAGAGGACAGAGCTCCGCATTCTCTCTCTCTTCACTCCCCTCCTTCAACTCAATGGTCTCATGCCCTGGGGGTTCCTGCTTACAGGCTCTGCCTGCTTCTGTTTCCCGGTCTGGGCTGCCAAAAGAACAAGCTGCTTGCTGTGTGCCCTGAGGCCTGGGCTCCATGTGCTCGCTCTGGTAGAGGTCCCCTGCTGTTCCCCCACTTTGTGCCCTGTGGTCCCTGGGGTGCAGCTCAGGAGACTTCCCCGCTGCTCTGAGCCGTGTCTCCCAGCGCCCTGGGGCAGCCTCTGGGAGGCTGAAGTTCTTTCACTCTGGCGGGCCACCCCTCTGGCGGGCCACCCCTCCGACCTGGGGAGCAGAGCCTTTCTGCTCTTTTCCAGGTTACCTTGAGTAGGAGGACTGCCTCACTGGGTCCCTTTGTGGGTTCTGTCTCTCAAAAGTTTAGTTAGAGTCCTTAACTTATGAGTTTTATCAGAGAACTCCTAAGACTCAATCCTTTCATGCCACCATCTTGACTCCGCCACCCCCAACTCATTTTTTTAAATGAGGATATTCAGTTTCCCATTCGTTCTGGGTCTATATCTCCTTGGCCCAGTATTGCATATGACTTTTATTGAATTGTGATCTGAGAAAGATGTATTCACTATTTCTGCCTTTCTGCAGTTGATCATTAGGTTTTTATGTCCTAGTACATGGTCAATTTTTGTACAAGTTCCATGTACTACAGAGAAAAAGGTATATTCCTTTCTATCCCCATTCCATTTCCTCCATAAGTCTACCATATTTAATTTTTCGAAAAATCTATTTACCTCCTTAACTTCTTTCTTGTTTATTTTATGATTTGATTTATCTAGATCTGACAGTGCGAGGTTGAGGTTTCCCACTAGTAGAGTTTTGCTGTCTATGTCTTCCTGTAGTTCTTTCAGCTTCTCCTCTAAGAATTTGGGTGCTGTCCCACTGGGTGTAAATATATATATATATATATATATATATATATATATATATATATATATATATTCAATATTGAAATGACTTTATTGTCTATGGTACCTTTTAGGAGGATAAAGTTTCCTTCCTTATCTCTTTTAACACTATCTATTTTTGCTGCTGCTTTTTCTGAGATAAGGATTGCTACCCCTGCTTTTTTTACTTCAGCTGAAGCAAAATATATTTTGCTCCAACCTTTTACCTTTACTCTATATGTATCTCTCTGCTTCGAATGAGTTTCTTGTAAGCAGCATATTTTAGGATTCTGGTTTTTAATCCACTCTGCTATTTGCTTACGTTTTAAGGGAGAGTTCATCCCATTCACATTCAAGGTTATGATTACGAATTCTTTATTGCCCTCTGTGCTATCTTCCCTCTGTTTGTATTTTCCCCCTTTCTCCCCGCTTTATCCATATTCTCCAGTATTTTGTTTCTGAATACTACCCCCTTCAGTGTGTTTGCCCTCCTATATCACACCCTCCCCTTTCTTTCCCCTTTCCCTTTTTCCCTTTTCCCTTCCCTTCCTTTTGTTATTTCCCCCTTTTCCCCCCACTCCCCTTCCCTTTCTCTGTGCCCCCCTCCCCTTTTCCCCTTTTAATACTTGAAAGATTAGATGTTTTATAAATTAACTGAGTATGTGTAGGTTGACTTTAAACCAAGTCTGATGAGAAGAAGATTCAGCTGTTTCTCCTCTGCTCCCTTCTTCCCCTCTATTACCATAGATTTTTTGGTACCTCTTAGTGTAATGAGATTTACCCATTCACTCTCCTCCCTCCTGCAGTCTCTTTCCTGTCCCCCTTTTTAAGGAGGTAGTTTTTTTTTTATCATTCCATCTAAGTCATAGAAAATTCTGAGTGTCTGTCCCTTCTAATTCAGTATATTCTATCAAATAGAGTCAAAATTCCTGAGAGTTATTAGGGTCTTTCTCCCAAGTGGTGTTAAAGCCAGTTACATCTCTTTAGATAGCAGTCTCATGGATAGGTCATGAATGTCCATCATTTCTGGCTAGGTATATTCTCTCTGTTAGAGTTACAATTCTCAGGATTTATGACAATCTTCCCCCCCCCCCCCCCCATGCTGGGATATAGCCAATTTCAACTTACCGGATTGCATTTTTTTCCCCTTTTACTGCCACATTTTTTTTTTAACCTTTTCATGTGTCTCTTGAACCTCCTGTTTGATATCCAAATTTTCTGTTTAGCTCTGGTCTTTTCATCAGAAATTTTTGGAATTCTTCCATTTCGTTAAATGTCCATCTTTTTCCCTGGAAGAGAAGGTTCAGCTTTGTGGGAAATTAAATTCTTGGCTGCATTCCAGTCTCCTGTGCTCTTCAAAATATCTCATTCCAGGCCCTTCGATCCCTTAATGTTGATGCAGCCAGGTCCTGCGTGATTGTTACTGTGGCTTCTTGATATTCAAATTGTTTCTTTCTGGCTGTTTGCAGGATTTTCTCTTCTATCTGATAGTTCTGGAGTTTGGCCACAACATTCCTTGGTGTTTTCATTTTAAGATCTTTTTCTGGTGGGGATTGATGTACTCTTTCAATAACTACTTTGCCCTCCGATTCCATGATATCAGGGCAGTTTTCCATCACTAGAACCTGTAATATTAACTCCAGGCTTTTTTTCTCTTCAATGTTTTCAGGAAGTCCTATAATTTTCAGGTTGCCCCTCCTTGATCTATTCTCGAGGTCAGTGGTTTTGTTGATGAGGTATTTTACATTTGCTTCTAGTTTTTCTATTTTTTGATTTTGTTTAACTGACTCTTGCTGTCTCATGGAGTCATTAGTTTCTGTAGACTCCATTCTTTTTTTGGGGTAGGAGTTTTCTTCATTAACCTTTTGCAACTCCTTTTCCAATTGGTCATTTCTACTTTTGAAAGAGCTTTCCATTTGACCAATTGATGTTTTGAGAGAATTAATTTCTTTTTGCATTTGCCCATTTGAAGATCTGAGAGATTTATTCTCATTTTGTATTTGTCCAATTGTACTTTCTATTAATTGTCTCTCCCAAATTTTCCAGTTGATTTTTAAACTCCTTCCTTATTTCTTCAAGGAAGTCTTTCTGTGCTGAACACCAGATTGTATTCTCCTCAGAGGTTCCAGGTCTCTCTGAGTTAGGGTCTTCCCCTTCCAAGAATTTTTCTATGGATCCACCTTTCTGCTGACCCTTCTTCATTTTGCTAAGACCTGAGTTGGGGAGGGGCTGGTTCCCGGGGCTTGGGATCACTAAAGGCTTTACTCACTGAGTGTGGTTTCTCTGGCTGGCCAGTAGGAGGTGCTAGTTGCTTTCTCTGGAGTGTCTGTGACCTTATTTGAGGCCTTCTCCCTTTCCTTGAAGGGAGGAGTTGAAGCTATTGGTTTCTTTTGCCTTCAATGGTGGGCTTTACCCTGGCCTGAGGTCATTCCTCAGCTGGCCTGGTACACACTTGGGCCTGAGGCAGAAGTAGTTTGCATTTGTTTCTAAGGGAAGAAGTCTGAGTTGTAATGGGACTCAGACCAGAGGAGACCAGGGATGGTGTCCGAAGCTTTCCTACTCGAGAACTCTCCCCCCAGCCCTCTTCCGGATCTCCCCGGGGGGGCAGCTCCAACACCAGTGCCTCAGCTCCTCGAGGTCCAGCCCCACCCTGATCCAGCAGGTCTGGCTCTCCGGCCCTCAGACTCCTGGTTCCAATTCAGCTGTTGATCTGGCTGATCCAGGGCTGATCCTCCCTCTGAGCCCAGATTCACCCACCCGAATTCGGCCAAAGCTGCTGCTGGAGACAAATCCTGAGGTAGATGTTCTTTCTCCTGGCTTTTCTTTCTGGGTTTTGTGGGTTGGATTTCTTTTAAGAGGTTTGGTTCATGTGATAGATGGGGAAGAGATCAGGAGACTTTAGAACTGTGCCTGTCTTCTCTCTGCCATCTTGTCCGGAAGTCGCAGCATTAACAAAGTCTTAAGGAAGCAGAGGAGACTATGGAATACTTGAGATAGGAGAACTAAAATAAAAACAAATATCCCACCCATTACAGGCCACACAATAATATTTTGCTTTTTTTTAAGACTGAAATACCAGTGGTGTCAGTTAAACACTGCAATCAATGGTAAAGAACTACCACGGCACAAAGATCTCTTGTGTGATCAGTTTAAACTAAAGGAACTGATCAAGGAATCACTTTATTTTATTTTTTAAGCTAAGAAATAAAAAAAAATTATTCTTTTACTAATTTAATATAATTACTAAATGGAATGATATTAGGTATATTGTCCTCGTCACATGTCAAATAGTACATGACCACTACTGCTTTAGTTTCAAATTAAAATAGAAACCTAGTCACTAAATCATAGATAAGGATCCTTGCTGGCCTTACTTTGACTTAGAAAATTACATATTAACATTATCTGTGTTATATTTTGTTAAATGTTTCTCAATTGATTACATATATGTGTTTGTATATATATATATATACATATATGTGTATATATATACATATATATATGTTTTATATATATATGTTTTATATATATATATGTTTTATATATATATATATATATATATATATATATATATATATATATATATATGTATTGTATTTTTTGCAAGGCAAATGGGGTTAAGTGGCTTGCCCAAGGCCACACAGCTAGGTAGTTATTAAGTGTCTGAGGTTATATTTGAACTCAGGTCCTCCTAATTCCAGGGCCAGTGCTCTATCCACTGCCTCACTACCTGCCCCTTCAATCTATTTTAATTCAGTTTGATAGCATTCAGTATTATTGCAGCCCATACTACATGTTTTCTTTGTCCTAAAGTACTCAAGGTATCTTCAAGGAAAAGTGACAGCTTCCTAGCACAGAAGTATTAATGGTAGGGTAGAGTCCTTATTGATTTGTTTTCAGCATATTTTATATTTGCCTTTTCTGAGTATGCCTTGTTAAGTGAAAATATAGATTATATCATCTAGTTTTAACAAACTTATCCTTACAAAATGGATAAGTGGCTTTTAAAGATTTCTGCAGAGAAACCTCTGATTCAAGATAATGCTAATAATGTAAGCATAAGACAACATGTCTTCATGTTGGCAGAGTTGTAGCTTTTCCTGCTCCTAGGATACATTTTTTTTAATCAGTCATGCTTTTTGGTTAAAAAATATAAGGTTAAACTGAACATATCTGGCTATTTATAAAAAAGATTTTCAAGAATATTATTTGAAGTAGGAACTTAAAACCACTCTTATTAATAGTTAGCAATGAACCTATTGTATATTGTACCTTGTGATGGTAATTAATGATAGTATGAAACCATTCCAGTTAACAAGTTGTTTAAAAACCAAGCTTTTGCGTTTGTGTGTGTGTGTGTATGTGTGTGTGTGAAAATAATGTGTGTTATCTACAGAAATTCTTGTAGTGATTTGAGATAATCCTTTATGTCATGTTATGAATTATGATTCATCTTTTGAAAAGATGTTTTTCCCATATCCTTTGATTATTTATTAGTTATAGAATAGCTCTGCGTATTTTTTTTGTTAATACTCTATATGTCTCACTATATATTCCATGGGGGAATGCATATGGTTCTTAAGTATTAGTGTTAATTCTCTTTTTATTGCATATCAGTTGTAGTTAATGCAAAAACTTTTCTTCTACTTGGTGATTTGCCTTCTAATTATTTACTAATTGTTTATAAAAAGCTTTTACATTTCATTTATTAACATTAGCTATTTTGTCATTTGTGTTCTTTTTTCCTTTTATTTCGCTAAGAATGACTTTAGTCATTGTGGTGAAAGATATCTAATCTCATTCTCATTTCATTTTTTCAAATGTCACAGGTATAGTTTTTGAAAATTTGTTTTTTCTTATTAAAAACATATCCTTTCTCCCTAAAAAGAATTATCTTCTCATACCAATATGTTCTGTGTATATAGTTTTAAGTTATCATTTCAATGTATTAGATTTAATGTTATTTGAATCAAAAGCATTTGCATAAAACAAACACAATGATCTTTTCTTTCCATACTTGTGAAGCCCAGTGATAGAATGGATGATATTTTCTGGATTTGGAATTTTTCCTCTTGAATATCTGATACCTTTGCTACTTAAACTGTCTCAACTTCTTCTGCTTGAATATTAAATGGTCCAAGAATTTTTCATATTGGCTTTG
Source organism: Macrotis lagotis (assembly GCF_037893015.1). Lineage (NCBI taxonomy): Eukaryota > Metazoa > Chordata > Mammalia > Peramelemorphia > Peramelidae > Macrotis > Macrotis lagotis. The sequence goes on from NC_133666.1 coordinate 298,197,088, forward strand.
TTTTCATATATCATAAAGGAATATTATTTTATATAATAGAGAAAATAAAAAAATTAGGAAAATTAAATTGTTAAATATTTCAAACAATTTTCTACAATAAAAACTACAGAAAGATTTAAGGGAACTTAGTCATGAAAAAAATTGAAAACTGAAATTTGACATTTCCTTCAATTGTGAATTAAAATTAGCATCCTCTTTATATCAATATTCAATATGTACCACCTCAAAATCTAAATATATATAGACTCACACATTTATGTATATGTACATCTATATAATTCAATTAATTGCTGTATTTATTCACTTAACATAGAATTAATTAGCCATATTTTTCAGATTTTGCTGTTTTTATCTGAATTCTTGTCATTGAAAAAAGTATCTAAATTTATGTAACTATCATACTCAAAAATATCTTGTTTTTGCCATTGTCTTGCTCCTCTCTACTGCTTCAGGAGATTTATTATGCCTCTACCTCCTGGGGGGATACAACGCACAATTTGAAAACTACGCTTTAGAAATTTTTTTCATATTTGAAGTTTTATGTTTAATATATATATTATATATAAAATTATATATATATATATATATGTGTGTGTGTGTGTGTGTGTGTGTTCACATAACTATCACTATGTGGCCTCTGGTACCTTAAGGATTTGGTCCTAAATATGTTTTCTATGAGAAATAGAATTTAAAAATATCAATACAATTTTATTCTGATATTGTAAGAAAGTAGGGTGATATTCTGGGTCTTCCTTTTACCTCTCATATTAGCCCACCCAACAAATGGGGGCCTATACTCGCAAAAGGCTTGTGGCCTCACTAAGATGGAGTTATAAACATTGAAATAATTTCTGTTGAGAGACCTAGGAGCAAATGTTATCTATATGTATTTAGTTCTAATGAACATTAATTATCTCTATTGGCACATGCTCCTTTGATAGATCCATGATTTCATTGGTTTAGGGTGAGGTGCTCCTTTCATTGATATATATGGATCATAACCCTTCTATGCCTTCTCATCTGTGTGATTTTAGCACCTTCTGTCCATGTTTTCCCTTCAATAAATTAATGTTTATATATAGTCTAAGAATTGTGTGATTCTTAGCACCTTGTGTCTCCCTTTCTGTTACTGCCACCATCATGTGGATGGGCAGCAACACTGAATGCTGTTTTGTGGTTTTATATATGTTTCTTTGGTTTCCATGGCCAAATAAATTCATCACCTGTTGTCAGCCTCCTGTTGATGAGCCTCTCCAGATTTTGCTGGGATGATTCTCAGATGAAAGATTCATAATCTCTGTGTCTGTACTAGACTTTATTGTGATAGTGAAAATTATTATTTGGGATAAGATTTAAAATATTAGAACATAGAAAAACTTTGAATATAATTGATGGTCTAATAAAAGGTGGAAAATATATAGTTTGTGAAGTTCTCTTTGTGGATTAGTCCACTTAAGGATCATTCATAAAAATGTTACAAATGGTCACTAATAGAATTCTTCCTTATATACTCTAGAAAAGGAAATGGAGATCCAGAGAGGTGAAGTGGTGTGTCAGAGGTAGGATTTGAACCCAGATCTTCCTGACTTCCAAGTCTGGCACTCTTATCAACTATTATATATTGCCCTCCTACATTTTTTAAAGCTTACTGTATCTGGTTTTAACTTTTTTTTTCACATTTTTAGGGTTTACAAGAACTGAAAGTAACACTAGCTTTTAGCCTTGTCATCTCCTCTCCAAGTCAACTGGGAGTTTTGGTATTAGAAGCTACTTAGGGTATTTCAATGCATAGGTTTTTTAGTAGCATTTTAGCTTTTGTCTTTGCAACCTAAGAGATAGTGTTAAAAGATTGGTGAGTTGAGAGCTTTCTTCTTTTTCTACCCAATCCTTTCCATTAGAACTTGATGCTTTGCTTCCATTTCTCACAAGGTCAGAACCAAAATAATAAATAAATAAATATAAAACCCAGAGAATACCAAGCTCACATAGACAATAATCTCCTTATTATGTTCCATTTACCACTACTTTCTCTTTCCTCTTGGTTTCTTCACCCTTTTTAATCATTCAGTCATTTATATTGAAATGATACTTTGGCAAGCAGATTCATGGTTTTTTTCCCTAGACATTGCTATCCTCTGCTAATTTGTTCATGGAGGTTAGGTCCTTTTCCTTTTTGAACTCCTTGTACTATTTTTTTACTATAAGTTTTTAAACATTAGACATCCCACTTAGCCATCTAAGGGTTTCAAAATCTTTGGGATAGTGCTCTGAACACTGAGAAAATTCTGATAACTTTGGACTAAGCTACTTTTTCCTTCCAAGAGCAGCCCTCTGTACTTCCAGTGCCTTGCATCAACTGAACCTATAAATAAAAATAACCTACAAATTATGCTATATACTATCCAACTGGTATTTTTTAATAGACAAATGTTTGTATGTATGTGTGTGTGTGTGTGTGTGTGTGTGTGTGTGTGTATGAGACTATCATGTCTCACTAGTTCTAGGTGTTCTGATGATCTGGGGGAGGTTTTCTATATTATATTCAATCAAGTCACCATTTTGGTGTACTAACATTTCCCTCCAAAATCTAGTAGCACACTTAATAATACATGAGTGTTAGAGACTATTCACTCTATATTACAAGTATAAAAGAAAGTCATTATTTTTGTCCAAGATTCAACCTTCTTCAAAATTTTTCTATTACCATATATGACACCATTAAACTTTGAGCAACCCAGTGTTGCAATTATTGGCATCTTCCTTAACTCTAGACCTTCATTTAATAAACATATCCAAGCACTTGCCAAATCTCATTATTTTTAAATATATCACATACATATCCCTTTCTTTCAATTTGTACCATAAAGACCCCTACCATATTTCAAGTCCTTCTTTGCTTATTGTATTAGCTTATGTTTCTTGTCACTTTTCCTTCATCAACATAGCTCTTCATGTGATTCTCCTCAAGTACTGATGTCTGTCCCTCTCAATAAACTCCAATAGTTCAATAATACCTCTAGTCAGACATCAATTTGCATTTTGCTTTTAAAGTTCTTCACATCCAGACTTCATCTTCTCTTTCTAGACTTTGTGGTTATTACTCTGCGAGATAGTCTACAAGCCATTCTTACTGACCAACTTGCTGTTACACACACACACACACACACACACACACAACATACAAAACATGCACATACACACACATATACCCAACACTCCAATTCATATTTCCCATCTCCAAGTCATTATACCAGTTGATTCCATACACAAAATGCCCATCTTCACTCTCACTGATAAATTCTTTGAAGGTGATGAGGGCTGTGAGATGAAATCTATAAGAATAGGTAGAATTTATTAGTGTTTTCAAATCTTACCTCATATTCATTTCAAGACTCTGAAGTAGTTCAAACAAGTATTATTTTTATTTCAGAGAAGAGGAAACTGAGCTTCACGGAATTTACATAACTGATCAATGGACATCCAGACAATAAATCAAAGAAATGATTTGAACCCAGATTTTTCCTAAGTTGGACTCCATTTTCCATCATATCATTTTCCATTCCTAGCAGTCAGGTAATAGGGCATCAGGGAGCGTCAGGCAATTGACTTCATATGTAAAACAGCTGACTAAAAGTTAAACTATGAACCTTACTCTGCTCCTCACTTCAGGGAATGGGTATGTTATAGATTAATCTCCCCTCACCCATATAGACAGCCAAGAGTGAATAAGAAAAGAAGGACAAAACATTTGTGGCTTACTATGGTTAAGCATTCTGCTAAGGTACTGAGGATACAAAAAAAAAGCAAAATCAATCACTGCTCTCAAACAGCTTAGGAGTGATGAGCTAACTGAGTATGCCATGACCTTTTCTTCCTTTGACCTCATGAGGCACTTATTTTGAATTCCACTCACTTGGCATTTAGTCTTAAACCGCTTTGAAGTTTTGTCTGCCCATATCACCTGTGCCTTTCCTATAAAACAAAACCACCAGCTCTTCAAGGGTAGGATCTTATACATCTTTATCCAATTAAGTCATATTAAAGGAAAGAATTCCAAGTGGACCATTCAAGTTCATTTGTGTCCCCCAGTGTCACAGTGAAATTCCATACTAAACCAATCCTTGCTGTGCATTTATTTTAGTGCATTCAAGTGAATGAACTAAACTTGGAAATCTAAAACTTTTGAAGAAACTATCCAACTTTGTCATAGAACCAATAGATCCTTCTTGTATTAGTTTGTTTTAATTTTTTTATTTTTCAAAATTAATCTATTTTAATTGAATAGTGTGTGACCTCTCTAAATTTTGTTATCTCTTGTTTTGATTCAAACAAATCTTAATTCAAGAAAATTAATGCACTGTTAACTAAAAATGCATATTTTGAAGGACAAATATTTTTTCTGAATGCATTTCAGTGCTTAAATGCTTTAAAGAATTCTTGAATTCATCCAAATGGATATGTTTGCCCTTCCAATAAGACACATCACAGAACTTTATCCTTTGTGACTCTTGTTTATATTCTCCCATAAATCCTTCACAAAGCATCCTTTCATTGTTCTGTAGAACTTCAAGTACCTTAAGATTGTGTAGTTACCATGCTAGTACTCTGGTCACGTAGGGTATCCTTCATTTTCACTACATGACTTGCTGGTCATTACTTTATTAGATCATATGCTTTTAGACATAATTTTTCCTGCAACTTCTTGCATTCATGTCATTGTCAGTAATGTCTTTCTATTAACCTTTGGGTCATTGGGGGGGGGGTTAGGATCCATGATTTGTAGCCAGAAAACTTTGGTAGTAAAATATTTTTGTTTTAGGGAACAACTTGGGGTTCCCTCAATAACATGCTATGCAATTTCATAAATGCAACACAACCTAATCTCCTACCATTCAATTTGGGGGGCAACTTTCTCAAGAAGGGAAGAGAGTAACTGTTTTAAAGCACTACAATGTATTATTATTATCTCATTTGATCCTCACAACAAGCTTAGGAGCCATCTATGGGAGATGTTATTATTATTCCCATTTACTGCAGTTTAGGATGGGTACAGGCTAAGTAATTGCCCAGAGTCAAAGTTAATGTCTGATGTTCAATTTGAATCTTAGCCTTCCAGACGCAAGGTTCAGTGCTTTATCTACTTTACCATACAGCTGTGTCTAGATATGTTGATGGCCAAATGATCATCCATATGACTATATACTATAATAGGGACAAGGAATGACTTGTTTTTCATCCATTTTTTCCACATTTTTTTTTTTTTTAGGTCAGTTTCTTCTGATGCACTGTGGATCTTGTTAAAGAGGGTCAGTCATTTTTAGGGTTTAATACAACCAGTACAATGTTAGTTACACACAGGAGTAGCCAAATGATTTCAACTTCTATAAACACTTTTCCATTTGTATTCCCTGCTATATATCTCCCATGATAGTTTTACGCAGTTTTGGTGAGCAGGGATCTCCTTGTTTTATGCCTAATTTGATACTGATAAACAGAGACTATCAAACAATTTTTATCTCCATGGACGTATTTATCAAGAAATCTTGCATTTTGCTTGGTTAAGTAAAATCTGTGTATATTCAAAAAGCACAATGTAATCTTATGTTCTCTGTGCCTTTCAGTCAATTCTTATGGATCGCTATAAAAATTATTTGTGGTTTTGTACTTGTTCTTTTTTTAAAATTTCCATTAAGGCTACCCTCACTTAAAGTATGGAGCATCTTCATAAAGTCTGTAGAAATAAGAAAATGAATATATAGGTATATAGGTCATATTAATATTCTCCTCTTGGTGACCTTTTTTTCCCAATAGTAATTTCATCCATGATTTTTCTGTCTTTTGAACTCCGATTCTTTTATCTATTATTTTGAGAACTGATCCCAAAGTGTTTTCAAAATTGTGTTATCTCCAGCAGAGTTCTTATACTTGATCTTGTTCAGATGATTATCCCATCCTATTCTATTTTAGTGTTTTTCTATGTTTTCCTATATTACAATTGAAGACTAATGTTTCTACTATGATCAATAACTAAAATCATTAGTTATAGATATGCTGACAACTCTATTTACATTTTCCCCTATTTTTTTATTCTATCATTTCCAACTTTAAATAGTCTGGAATATTCTGATTTAACTGTTTCAATTTAAGCATTTTACAAATGAGCTTTGCCCTCTACCTTTCTTCACTGTCTTGAAACGTGACATTGCTTATAATCCACTATTTTCCTGTATAAAATTTTGCAAAAAGTTTATATCCTAAATATGTGTTGCCCATATTTTTTGCTTGAGGTAAATTGTTTATTGACTAAGGCAGTTTCCTGGTAGTTTTGTCCTTATTGTGACAATTATTTACATCAATTAAACTCCTTTAGGGAATGATGTCTGTATCTTTTTCTTCATTCATTTCCCATTTTTTTTAAGTGTCAATTGCTTCTGTGAATTGGTCAAGTTGGAGTTACTATATTGCAAGCCATATATCCACATATTTATCATGTCTTCATGACCCTTTTCCTAACAAGTTGATTCTGAAATCCCAGATAGGTTAGTATTAATTTACTGTTTGTTAAAATGCAGTTAATTTAACTATTTGTAGTATTCTTTGGCATCTTCTAATTCTTTTCTTTAAAAAAAGATTTGTGATGTATGGGCATGAGGTTTCTGAAAAGTCTGAAAACTTTTGGACACTTTCCTTTCTTAATCCTAAATCATAGTTTTCAAAATATTTTTCATAATCTTCATAGTTCCCATCTTTGCTGCTTCATAGAATTAAGGTGTGTATTGATAAAGTTTGGAAGACCTTATCTAGTTCTTCAGTGAATTTCTAAAAAAGATGTCGGTGGGTAAGCTGCAGTATATTTATGATCAACCTTTGTGGATATGTCTATTGTGAGCTCTACTAGGAAAGATGATTAAATGTCACACAGAATGAAAAACGAAAATTCAGTCAACTACTTCATTTAGAAAGTGTGAGTTATTGTTCATCCTTCATTTTTCAAAAAATCCAATGATATCCTGGGTGATGTCTTCATTTACTGTAAATTAGATTTAGATGCAAATTCCTTAGCTTCTCTTTATTTTATGATGAAAATTTTAGGAATATAAGATTCACTTTTTCCAACAGTATGATATTTAGTTGTGCATTAGACAAAGACCTGCCAATTATCAGTATTTATAGAGTGGCTAAAATTGCTGTGTTCCTTAGCATTCTTCACCTCTCCTGCTCATTCCCCCTTTGCCACTGTATTACTATCAATTTAGAAATAAGGTAGTATTATACAAAACTGAGATTATTTTGTGTATTTTCTTGATTTATGGCTTCCCATAACCAAAGCATTCATCTTCTAGTCAACAATATGCTAATGAAGAGCCTTTATGACTCAGCATGCTCTTAGAGATTCATTTACTTTGTTACCACCTTTGTATATGAAGCTTTCCCAGCATGATACACCTACCAGAACCTATTCCTTACTAGCCCAAATCTTTGGCACTTTCCATCCCACAAACAGCAATTTGGAGGAAGGTCTTGGCATTAATAAAGCAATCCAATTCAAATCAACAAATATCCATCAACCCTCACCTTAAACAAAGCATTGTGTTAGACTCTGAATACAAAGTTGACTTATCTTCATTGACTTTACATGTCTTTTTAAGGGACATATCATATTCATGGTTTCATTCACAGTTTGCAGTAAAAGAGGTTTTGTTTTTTAAAGGAGCTCTAGCTAAATTTAAAGATGGATGAAACATTTTCTTATTGAGAAATCAGCAAGGACTTCATGGAAGAAATGAAAATTGAACTAATCCTTGAAGGGAAAGAAGGATTATGGAGGGCAGAAATAAAGGGGGTGGTATTTCAGACTGAGACACAGGTTGTTCATAGCTATGGAGGTGAGAAACCTAACAGGTTGATTAAGTAGTTAAGTAGTAGTTCTGTTTGGCTGATGCATAAAAAATAAAGATAGTAGTGAATGTGAAATAAAACGATAAAGGTGGGTTAGAGCCCACATAACATCCTTTTAATTCCCTTTATTGCTTTATACCATATAGGTCAGTGATTCTCAAACTATTTTTGTTCAACTATGTGATTCTGTGCTGTGAAGAATCATGGCATACTACCAGAAATATGGGAGACTTGTATATGCACATGTAGTTGCAAGACTAAGTATTGTACAATTCCCAGCACATCTAAAATACCCTTGGAACACATCAATGTAGTAGGACATCCTTTGGAGGACCACTGAGGGAAAAAATCATTTAATTCATATTTGTGTAATGAAAGAATTAATTCATTTTCTTTCCTGACCTTGTCTCACATTATTTGGTTGCAGTTTACAGAGTAGAATGGGGATAGATGGTTAGTCCTTAGTCCCTACTTAATAGGGTTAGTTAAGTATATTAGCTAATAATCAGGCTCAGTCATTCCCATTTTTGATACTGTTCTAAATGTCCTAATATCTGCCTTCTGGAAAATTAGACAATCAAGAAACATTTTGGCTTTACCATAATGTTGAAAAGTTTATAACCCTAAAATTATAGTACTGATGATTAGATGATCAAATGATGTTACTGTACTGCCTAAGACCCTGAGAGGTATGAAAAAGACTTCATTCTAAAAGGTCAAGTTCTCCCATTGATCACCAGCCTTCCACTGTGTCAGGCAACTATCACATGGGGTCCCCTGAGAGAATAGAATGCTCAGCTTTGCCCAGATAGCCCCTTCCTGACTGCATTAATCAAGCTCTTATATGCATTAATGTTGATGCAGCCAGGTCCTGCGAAATCCTTAGTGTGACTCTTTGGTATTTAAATTGTTTCTTTCTGGCTGCTTGCAGGATTTTCTCTTTTTTCTGATAGTTCTGGAATTTGGGCACAGCATTCCTTTGTGTTTTCATTTTAGAATCTCTTTCTGGAGGGGATTGATGTATTCTTTCAATAGCTATTTTGCCCTCTGGTGCCATGATATCAGGGCAATTTTTCCATCACTAAATCCTGCAATATTAATTCCAGGCTTTTTTTTTCTTCTTCAATGTTTTCAGGAAGACCAAAAATTCTCAGGTTACCCCTCCTCGATCTATTCTTGAGGTCAGTGGTTTTGCTGATGAGGTATTTTAATTTTTTTTCTATTTTTTTTTCTATTTTTTTGGTTTTGTTTAACAGGCTCTTGCTGTCTTATGAAGTCATTAGTTTCTGCAGATTCCATTCTTTTTATTTTTAGAGAGAAGTTTTCTTCATTTACCTTTTGCAGCTCCTTTTTCAATTGGTCAATTCTATTTTTGAAAGATCATTTCCATTTGACCAATTGAGGTTTTGAGAGAATTATTTTCTTTTTGCATTTGCCCAATTGAGGATCTGAGAGAATTATTCTCATTTTTGTATTTGTCCAATTGTATTTTCCAATGATTTGCTTTCATGTTGCAAGGTGTTAATCTTCTCTTGGGTTTCTTTTCCCAATTTTTCTAATTGATTTTTAAACTCCTTCCTTATTTCTTCAAGCAAGTCTTTCTGTGCTGGAGACCAGATCATATTCTCCTCCGAGGTTCTAGGTCTCTCTGATTTAGGGTCTTTTCCTTCCTAGAATTTTTCTATGGATCCACCTTTCCACTGGCCTTTCTTCATTTTGCTAAGACCTTGAGTTAGGGAGGGGATAGCTCACAGACATTTGGTGTGAGGATCCCTAGAGACTTTACTCATTGAGTGCAATATCACCCTCTGGCCAGTAGGGGTGCTAGCGGATTTTCCCACTGAGTTTAATTTTTCTAGCTGGCTAGTGGGGAGTGCTGGTTGCTTTCTCTGGAGTGTCTGTGACCTTGACTGAGGCCTTCTCCCTTGGCCTGTAGGGAGCAATTGAAGCTGTTAAATACTTTTGTCATCAATCAATGGTGGGCTCTACTCAGGGGGTGAGGTCCTCCCTCTCCCTATTGTCTGCTGGGCTGGTTCTTCTGCTCACATACCTGTGCCTGGGGCAGAAGGTCTGTAATTGTGTTTGTTCTGGGAAGAGGCCTCAGGAGCAATGGAAGAGTGGACTCAGATCTTCCTGACCAGAGGAGCTCAGGGATGATGTCTGCAACTCTCCTGCACTAGAACTCTCCCTGCCCCCAGCTCTGTTGTCAAGTTCCTGAGGTTCAGCCTGAACACCAATGCCTCTGTCCCTAGTTGACCCATGCCTCCGTGGTTGACCAGACTCTAGCCCTCAGGCTCCCGGGGCTCCAACCCAGCTGGTAATCAGGCTGTTCTGTGGCTGCTCTGCCTTCTGCACCCAGACTCACCTAGGACCACATGGAAGACAAATCCTGAGGTAGATGTTCTTTCTCTTGGATCTTTTTTCCCTGGGTTTTATTGATTGGATTTCTGTTAAGAGGTTTGTGTTATATCATATATGGGGAAAGATCAGGAGATTTTAGAACTCTGCCTGTCTTCTCTCCACCATCTTGGTTGGAAGCCCCATGTTTCTCTTAAATAGGAAAAACTGTAAGCCTCAATCCCTCTATGACAAAGACTACAACCAATAACAAAGAAACAATTGTCTTTGCAGATGGTTTGGGACTTATTTAATCAAAAGATGAAGTTAACTGAGAGAGAAACTTTCTGGCCATCTCTATTATAACAAGAGATAAATTCTTAATGACCTTTTCAGGGAATGATGAAGTACTTCAGGAAAAATAAAGGTGGGGGCATGGAGAGAGAACACAGTATATACTAGGATCAGGGGCGGCTAGGTGATACAGTGGATAGAGCACCAACCCTGGAGTCAAGAGGAACTGAGTTCAAATCCTGACTCAGACACTTAATAATTACCTGTGTGACCGTGTGCAAGTCACTTAACCTCATTGCCTTGCAAAAACCTGGAACTATAGGAGGAGTCATTCCTAGAATTTCTGTTGGCCACAACAAGGAGATAAAAACATTTCTTTGGGATTCCAGGAAATTTTTGGGATTTATACATCTCTGGGGGATTAATAATATTACTCATTCAAAAGTTTCTGCTTTTGCTTTCCTCTCTTACACTAGGAGTTTACAAATGTGGAACTGATTTCAGCACTATGGCAGTATACCCCTACATTTTCTTGACTTTGATGGGTATGAACTATAAGCTGAAAGTGAAAAAAATTGCCCCAAATTATAAACAGTTCTCTTTTAATAACATTTTGGACATAGGAGTTTTAGATAAGTTTGACCAGTTAAATATGCAAATTATCTTAGCAAGGGAATATAATTAATTTGGGTAGTAAAGTCATTTTCAATGTATCATATTGGCTAACCCATGAGCAATTAATATATCTCCAGTTATTTAGATCTGTTTTTCTATAAATAGCATTTTGTAATTGTATTCATATAAATACCTATATATGAATGCTTGTCTTTCTAGGTAGGCTCTTGTATCTCATTGCTATTTTACAGGAAATTTATTTTTCTTTTTTTCTTTCTGGAATTTACTAGTTTCACTCAGCTGATCATTTATCCTGATTTATTTTTTATCCTATAACTTCATTGAAGTTATTGTTTCAACTTAACCATCTAGGTTTTTCTAAATACATCATCAGATCATTTGAAAAAAGTAAAATTTTGTTTCTTCTTTGTTCATTCTTATTTCCTCAATTAATTTTTCTATTTTTACTGCCCTTGCTAGCATTTCTAGCACCATATTAAATAGAAGTGGGGTGTGTCACCCGTAATCTAAGTGGAGAGGACTGCTTTATCTTCTTATATATGATGCAGGTTCTTGTTGTTACGCAATAAATGTTTTATTTTGTCAAATATTTTTTTACTTCTTGATATAATTATATAATTTTTCATGATCATGAAATTAACATGGACAATTATGTTTATAATTTTACTAATTTCAAAACAGCTCTGAATGTACTCATATAATTCAAACCACGTCATACTGTATGATCTTTGTATGAGGTTGCAGTTACTCTTTGGTAATTTTTTTGAAATTTCATTAATGTGGGGCGGCTAGGTGGCACAGTGGATAAAGCACTGGCCCTGGAGTCAGGAGTACCTGGGTTCAAATCTGGTCTCAGTCACTTAATAATTACCTAGCTATGTGGCCTTGGGCAAGCCACTTAACCCCATCTGCCTTGCAAAAAACCTAAAAAAAGAAAAAGAAATTGCATTAATGCTCATTGGAATTATTAGTCTGTAATTTTCTTTCTCTTTTTTTGACTCTGTATTTTAGGTATCAAGATCATATTTATTTCATAAAATGGAACCTGTTCTGCTGTTTTTGTGAAATATTGGAATTATAATTTTTATAAATTTATAATTAATTGTTCTTTGAAAATGTGATAGAATTCAGTTGTGAATCCATCTGGTTCAATTTTTCCTTTTTTTGGAATTCATATTTAGTTTGATCAATTTCTTTTTCTGAGATTGGATGATTTAAGAGGAACTTTTAAAAAAATCTATGGATGGGGAAAGAATTCATAACCAAACTGGAGAAAGAGAACAATGAAGACAAAATTTTCATAATTTAGAGTTAAAAATGCTTTGCATAAACAAATGCAAAATAGTTACCATTAGAGAGCAAATAGTTAATTGGGAAACATATTTAAAGCAAGTTTCTCTGATAACATATAAAAGGAATTGATTCCAATTTAAAAGAATAAGAATTGTTCCCTAGTTGATTCACGTTTGAATGATATGAACAGGTAGTACTCAAGGGAAGAAATACAAACTATCTATAGCCATATGAAAAAATGTTTCAAACCACTAATTAGTAGAGAAATGCAAATTAAAATTACTCTGAAATCTCACCTCAGACCCATCAGATAGACTAAGATGACAAAAAAAGGGAAAATGACAAATATTGTACGAGCTAAGGGAAAATTGAAACACAGGCTTTATTAGTAGAATTCTGGAAAGCAATTTGGCATTATGTCCAAAAGGGGTCATTTTCCTCATAATAACCCTGTGAAACAGATAATGAAAAGGGCCATATGTCTATTGTATTGATGAAGTAACTGACACTCAGAGAGGTCGATTTTATGGTTTTTAACTTGTTCAGATCAGAATTACAATGATAGCACACTTTTCTAATTTCAGATCTAGCATTCATCCTATTATAAAAATCCTCATCTCCCCAAACAAGAGAGATCTTTATACTGTTTTTTTTAGATTTTAAAATTAAAACTTACATTTTAAGAAACTTGAATATACAAATATATAATAATTAGTAAAGCTAATGATGACACTAACAAATCATCATAATGGTTTGCTATTCCAAAGTATCTGACATACTTGATATTTTTATGTACATTTCCTTTTAATTTTTGAAAAAGCACGGCAATGGGGAGAATTTATAGGTTTTAAAGTCAGAAGATAGGTTGAATCCTAGCTGTGCTATATAATAACTCTATGATCTTGAGCAAATCACTTAAGCTATTTAGGCCTCAATTTCCTTATCTATAATACAATGAGGGATTTTTCCCTTTGCATTCTGATTCTAAGTTCCTAATATCTTCAGTTAGGTGGCACAATGGATAGAGGATTTTGAGTTGCAAAGACCCGTATTCAAATGTGATCTCACATACTTATTAGCTTAGTCAAGTCACTTAACAACCTCATCTATAAAAGGGGGGAGATAATAATAGTACATACTTCCCAGAGTTATTGTGAGGACAAAATGAGAAAATATTATAAAATTTATATATAAATTTATTTATATTATAAAATTATATATATCTATATATATATAAAATATTATAAAATACTGCAAACCTTATAAACTTTGCAGGGAGATTGGATCTAGTTGAGGCCAATATAATTTGTTTATTTAAGCAGTCAGGTTTATTTTTTAATTTAATTTTGCAATTTTTAAAAATTACAATTTAATTTAATTTTACAATATTATATATTGGCAATGTCCAAATGAATTATGATTGAAACTTTCCTGATATTTCTAGCAAAACACAGAGTTACAATTCCTTCCTCCAATTAAAAAATATTCCTGATGGAAAAGAGGAATCTTTGAACATAGAATTACAGGCTTAAGAGTTGGAAGGGACCCTAAAGATCACTTCATCCAACCTCTATTTTACTGAGTTATCATTTCTGAAAAGGACTCATTTCTAAAATATATAGAGTACTCAGTCAAATTTATAAGAATACAAATCATTCCCCAATTGATGAGTGGTCCAAGATTATAAATAGGTAGATCTCAGAAAAAGAAATTAAAACTGTCTATAATCACATGAGAAAATGCACTAAATCATTATTGATTAGAAAAATGTAATTAAAACAACTCTATGGTCCTACCTCAGACTATAAGATTGACCAAAATGACAAAAAAGGAAAATCATCAATGTTGGAGGGAATGTGGGAAAATAGGACACTAATGCACTGTTGGTGGAGCAGTGAACTGACCTAAGCTTTCTGGAGAGCAATTTGGAAATATGCTGAAAGTATAATAAAACTTCATACTCTTGCATTCAGCAATTCACCTATTAGATTTATATCCCAAAGAGATCATAGGAAAGGGTAAAAATCCCAAATGTACAAAAAATATTCGCAGCAGAACTTTTTTGTAGTAAGAATTGGAAATTGAGGGGATTTAAATTGGGGAATGGTTGAACAAATTGTGGTATATGAATGTGATGGAATACAATTGTTCTGTAAGAAATCATGAGGGGTGGGACTCAGAAAAGCCTAGACAGACTTGCATGAACTGATGCTGATTGAAATGAGCTTAAAGAGAAGAACACTGTATGCATTAACAGCAACATTGTATGATGTTCAGCTATGATGGAATTGCTTTTCTCAGGAGTACAATAATCAAAGACAACTCTAAAGAACTCATGGTAGAATATTATACATATCCAGAGAAGGAACTATAGAGTCCAAATGCAGACCAAAGCATACAAATACCAATTTGTAAATTTTTTTATGTTTTATATTTTTCTTCTAATGTTTCTTTTTCCTTTTTGCTCTGATTCTTCTTTTACAACATGATTAATATAGAAATATGTTTAACATATTGATATATGTATAACCTATATTAGGTTACTCTGTCTAGGGGAAAGGGGAGGGAAAGAAGGGAGGGAGGAAAATGTGGAACACAAAAACTTTATAAAATGATTACTGGAAACTATTTTTACATAAAGATGGAAAAACAAACAAATAAATAAATAAATATTTTTTTTTTGAGGAGTGACTTGCCAAAGGTCACATAGGCAGTATATGATACAATTAGAATTTTACTACCAATTCAATACAACTTTCCTCTATACCAGTTTAAACCCTCCAGAATGTTTATGTGACTTGAGCTGAATCACTTGGAGTGTAGGAGGGATGGGCACCTCCACATTTTCCTCTCAGTGTTCCATGAAAACAAATTGCATGAGTCATGCACATCACACCATGGAGACAGATTGAGAACTCATAAGCACATTATTGGGAGAAAAAACACATGTAAGTCAAGGAGATACATTCTTTTCCCAACATAAACATAAGAAGACAAAGATGCCTGCCATTCTCGGATAACTACAAGCAGTTTATCAAACACAGAGGAGCGGACAGGAATAGCAGCCTTATCACAAATGCCATATGAATATCACAAATAATCATGTCCCTAAATATTACATTTTACCTGCACTTTGGAGATTATCATTAGCTTATATCGAGCAAATGTTCAGGGCTTCCTTCCCTCCCCATAAGATGATACAAAAACTTCCTGATATGGCTATATTATTTTTTGTATTATATTAGTAAAAACAAATTATTCACATGATCCCATTAGAGTATGATAGAAAAAAATGCTGACAGGATGGAAATACACCAAAGATATGTTTCTGCTGTTAGTGGTTCCACTCCCATTTTTCTTTATTACCCCTGACATGTAGCCTTTCATACTGTGTACAATTATAGGAGCCTAGTGAAGTGGTAGAAAATTCTGATACTCTTGGAACTGTGGAAAAACTCTTGCTGATTAGCACAGGAGCATTTGCATTTTTCATACTACCTGTAGTACTTTTCCTTTTTCCTTCACCATTATCATCCTGAAATTCCCAAATGGCATTTCTCCAAAACTTGTGGAATCTAGAATTTTGGTGAACCTGCATGTCCTGCTTTGCCATTACCTTTCCAGCTTTCTTATGTCTCCACTTAAATTTCACCTTCTACAAGAAGCCTTTCTTGATCCCCATTCCCACTGTGATTATCTCCAACTGAACTTTTATATATCTTGTTTGTGCATAGTTGTTTGCTTGTTGTCTTTCTCATTGGACTTTGATGTTTCAAAATCAAGGACTGCCTTTTACCCCTCCTCATGCCCCCTCCCCCCCATGCCCAGAACTTAGTGCAGTGTCTGGCACATAGCAAATGCTAATCATGCTTGCTAGCTGTGTTTATTGTGTAGATACTGGCATGAATATCCTTTTTATGTACTTGGTGTGGTTCAGTTGCTCCTCATTTTCTGAAATGAAATCTCAGATTACTTTAAAAGTAGTTGACTCAATGGAGGATAGCTAATATATGTCAAAGGAAGGATTCTAGAAACTTCAAATTTGAGTTAAGTCCAAAAAAGATGAAATACAATAGAGATGAATATAATGCCATATTTTGGTTTAAGAAATTCACTTTATAAATAGTATATGTATGTGTATATGTATGCATGTGGGGGGGGAGATATTTAGTATGGTTAGACCCTAGGTAATTAAAAAAAAGATATGGCATTTTTAGTTTCTTTGAAGCAAACTCAACACTAGCAAATAGTGTGGTATGGTAGCCAAAAAGCACTAATGCAATTTGGGGTATATTAAGGGAGATGGAGCTTTCAGGCATAAGAAGGTGAGAGTTCTATTGAACTTTGCCTTAGATTATATTTGGAAAATTATTTTCCGACCTGTACATTAGTTGTATGACCCTGGGCAAAATCCTTTAACCTCTCTGAACTGTATTTTCTTCAGTTTTAAAATGAGGGGGTTGAATTAGATGATTTCCAAGGTTTTCTATAACTCTAAAATTCTGTGACTTCCTGAAGTAGAAAATTCAAAAGTTGTGCAATAGCTTTCATGTTCAGTTTATATATTTAAGAATAAACTCTAATTGGATTGATATCTTGGAAATAATAGGAATTTTTAAAAACTACAACAACAATACTGGAAGAGCAATATTTATAATGTAGTGTTTTTATGATCAATTTATTGAGAAATTTTCATGTCCTCTAATTATCCCTTCCTTCTCTTTTCTACAAAAACAAAGGAGCCTTTTTACTGTCATTGTCATAACTCTGAATATTAAAGAAATCAGGCAATCAGATCATCACCAAAATATTCTTTACTATACCTCCTAAAACTAATATGGGAAAACAACTCAGAGAAGAGTGTGTTTTCTTAACTGAGGTCAATAACTTATCAGCAATATGGAAGAATCTTATTTTCTCCTCATCTCATTTTCTCATCTGTTACAAGCAATGAAGGAAAAATTGGGGGCAAAGAGATTTGGAAGAGATAGTAGATGGGAAGGCATAGTTGAGATCATTTGACAATACTAACACACAGAAGAGATGAACTAAGAGTCCAAAGTGAGGAATTAATCTTAAGAGGGAAATGCTAAAGAAGCTGAAGGTATTAAAAACCTACTTTATTGAAAATGTGAGAAATGCTACCTAATACACAAATGGCAAAAATGTGTCAAAATTTATTTTGAAAAGGAGATAAGAATACTTGGAATGGAATTGTGAAAAGACTTTTTGAAACTTAAAATTTGAATCTAATTGATCAACTATGCTAAAATGGCATAGTAAAATAATTACTAAAATTAACATGAATGAATTTCTTTTCTTCAGGTGTTTGACAGAAAACATTCCAAGATTTGTACATCATAGTAAATGTTGTATCCTTAGTCAAAGGAAAATAAAACATTCACTCCAACACACTCAAGGGAAGGAGCAATGTTATGCTAGATATTGTGTATACACAGAAATTTGACTCCTGATTGACATGTAAGGAAAGGTATCCAATTATGTCTCCACTTCCAGGGCCTGAAATTTTAGAGACTACTAAAAATGGATACCCCCTCAGCAAGTGTGTTCTTACTCTCTTTATATTAGCTTAGGTATTATTTTACTCTAGTGAGCTTTTTAAAAAGCACACAACAAAAGCTATTTTTGTCTTTCTTTGATCTATCAATCTATATAGCTTCCTTGAATCCTGTCTGCTATTCATGATGGTCTTTTGAGTGACCAGCATTTAGTGGGAAGAGGTTATGCTGGTGAGTAAAAGTGAAGAGTTTATAGACAACAAATCTCCAAATGCTCCACCATATCCTTGAGAACTCAGCAACCAAACTATTCTGGAATCATAGCATTGAAACAAATAAGGATGCTGTCTTATCCATATACATAATGATCCATAAAAATTTAAGAAAACCCTTTTAATAGATATTGTCATACTTCATATTCACAGTCTTCAAGCTATGTAAAATCAAAAGCTTTCATAATATAAAAACTTAGTGGAATAAATTAAAAATATGTGGGAACTGGATCAGGTATATATTATCCCTTTCATTGGGTCTGTACTGGAGTGGTACCAAATATATTTTTAGGGAGTCCACAGAAAATAAACATACAATCCAATACTCCCATTATGTTGCAAAAAACTGATTCTTAATTCATCTAAAATTATAAAAAAACCCTAAATATATAAAATAATAGGATAATAATTTGTCCTGGAACTATTACCATATGAACCCCATCAAAAATGAAAACAATGGAATATAAAAAACTTGCAATTTATATTAACATCATACATTTCAAATATAGCCATAATGACTTAATTTTCACCACTTTCTTTTGAGGTATGTAGTGAAAGTAACTTTTTTATTGATATTTTATTTTTCCAAATACATGTTATAAAAGTTTTTCAACATTCATTCTTTTGCCCATGTATATTTTTAAGTTACAAAATTTCCTTCCACCCTCCTTTCCCACCTCTTCCCCTCAGCAGCAAACTGTTAGGTTAATATTGTACATACACATCTGTGTTAAACATGTTTACATATCAGTCATTTTCAGTATGAGGAATTAGGATTAAGGGAAATAAATACATGACATGTATTTTTTAAAAAAGTGAATGAGGTGTTCATCAGATTCTGAAGAGTTTGTTTTGTTTTATTTGTCTTCCTCTAGATGGGGTTAACATTGTCCAACACCAGTCTAATACAGTTTTCCTAGCTTTCTGAACTGCTGAGAGCAGCTGCATCCATCAAAGTTAATCATCTCACAATGTTGTTGTTAATGTGTACATTGATCTCTAGGTTTTGCTCCTTTTACTCAGTATAATGTCCTGTAATTCATTCCATGTTTCTCTAGAGTTCAACCATTTATGGTTTCTTATAGAACAATAGTATTCCATAATATTCATAGCCATTCCCCAACTGATGGGTATCCCATCAATTTCCAATTCTTTGCCAGTACAAAAAAGAGCTGCTATGAATATTTTTGAACATATGGGACTTCTCCCATTTTTTATGATTTCTTCTGGATGTAGACCTAGAAATCTATTTTAAAGATGACGAAACTGAAGCTGAGACCTCATACCATAGCTAGTGTTTTGATCTGGGAATCCATCTATTACTCTCATGAAGTTGAAATCATCTTGAAAGGTTATAGTAGCAGTCCTAAAGGAAGAGGGTGAGGTATTCATGTTTTTAAAGAAGGATTTACAGGGTCTCCTTGTGAAATTTCTATAAGAACATTTCCTATTTCTATCTGTTGTCTCACCAGGAAAAAAGGGTACTACTTGGATTTGAGTCCTTGGAGACTATAATTTAAACTCTGGGGGAGGTGAATTAAGTAAATTGCCAATTCCCATTGAATGAATGGTTTCTTGATTCTCCAAAGAAACTGATTCACTGGTGATGAGATTCCCCCATGGAGTAATTTGCCCACAATTAACTCACTAGCCTAACAGAGACATTTCTTTATATATTGATAATGATATTCTCTCCCCATATTCCTGATCCTTTTTTATTTCAAACCTGTTTTACTAATTTTTTAATATCTATGGACTAGCATTGGAACAAGACTATAATAAAACTTAATGATAAGTCATATTTATATAAAATGTTTAAATCAATTTACATAAGACCTGTGAAGCAGATATTACCAGCATTATTATCTCCATTTTACAGAAGAGGAAACTGATGGTTAGAGAAATTATTTCATGTCTATGGTCATAAAGTTAATAGTTTGAACTTTTGTGTTGCTCTCTCTAAGATCAATGAGTTCTCCTCTACTGTCTCTTTCTTAAAGATATTTACATGGATCACCACCTACATCTAGTATTTATCTATACTAAGATAGCTTTCTCTGATGCTTGAAATTTTGGATCAATGACATAGAACTTGAAATGCATGCTTTTGATAAAAAAAAAATTCCCAGAAGCCAAATGTCAGGGGTTTTTTTTGGATGACATTGCTGAAGTGCAGGATACTAAGAACTTATGAATTGTAAAGAAAATGGAGCTTCCTCAGGGCTCTAAGAGGAATATGGGAAGTCCTTGGGGAGGAAGTTTTTGATTCACAGGTCAAGATGATAGATTAAGAAAAAGAAACCTTTAGGCCTGCCCATAGAGACTGAAGATATTCCTGCTGGCTGAGAGACTTGGCTTCAGCTGGTCCATTCATCACATTTGCAGCTGTAAATTCTTTGCTTAGAAAAGAAAAGCCTACAAGTACTAGGCTCTCCCTCTGTGTACATGAACAATTTATTTTTGGTTGGTCATACCGGACTTAAAAATTCATAATAAGTTTTCACAGTGTTCACAAAGTGATTTCAATCACATGAATAGAGAAATGCTTCATAAGAATGCCTTTGGAGCTTGTCAGAGCTCTTGGGAGTTAGGATATTATTTCTGATGAAACCCAGAGAAAGGAAACTTGGTGATTGAAGATGGCCAGGAAAACTTTCCATAGTAAGGGGCTCAACATAATAGAAATGGAAGGAAGGAAGAAATGAAAAATAGAAAAGAAAGAGAGAAAGGAGACAGAGAGGCAGAGAGAGAAAGGAAGAGAAAGAGAGAGACAGAAACAGAGAAAAAGGGAGAAAAAAGAGAGACAGAAAGGTAGAGACAGACTGAGATGGAGAGAAACAGAGAGACAGAGGGATGGAAACAGAGAAAGGGAGAGAGACAGAGAGAGGGAGAGAGAGGGAGAGAGAGAGAGAGAGAGAGAGAGAGAGAGAGAGAGAGAGAGAGAGAGAGAGAGAGATTGAGAGAGGAATGAATAAGAGAAAGAAACCTAATTATGCAACATATTTGAGCTGTGTTATTCAGCCTGAAAAGTCTTGAGTTGCCTTTTTCCCCTAGATTTTCATTTTCATTTAAATGCTGATGTTGTACTTAGACATTGTGAAGGAAGAAAAATGTCAGTTTCTCTTAAAATATAACAATAATCTGAGAAACAATAATTCCCACCTTCCCTATTCTATGTTTATGCCCAACAATGAGAGACCCTCTGCCTAAGAGAAAGAAAAAGTTGAAGCCCTGCAAATCAATTAGGGCTTCCTATTCTAAGTGATTCACTCTAAATGGCAAACTCATTTTTGCGTCTAGTCCACTTGTTTATTTGTTTTAATTTAGCATTAAATTAACATCATATCCAAGGATAACAATAGTTGATATTTATATAAGGCTTTTTGCTTTGCAGGATCCTTTGCATGCAGGACCACATTTGATCCTCATCAAGCCTGGTTGAGGCAGGTGTTATTATTCTCATTTTAGATATGACATTGGCTCTATAGGATTCCTTCCTTGTGCCTTTCCTATCCCTAACCAAAGACACCTTTATGTTCATTTTTTTTGCTTGGTATATGATATTTCAAACTTCTTTTTTGTATAATTTTGTTTTTGAAAGAAAAAATGTATCCTAATTCAACACAGTAGCACTCAAGCTGTCAGGATTGTGTCTATCTACCCCTTTGAACTTCCTTTTGCTCTTCCTTGTGTATTTTAAAAATTTCATTGATATTTTTCTTTTTTTTGGTTTCATTTTCATTGCCCCTCACTCTTCCACCATTTTTCCTCCAACCCCCAGGAAATGCCCTGCCTTATGACAAATTAAGAAAATAAGCTCAAACATAGACTCAATCTGAAAAAATCATGTCTAATTCTTTATCTCTGATTTTTTGCTTTACATTTTAACTTTTTTACATTTAATTTATTTATTTTCACATTACTACAATAATCTTATTGTAAAAGTAAACATAATCCCCCCCCACAAAGACAGAGAAACCTCAAGAAAAATAAAATGAGAGGGAAAAAAGTATACTTCAGTCTGTGTTCAGATACCATCTATTTTCTCTCTGGAATGGATTGCATTCTTTATCCTAAAGCCAACAGATAATTTGTATCAATATTTTTTCAATAGTTGCTATTGCTAGTTGCATTTCCCTCCATTCTATTCCTCCCCACTCCCATTTATTCTATTTTTTCTCTCTTTTCACCCTATTCCTCCTCAAAATTATGTTGTATCTGACTACCCTCTCCTAAAATCTTCCCTCTCTTTTATCACCTGTCCTCCCCTCCCCTCTCCTCTAGGGAAAGGTAGATTTCTATACCCTATTGAGTATGTGCGTGTCATTTCCTCTACAAGTCACTTCTGATGAAAATGAAGGCTCACTAATTCCCTCTCAACTTCTTCCCTTCCACTTGATTGCAAAAACATTTTCTTACCTCTTTTAGAACTATCTTAGCCCATTCTACCTGTCTTTTCCATTTCTACCAGTATATTCCTTTCTCACTCATTGATTCCATCTTTATAATGTATTATACCTTCATTTCCAGCTTCCTCCTGTACCATATATGTATATATATATATATATATATATATATATATACACATATATATGTATATATATGTACATATATGTTCCATCTAACTGCTCTAATACATGAAAAGTACAATAAGTTCAAAATCATTAAATCCCTAATAATTTACCCTTCCCATTCACGCTCTCTATACTTCATCGGAATCCTATACTTGAAGATCAAACTTTCTGTTTAGCTCTGATAGTTTTAACAGGAAATTGTGAAAGTCCTCTATTTCATTGAATGTCTATCTTTTCCTCTGAAAGCGGATGTTCAGTTTTGTCAGGAACACGATTCTTGATTGTAATACAAGTTTTTTTTTTTGCCTTCTGAATATCATATTCCAAGCCCTATCAGACATTAATGTAGGTACTGCTACATCCTGTGTAATCCTGGCTGTAGCTTCCTGATATATGACTTGCTTCTTTCTAGCTTCTTGTAATATTTTCTCTTTGACTTGGGAACTCTTGAATTTGCTATAATATTCCTGGGAGTTTTTATTTTGGGGAATCTTTCAATGATCTGTGGATTCCCTCAATTTTTATTTTACCCTCCGCTTCTAGGCAATTTTCCAAGAGAAATTCTTTAAAAATGAAGTCTGCACTCTTTTCCTGGTCATGACTTTCAGGTAGCCAAATAATTTTAAAATTATCTCTTCTGTATTTGTTTTCAAGGTCACATATTTTTCCATTGAGATATTTCACATTTTCTTCTAACTTTTTCATTCTTATGATTTTTAAAATTGTTCCTTGATTTCTCATAAAGCTTCCCTTAGTTCTTATTCCACATTAGAAGGAGTTATTTTCTTTGGAGAGCTTTTTAAATCTCCTTTTTCATCTGGTCAATTCAACTTTTTAAGGTAGTCTTCTACTCATTGACCTTTTGGACTGCTTTTTCCATTTGCCCTAACATGTTATTTTTTTTTTTTTTGTATCTCCTTCAGCAAATTGCTGACTTGGTTTTCATGGTTTTCCTGCATCACTATCATTTCTCTTCCGTATTTTTCTTCTATTTCTCTTACTTGATTTTCAAAAATATTTTTTAAGTTCTTCCATGGCCTGGGACAATTCTTATTTTCCTTGGAGGCTTTGGATGCAGAAAGTTTGACTCTTGTCATTTTCTGAGTGTGTATTTTAATCCTCCATGGGATCTAAATAATTGTCTATGGTCAGATTCTTTTTTCTTTTGTTGTTTGCTCATTTCTCCAGCTATAAGATGATTTTAACACACTTTCTCAAGTTTTTGAGGTGTTTTGGGAATCCCCTTCTGGGACCTCAATTCTTCCAAGGTCTAATGAGAGGCTCTGACTGCTCTTCTGGTCTGTGCTATGGTCTGTGGAAGACCACAAGCACTCCCCTCTGCCCTGGAGCTCTAAGGAGGGTCTCTGCTCTGCTATGGTAGTATGGGGTCTAACCTTGCGACTTGGATCTGAGTATGGGCAAAGCAACAGACTCCTGCCTCAGGCATAGTGGAGAGACTTCTGCAGTCCTCGCTGGTCCCTTACCATCTGTGGGCTGAGCGCTCTGGAAGTAGCTACTGGGTGACTCTTCAGATTCCTAAGGCAGATCACTGAAGCCTGTGCTGACCTGGGTTCCATGTTCACTCTGGTGCAGTATAGTTTTCCTGCTGACCTTCCAAATTGTCCTTGGTGATCACTGGGCTGAGAGCTCTGGAAACCAACATGCCTCCCATCAAGGACGCAAGCACACCCAGGAACCCAGGAACCCCTCTGGCTATTCCTGGAAGGCTGGAGTTGGTGCACTCAGAAGGATGGGGTTGTGATCCAGTACCTTTCCAACCCAGGAGGAACAGACCTTTTCCACAGATCTTCTAAGGTGTCTTGGGCCAGAAAATTGTTTTAGTCAGTCTTTCTGGGAGTTCTGCCACTGTAGAATTTGGTTAGAGTCATACTTTTAAGGCATTTGGAGTGGTCTGGGGGAGAACTTCTGGGAATTCCTGTCTCAACTCCTATGTCTTGACTCTACCCTATAAACTCTAAATGATCTATTCTTTGTCAACTTGGTGGAAAGTTTGGTTCATCATTAGGCTTCTGGAATCATGCTGAGTCATTGAATTAGAGTTCCTAGAAGTTTCAGAGGGTTTTTTTAATTTTAAAATTCATAAAGCATAATTTGTTTAGTCATGTTGATGGATGAATGGCTACCTACTTTGTTTCCAGTTCTTTTATACAAAACAAAACCCTTCTATGAATATATTTGTACTTATGGATTCTTTCCTTGTTTAGACCTTTTCTTGGTGGATTATATATCGAGTCATGGAATCAGCACATGAAAGGTCATGGTTTAATGACTTTTAGAGCAAAATTCCAATTTTTTTCCCAGAATTACACTAAGTCCTGTCTCCACCAATGATTCATTGTTTTCTTATATTTCTACAGTCCTTGCAACATTTTCAATTTTTTTGTCTTCTTTACCAATCTGATTATTATGAGGCCAAATCTTAGTTTACATCATAGATGTTCCCCATTGTTTTGTCATATACCCTCTTCTCTTATCCCTTTATATACTGTTTTAACTGGTGACCTCATCAGTTTTCATGGATTTGTTTTCCATTTCTATATTGATCATTCTCAAAAATATCTACCCTACATTAACATTTCTTCTGACTTCCAATTTCACATCCCCAATTGCCTTTCAGATTTCTCAAGTTAAATGTCTAATAAACATGTTAAACTCAACAGGTCCAAACCCAAATTCATTATATTTTTCCCTGAAATCTCCCACCCCTGTTTTTCATATAGAGGGCAACAACATCCTCTCAGTCAGTAATGCTTACATCCTAAGAATCATTCTGGACTCCTCACTATTTCTTACCCTTAGATCCAATTTGTTGTTAAGGCCTATTGATTTCATCTTTGTATCATCTTTTAAATATGACCCTTCCTCTACTATGACACTTCCACCTATACAATACAGCTCTGATCATCTTATACCTTAATTCTTGCAATAGACTGAATTCTTTTATCAGAATCATTTTCTAAAACACATCAGATGATGTCATCCCTTACAAACTCCCATTTCCTATCACCTTGAGGATAAAAAACAAAATCCTCTTTGGCTTTCCAAACCCATCATAACCTAGTCCCCTCCAACTTTTTCAGTCTCCTTAGATAGACATTACTCCTGGACAGGATCTTTTCAATCTAGTAATACTGGCCCCCTGGGTATTCCTTAAACAAAACACTCCATCTCTTGTACCAGGTGTTTTCTCTGGCTGAGTCTCATGCCTGAATGCTCATCCTCCTCATCTCCACATTCCATAAATTCCTTTATTTCCCCAACATAAATTCCATCTTCTACAGAAAGCTATAGACTTCTCTGTTTTAATTATTTTCTAATTTTTTCCAGCTATGTAATGAAATGAATTGATTCCTCCCAGGGAGGATACTGAAGATTGGTTAAAGAGATTCAATTCAGTCTTGACATTTGAGTGACTGGCCATCCCAAAAGAGAGGTGCCTCTGAGCAGGAATGACTTGAGGGGAAAAAGGCAAGAATGAAATTATCTTTGATTTTTTTCTTTTTTTAAAAAAAATTATTTAAGGCAATGGGGTTGTGACTTGCCCAAGGTCACACAGTTAAGCAATTATTAAGTGTTTGAGGCTGGATTTGAGCTCAGGTCCTCCTGACTCCAGGGCTAGTGCTCTAACCACTGTGCAACCTAGCTACCCCAGAATACATCTCTTTGGCAAAAGGATGACCTTGTGAACCTCAGAGGGTCAGATTGGTAGCAACATCTATATGGGAACCAAGGACAAAATAGACACCCTGAAGTTAAGAAATTTTAGGACTCTATAAGGAGCCCAGTAAATAATACTTAAGAGGAACTTCATGAGAGGCTATAAAAGGGACAAAGCAAGAAGGAACTAAGAGTCTTCCTTTGCCTATGTACTCTCTAAACTTGAGTCTACTTTCTTCAGATTCTATATGCTATTGTTGGAGACTATTCCTGAATTTGGCAAGCAATAATTAATCGCACTCTTAAAAATATATTATTTTAGTGAACACCAGTTTATGTTCCTGTATTTCTGCAGCCCCTCCAACATTTTCCAGTTTTTTTCTTTTTTTGTCACCTTTACCAGTCTGATTCTTATGAGGAGAAATCTTAGTTTACATCATTGATGTCCCTCATTGTTTTGTCATATGCCTTCTTCTCTTATCCCTCTATACCTCTTTAATTAGTGATCCTAACAGTTTTCATGGATAATCAATCAGGTAAGCAAGCGTGCACATGCACACATGCACACACTCACACAAACATACATACACACATGAGGAAGTGTATTAACAATAACATTAAGAAAAAAATCACCAAACTTAAGGGGTGGAGCAAGATGGCATAGTAAGCTAGCATACTCCTGGGCTTTTCTCTACACATCGAGTGAAACTGCTACACAGACATTAAAGCTACAGATCTTGCCACAAAAAGATATCTTAACAAGTTTTCAAATACATACATGGTGGAGGAGCTTCAGTGAAGGTCTGTCTCTTCAGGGGGAAAGGGGAAGTAAAACTCAGCTAGGTGTGAGAACAGGAAAATCAGTAGGAAGCTTCAAGCCATAGTGCAGCCCAGAGCCCAGAGTCCAGAAGCTAGATTTCAGGACAGCAGGGAGAGTTCCATCCCCAGACAAAGTCTGAATCCTGACTATACTGGAACAACATACAGGATTGGTCTGGGGAACAAAAACACTGCATAGGCAGAACCTGGACATAAAAGGGGAAACAAAACCCTGCATAGGCAATACCTTGGCTACATAGACAACATCTTGGCAAGCAATGAGCCAGGGATTGGACTACAGACCCAACACAAAAAACTCAGGACTATTCTCCCTCTATACCAGGAACAGAGCTCAACAATCAAAATGGGCAAAACCCCAAAAAGAATGCCAATCATAGAAACAACTATTCTGGTAGAGATGATAAAAATGCCATCTCAGAGAAAGAGAAATATCAAAGGAGTCTATGGATTGGACTCAAATCCAAAACTTCATAGAAGACAGGAAGAAGAAAAATGAAAAAATGAAATGAAAACCATGCAGGAAAATTATGAAAAATTGAACAAAGAAATGAACTCCTTTAAAAGAAAAAATAACCAACTGGAAAAAGAATGCAATTCATCAAAAAATAAAATTGCACAACTGGAAAAAGAATTTAACTCAGGTAAAAGTCAAATTGACCAATTGGAAAAAAATGAAACTCATCTAAGAGTAAAATAAACCTACTAGAAAAGAAATGTGACTCAGCAAAAAGAAAATAAACCAAATGGAAAAGGAAAAGAACTCATTATAAAGTAAAATTAACCAACTAGAAAAGAAAACATAAAAAGCTAACTGAAGAAAATAGACTACAACAAATAGAAACTAAAAGATCTTTGAGATACCAAGATTCCATAAAACAACACCAAATGACTTTAAAAAATGAATAAACTTAAAATATCTTTTATAGAAACAAACAACCTGGAAAAGAGAGTCAGCGGAGATATTTTATGAATTATTAGTCTACCAGAAAACCTAGATTAAAAAAAGAGCTTGGAAATTATCTTTCAGGAAATGATCATAGAATACTGTTCTGATACAAAATAGTCTTAGAATATAGAACACCCCCAGAAAGAAACCCCAGGATAAAACCTTCAAGGACTATCATAGCCAAATTTCAGAATCGTGAAATAAAGGTGACATACTGCAAGTGGCCAAAAAGAAGTGATTCAAAACAAATGCAAACATTCAAAACATTCAAAAAAAATGCAAAACAAAAACAATCATTATTACACAGGACTTAATAGCTTCAACAGTAAAAGATCAGAGGGTATGGATGATGATATTTCAAAGGACGAAGGACTATGCATTATAACCAACAAGTTACTATGCTGCAAAATCCAATATTTTCTGTCAGGGGAAAAGATGACTTTCAGTTAAATAGAGGACTTCCCAAAATTTTATGATAAAAAGCCCAGAACTGAACAGAAAATGTAATCTTCAAATATGATTAAAGAGATACATGAAAAGGTAAATGGAGAGGGGAAAGAAAAATACTAGTCAAGAAGATTAGATAACAACCCTACAAGGGATGTAACTCTTAAGAATTGAATTTCATTTTCTCTTAGGATAGTTAAAAGGTTGAATATAGTTAAATGACTTTGTGACTAAATGACTAAAATGACTTCATTATCTTTGAAACAAATTTTAGTATATCTGATTGTGGATGATCAGACCAAAGCAATCTCAGAATGCTCTATTACAGGTCAGGTACAAATATTCCAGATGAACTCCTGGGTTGTTTACTCTAAATTTATGTATCTCACATTCCTTTTAAGCTACTTTAGGACCATGGCTGGAGTGCTAATGGGATATTTTGGTTGGGGAGGGTTGTAAAGTTATGTTTGGATTATTATAGAAAAGGAGGGAGAGAGTGTATTTAGAAGGACTGGACATGAAAGCATTATGAAGATATTTTGATTTGCTTAAAACTTTGGCTACCATTGGAGTGGTATAAATGACTCATGAAATGATTTGACTTTGCATGATGCTTTGAACCCATGGGATTGTGTATCCAAGAAGGGTACTTGAAAAGGGAATTAAGGTATAATGTGATTATGATTTGATGTGATTTATAACTCTTGAGAAATGTATTTCTAATGAGTCAGAAGAGGGGAGGGTACTTAGTGACTATGAGGCAATGCTGCTTCTCAATCAATAAATCGATCAAATTTTGAGAATAGTACTTCTATAGGACAGATAAATGAAGGATATTTTGGCAAAGGGGCTGTAAGTACAAAACAGGGTTAAAAGAATAAAAACATAAAAAGGAGGGTATACCAGAAGGCTTAGAATTATTGGATAAATAACACCAGGTGAAGTGACACAAAGACCTAATATTGTGGAGGGAAAGAAGAGAGGATGTGAACCCCGAGTAAATCTAGTCAATAGATTTGGCCCAGAGAGGGAAATTATACATTCTCAATTTGCTTTAAAAATCTATCCTATAGACCAGCTAAGCACCTATAGGCACAGTAGATGGAACACTGACCCTGGAGTCAGGAGGAACTGAGTTCAATTCCAGCCTCAGACATTCAATAATGACTTAGCTGTGTGATTTTCGGCAAGTCACTTAACCCTATCCTATCCTACAGGGAAGTAGGGGGAAGGAAAGGGAAAGAAAGAGGAAGAAGGGATTGATAAAAGGGAAGGTGAAGGTAAAAGTAAAGTTAAAATTTAAATTTAAATGAAAAATTAAATGGAAAAGGGAGCAAAACACTGGCAAGTAGGAATAAGATGAAAGGAAAGAAAAAATGTATAAACAGGGAAGAGCATGGAGGGAAATACAGAAGTAGTAATCTTAACTGTAAATGTGGATGGATTGAACTCTCCCAAAAAATGGAAGCAGATGGCAGAATGGACTAAAAACCAGAATCCACATTGGAAGCAAAGAGATACACACAGGGTAGGGGTAAAAGGCTGACACAAAATATACCATGCTTCAGCAGAAGTAAAAGAAAAAGCAGGAGTAGTGACACTGATTTCAGACAAAGCAAAAGGAAAAATAGGTCTCATTAAAACGCACTGTAAGCAATGAAGTTATATAATTATTAAACATATATGCACCAAGTAATGTAACATCCAAATTTTTAGAGGAGAAGCTGAATGAATTATAAGGATACACAAACAATAAAACTTTAATGATGGGGAACCTCAACCTCCTCTCAGAATTAGGTAAATCTTAGCACAAAATAAACAAGAAGGAAGCTAAGAAGGTGAATAAAATCTTAGAAAACTTAGATATGATAGACCTCTTGAGAAAACTGAATGGGGATAGAAAAGAACATACGTTTTTCTTTGTAGAACATGGCACCTATACCAAAACTGACCATGTATTAGGGCATAAAATCTTATAATCAAATGAAGAATGGCAGAAATAATAAATACGTCCTTTTCAGCTCACGATATAATAAAATTACATGTAATAAAGAGACATAGATAAACTAAAAAATAATTGGAAACTAAATAACAATTTTAAAGAACAAGTGGGTCAAACAACAGAACATAGAAATAATCAGCAATTTAATTCAAGAAAATGATAACAATGATGAGATATCATATCAAAATTTATGGAATACAGCCAAAGCAGATCTTAGGGGAAATTTTAATATCTCTAAATGCTTATATGAATGAAATAGATGAAGAGGAAATCAATACCCACTTGGGTAAGAAACTAAAACAGCTACAAAAAGAACAAATTTAAGATCCCCAATTAAATATCAATTTAGAAATTTTGGAAATCAAAGGAAAGATTAATAAAATTGAAATCAAGAAAACTATTGATCTAAGAAATAAAATCGAGTTGGTTTTATGAAAAAAACTAATAAAATAGATAAACTTTTGTTTAATCTGATTAGCAAAAAAAAATTACCAGTATCAAAAACTAAAAAAGTGAACTCACCACCAATGAGGAAGAAATTAAAGAGATAATTGGAGCTATTTTTGTCCAACTATGTGCCAAAAAATTTGACAACCTTATTGGAATGGATGAATATTTACAAAAATTGCAAACTACCCAGCTTAACAGAAGAGGATAAAATACTTAAGCCTATTTCAGAATAAGAAATTAAGTAAACCATCAATAAACTTTCAAAGGAAAAGGTCTCCCGGCCTGGATGAATTTACAATTGAATTCTACCAAACATTTAAGGAAAAATTAAATCCTATTCTATATAAACTATTTTTAAAAATTAGAAGAAAAAACAAGAGAAGTTCTTCCAGATTCCTTTTATGACACCAATATGAGTACTGAACCTAAATGAGAAAGAATCGAAACAAACAATGAAAATTATGGCCTGATCTCCCTAATGAAGATTGATGCAAAAATCTTAAATAAAATTTTAGCAAAGAGATTTACAGTAAGCTGTTACTAGGAGGATTTATACCAGGTAGGCTGGGGTAGTTCAGTATTAGGAAAACACTCAACATAATTGGACATATCAATAACAAATCCCAACAGAAATCATATGATTATCTCAATAGATGCTGACAAAGCCTTTGACAAAATATAACATCCATTTCTATTAAAATACCTGAGAATGTAGAAATAAGTTGAGTTTTCCTTAAAAATAATGAGGCTCTATCTAAAACCATCAACAAATGTTATATGTAATGGTGATAAAGTAGGAGCATTTAAAATAAGATCAAGGGTGAAATCAGGATGCCCATTATCACCATTTCTACTTAATTTAATATTAGAATTGTTAGCTTTAGTAATAAGAGAAGAAAAAGAAATTGACAAAATCAGAATTGACAATATGGAAGCAAAATTTTCACTCTTTGTAGATGATATGATAGTATACTTAGAGAACCCTAGAAAATCATCTTAAAATAACTACTTGAAATGAACAAATTCAGAACAAGGATATAAAATGAACTCACATAAATCATTAACATTTCTATATATAAATAACAAAGTCCAAGAGCAAGAGATAGAGAAATTACATTTTGAGTAACTGCAGAAAATATAAAATGCTTGGGAATTTACCTCCCCAGACAAACCCAGAAAATGTATGAACACAATTACAAAACACGTTTCACACAAATAAATTCAGTTCTAACAACTGGAAAAGTGCCAACTGCTCATGGTTAGACTGAGCTAATATAATAAAAATGACAATTCTATCCAAATTAAAAACTTTTTCAGTACCATATAATCAAACTGCCAAATAATCATTTCACATAGCTAGAAAAAATTATAACAAAATTGATTTTCCCACTTAACCCCATTTGCCTTGCAAAAAACCCCTAAACCTCCCCCTGCAAAATCCCAAAATTCATTTGAAGCAACAAATGGTCAAAAATATCAAGGGAACTGAAAAAAATATGTAAAGGAAGGTGGCCTACCTCTGTAGCAGCAGTCATCAAAACTACTTGGTACTAATTAAGCAATAGAGTAATGGACCAGTGGACAAAGGAAACAGTAGT
Organism: Macrotis lagotis; assembly: GCF_037893015.1. Taxonomy (NCBI): domain Eukaryota; kingdom Metazoa; phylum Chordata; class Mammalia; order Peramelemorphia; family Peramelidae; genus Macrotis; species Macrotis lagotis. The sequence continues at coordinate 298,229,873 of NC_133666.1, forward strand.
AAATGACTATAGTCATTTATTGTTTGACAAATCAAAAGACATTAGCTTCTGGGATAAGAAATCACTAAAACTGCTGGGGAAACTGGAAATTGGTTTGGCAAAAACTAGGCAAAGACCCACATATCATATCCTATAACAAAATAAGGTCAAAATGGATACAAGATTTAGACTACAGTATTAGACCAATTAACAGATTGAGAAATACTCTCTCTGTCAGACCAATGGAAAAGGGAGAAATGTATGACCAAGCAAGAAATAGAGTACATTATACAATTCAAAATGGATGATTTTGACTGTATTAAATTAAACAGTTTTTGCACTAATAAAACCAATGCTCCCAAGATTAGAAGGAAAACAGAAAGCTGGGAAACAATTTTCACAGCTAGGGATTCTGATAAAGGTCTCATTTCTAAAATATACAAATAATTGAATCAACTTTATAAGGTTACAAGTCATTTCCCAGTTGGCAAATGGTCAGAAGATATGAACAAGTAGTCTTCAAATGAAGAATTTAAATCATATGAAAAGTGCTCCAAATCATTATTAATTAGAGAAATACAAATCAAAACAACTATGAGGTATCATCTTACACCTATTATATTGGATAAGATGACCAAAAGGGAAAACCATCACTATTGGAAAGGTTGTAGAAGGATTGGGACATTAATGCACAATTAGGGGTGTAGTGAACTAATCCAACAATTCTGGAGAGCAATATGGAACTATGCTCAAAGAGCAATAAATATTGCACATACCCTTTGAATCAGTAATACTATATCCAGAAGAAATCATAAAAATGGGAAAAGTTCTACATGTTCCAAAATATTTGTAGCAGTTCTTTTTGTATGGCAAAGAATTGGAAATTGAGGGAATGCCCATCGATTGAGGAATGACTGAACAAGTTATGGTACATAAATGTTATGAAGTACTATTGTTCTATAAGAAAATATGAATGGGTGGACTCTAGATAAGAATGACAGAATTACAGGAACTGATGCTTAGCTAAAGGAGCAGAACCAAGAGAACATTGTACACATGGACAATAAAATCATAAGTTCATTGACTTTGATAGATGCAATTCCTACCAGCAGTTCAAAGAGCTGTTATAGACAACACTATTCAGATGAAAAAACAAAACAAAACAAAACAAAACAAACAAAAACAAACCTAAGAATCTGAATGAACACTCTATTCCCTTAAAAATTTTTTTCTTATGTTTTATCCTTTTTATCCCATGGTTTTCTTTCCCCCCTTAGACCTAAGTCCTCATTAGTCAATATGCTTAACACAAATATACATATACAAAGTTCTAGACTGTTTGCCACTGAGGGGAAGCGGAGAAGGGAAGGTGGAAGAAAATTGTGTAACGTGAAAATATGCAAGTAGATGAATGTTGAAATCTTTCTGAACATATAATTGGAAGAAATAAAATAAATCATCAATCAATCAATCAAAAAAAAAAAAAGAACACATCCCCACCTCTCAGGGATACTTTTAGAACACTGAGGGGAGAAGTAATAACTGATTTCTGGAAACTGGATCTGCCATTGTGAATTAGGGTTTGGAACAGTCATCCTAGAGAGGGTACTACATAAGAACATACAGAATAAAGACAAAAAAGAATATTAAGTAGTTCAATATGACGTACTTTGAAAGAGAGGGAATTAGCTGTTGAATATATTGGCAAGGGTTGCAGAAAGCAACTTGTGTCTACCTGATAAGTTTTCTGTGAATTGGCCATGCCTTGAAGTTAATTTTATATTTTGGGTTGAAGTCTCAAAGTCAGCAATCGAATACTGATTGACTTAATTCTTTAAAAAAAAATGTCACTACCTGTAGTAAATGCCAAATGTAACTGACACCTGCTCTCAGTGCATAGGGAAGTATTGTTTTGATAGATGAAGTTGTATTTCACAAACTGAACGTGAATGACCAGATTTTAAAGTGAGAATATAAAGCATCAGCTAAGTGCACTGGAAAAAGAAGTGACTTGGATCCAGAAAGACATGAATTTAAATCCTGTCTCTAACACATACTGAACCTGAAATGCACGACTCTTAATATTATAAATTTCAGAGCAGGTGCTTGCCTGTATTGGTAGAGAGTTTTTTCATGAATAGTTCCCTACACTGATGAAATGTGTGCATGTACTGATTAAAATGAATGGAGGGTCATTTTATGATTCTAACCCCAAGATATACTATCCTCTGATCCACCCACCCCCATTCCAAAAGGAATTAATTAAACTTTTCTCTTTGTCCAGAGCAAATGCTTAACTTCCTCACAGTTGATATTACTCATGTAGAATAAGGTCTGGGTTCCAAGTAAAGTTCCTTTTTTTAGGGAAGCTAAGTAGCATTGTTTAGGTTCCTAGACTCACTATGTATGGATCATGTATAAAACTTTTCTTGGAATCATCAATATTTCTAATTATCTCTTCTCAGGTCAAAAAATAGAAATATACTTATTCCATATTTTATTATTAAAGAATTTTTATCTCAAAAGACTTTTATTTTTAGCTTAAAATTTTATGTAAACTAGAACAAAAATTTGATTTTTAGGTATGTAGTGACTCAGGTCCCACTCAAAGCCATATTTAATCCTGGGTCAATGCAGTGTGCATTTTATAGCAGTTTAACAAAAAACTAATTTAATTTAGACTTTTGGACATAATATACTTTTATATATTATAGCATAATATTATTATTTAAATAATTCTGAATACTATTACATTTCTTAAGGGATATACAGGAAGAATGTAGGGGAGGAAAATCAGTGAAAATTTCATATAGAAAGTAGTGTTTAAGTTGTACTTTGAAGAAAGAGAGGGAGTCTAGAGAGTGAATTCCAGCCTGTGAAAAGATAAGAGCAAAAGAGACTCAGCCTTGCAAGTGAGGAATACAGAGAAGACCATGTGATCTGCTTTGTCTCCACATCCCTCTAGGAGTGGCCCTCAATCCAATTCTGTGTGATAGTGAATAAAGAATTTGGAAAGAGATGGTGATTTATGTGGTAATTCCCAATAGACAAAAACCTGTCTGCCTCATGGAATATTATTTGAAATCTATTTTGGAAATGTGGTATTCTGTCAGATTGATCGAAGACTCCTAGCTGGGAATGTTTAATTATCACCTAATTAAAATTAGCTTTCATTCTTGTCTTTATGTATGCTCTAAGAGTTGCCATTGGCTGAAATGAATCTTTCCTGAGTGACAGCTGTCAATGGGACATATGCAAATGACAAATAATGTGACAGGCTGAAGATAAAAGTTTTAACCTTTATATTGTCCTACTCCAGGATTCCTCTGCTTCTTACTAAGGGTCTAGACAAATGTATCATCTATCTTTTATGCTGATTTGAGCATTTCTAGATAAGCACTGAGTAATGTATTGACTCTAGTTTAGGCCATTATATAGTGTTTAAAATAACTTAGCCCCAGATAATGAACAATCTAATCTCTATCTTAGACTTTACTCTTTATGGAAATCTGAGGATACTGATTCAATCCCCCTGGGGAGAAAGGGTATTGGCAAGCTAAGTATCATTGGTCCAGTACAGTTCTTTCTGAAGGGTTCTATAAAGCAACTTATTCCTCCTCTTAGTGAAATCCTTAGTATTGCCACTAAGCTTAGTAGAAAGGGGAACCTAGTGGTATAGTGTTATTGGCTCACTCCATTGTGGTTGTTCACTTGTGTCCAATTCTTTGTGACCCCATCTTTGTGTCAAAAATACTGGAGTGGTTTCCCATTTCCTTCTCCAGCTCATTTTACACAGGAGGAAACTGAGACAAATAGAATTATGTGACTTGCCCAGAGTTACACAGTTAGTAGATGTCTTTTTTTAAATTTGGTTTTTCAAGGCAATCAGATTAAATGACTTTCCCAAGGTCACACAGCTAGGTAATTAGTAAGTGTCTGAGATTGAATTTGAACTCAGGTCCTCCTGACTCCAGAGCCAGTGCTCTAGCCACTGTGCCACCTAGCCGCCCCCTAGTAGATATCCGATGAAGATTTGAACTCCTGTTCTATTTTGACTCCAGGTTCACACACTATTGAATGTGCTACTAATCCTCTCTTCTATATAGACTTTCAAAACTATGCTTAGTTGTAATCAATAATGAGAGTGACCTGAGCCAGCTCAGGAAATTGGTTTCTTATGAATTTTGTTTGGATTCAATTATCCCTATGCCAGCCACTCCCCAATTTTTATGTAGCATCCCTCTGTACTATCTTTCCAATTAGATACACACAGTTTTGTTCCTTGGTAATGGGGGAAATGTTATTCTCAGATTCTAGGGTACATTGTGGGCCTGGACTAAAATCATAGACTCACAGTCTCACCAATGACCTTCCTTTTAACAAGTCAGCCAAAATTAGCTCAAAGGAGATCTTTTACTAAGAAGAAATAATGATAATTTTCAGGTGTAGTTTCTGGGTTGAACAAAGAGATGAATTAATGGATTCAGAGATGTAGAGTTATGGTGGGCATATAGAATTTATTACACTTCTCCAAGTGGACTGGTTTCTAAGAACTAAAAAATATGAAAGGATAAACAGAACTTTTAAAGCAAAAGCCAATAAAGGACGGATGAGTTCTGAAAGATTGGGAGGTCTTGGTGGGAGTATGCTTCTGAGGAAGTATGATTTGGGAAATCATGTCATATATAGTCATGAATAATTTGCTCATTATTTGAACAACACAATTATTTCAATATTCTTTGTGCCTCAGTAGTCCAGATGTTTCTGATCCATGTCTGGGGCATGTCAACTTTGACAGTGTTTGGGGAAATATATACTACCCAGAGTATATGGTATGGGGAAACTTTTGATCAGATAGAGTATGCAAGATAGTTTCTATCAGTTCAAGGAGAGACATAAAACAAGTTGTCCCAGAGATGGTAGAACAAAATGTTTTCTTAAGTTAAAGTGGGCTTTGTAGGGAGAAAGTTGGAAAAGTACAAGTTAACTATTTGCTTTTTGTTCAGTATTTCAACTTCATCAATAACAATAGATTTTAAAGATTTTAAGTCTGGGTCACACTCACCTATTAATACATACTACACCTATGGGAAGAATAGGTACAAATTTAGAGTGCAGGTGTATTGAGGCACACATATATCAAGAGAAATCATTCTTCCAGTGCTGTAGGGCATCAATGTACTTTCTCTCCTTATATGGTCCTCAAGCTGTTTCCCCACTGGTTAGAGGTCAGAGGAGTCTCCTAGATGAGTACCCAGGGTCTGCTCTTCTCCATGGTTTGTCTCTGAATTGCTAGGGTTAGTTCTTTCCTTAATTCATCTTTCTTTGATGGCAGAGGTCTTGCTCCAGTGGAAGAAAATATATCTCACTTGAAATAGTAGGCTTAAAGGTAAAATAAATGTAGTCTGCAGTTGTATGGAAATAAAGTGAAACTCTCAGTCTGATTCTATCTCACCTCCAGTTCCATCCAAACTTTTTGAAGATATTTACTAGAAACCTTTACCCCTTCCAAGATGGTTTGATAATATTCACTCTAGGGAAACAAATCCACAGGAACAGATGATCTTAGGGCAATAATGAGGTTTCCTCAGTTATGATACTCTTTCCCCAAATCACTTCATGCCCTTCCTATTATTCAACTTCTCAAAAATTGAAAGTAACTAGTAGCCTCACCTGACAGTGTCCTTTAGCTGACTGCTCTAAAGCTGTGTAAAACCCCATTTATGAATATATCTCCAGCTGTTCTAAGCAGTTGATAGCTGCTTGGAAATTATCAACTGATGCCAATTAAACTCTTTATCTTCTAACTTGAACTCTTGATTTATTGACTTGCAGTGGAAGAGACCTGGGTGGGAGGAGTTACTCTCCAAGAAGTTCTTCGGATCTCTCAGCTGAGGAATTCCTTCACCTTCGTTGAAGCTTTTTCCAGCCTCAAAAGTCTGTGTCTGTGTCACTACAGAAATTATGTCTGTGTTTTTGCTGGCTATATCTTCCTGATACTTCAAACCCTAACAATGCGAAGAATTATCCAACTGTCTCCAGTTAGAAATGATATCTCCTACTCATTCACATATCTGCAGTTACCATGGTTGATGGAAGAGAGGGGAGGAAGACATTTTCTCTGGGTCCCCAAAGGATGAAGATCAATTGTTACTTGGAGATTTAGTTCTTCCTTTCCAATTCAATCAGAATTTTTTCACACCCCTTGAAGGGATGAAAGAGTAGACACATCTTTATACTTAGTTTAATCAGTCTATCTCTCCTACAAATATCCTGTTGAAGAAACATCAGCATTTGTGTCAAAAAACATAAAAATTCAAAGTCATATTTAAAACTCTTATCTCTTACTCCTTTAGCTAAACAGATGACAAATATTGTTGATTCTGTCCTTATCTTACATCTACCCTTTCTCTCTACTCACATGACCACCCAGAAAATTCAGACCTTCATTCCACCATTGGTGGAATATTACAATAGCTTCGTAAATAATCTCTCTGCCTCAGGTCTTTCTTCATGTAGTCATATAATTAATATTATTCAAATATAGTTCTGACCATGTCACTTTGTACCCAAAAGCCTTCAGTGACTCCTAGTCATCTCTGAAATAAAATTTTGACATTTAAAGTCTCCTGCAGTTTGGCTCTCTGATTAACTTTTCTGATGCATTTATGGTTAGTTCATATTAAATACTATATTCCATCCCAACAGACCTAGAGGCAGGATATGCTATTTCTCACCTCCAGGATTTTACAAGGACTGTTTCCCAAAGTTGGGAATGTGTTCTTTCTTCACCTTTGTCCCTAAGAATCATCAGCTTTCTTTAAAGGCCAAAAGTTCTAATATCCCTCCTTCTAAAATTACTATGAATTTTCTTATTTGTTGGTATATTGTATCCACCAGGTGAAATGTAGCTACTAGAGGTTCCCTTCTTAACTTTGTATTTCTACCTAGTGCGTCACAGAATGTCTTACATATGATATTACAGAAGGCAAAATTTGAGGGTTGATAGGGACCTCACAAATGTTTGTTGGATTTGATAAAAATTGGAATTAAAGTTTCAATATAATAGAACTGCACCATAATGGCATGGTGCTATTTATAAATGAGCCTTTCTTATGGGATTTGTGAAATCCTATTGTTTAGTGTACTACCTTATACTAAATTCTACTGTATAAATATTAGTGTTAGAATGAGGTTGTATTCTACCAGTGAGAGTCAAGAATTTTTCAGCGTTAGGTAAGACCATATGGCTTCTGAGGTCCCTTCCAGCACAGACATTCTGTGTTTCTAGAATTCTTTTTGAGTGCCTGCTATATGCTCAGGACTTAATAGGTATTCTGGATGATATGAGAAGAATGGTGGAAGTAAGTAAAAAAAAAAGTCCTGGGTCTGGAGTCAGGATAACTAGAATTGAGAAAATTTAGGACACCAAAATCCCAGTACATGGCAAACATAGAACTCCCAAGGCACCAAAGTTAACTTTATTAAGGGGGCATAATCACCAAATGAAGGACAATCAGATAAATAATGGAAATTGGTCTCATCTACTGGGCCCTGATGTACAGTGAGTGAAATATTCTCTCTTCAAATCAGTAAAGCCTGTTTCCTTTTTATAGAGTTTAACTTTATGGAATGAGGAGCCTGAACCAGGGAACTTGTACTGATTCATGCTAGGGTAGTGAGGAAAGGGGTAGAGTGAGAGAACACACCAGGGGAATTAGCAGCTAGTTGATATTCAAACTTACCGCAGTTAGGAGAAGGGGTTTGGAGCTGTGACATTTTCTCTTGCTATGGCTCAGATTCCTTGTCAAGGTTTTTGAGTCTCCCTAAGGCTTTTTTCATTTAGCAGTTTGGTAAAATTACTATATGTCTTTCAGTGGCTACTGTTCCATGTACTAACTATATTACTGGGAACAAGTCACTTCATGTCTCCAGGCCTTGGCCTCTTCAACTGTAAAATGAGGTGATTCACCTCAATATTCTCCAGTATCCCTACCAGTCCTAAACCCCTCCAGACTCAGACCTGGCCTCGAGGCATTTGTAGTCTAATTTGAGAATAGCAATTTAAGACTTTTAAGTTGATTAAAGAAACTTGAAGATGATGTGTTGGAGACCAGGTGAGAAAATACTGCCTTCTGGTTAAGGCAAAAGAGGCTTAAGGAAGAAGGCAAAAGGACAAGTCCCCTTGAGAGGATTTCTGCAAAGCATTCCATGGAAATAACCAGTTTTAAGAATGTGTTCTCAACCTGTACATTTGCAGGTTTTGAATGAAGATGTCTTTAGCATATCATGAGGTGATTTCAATAGTGTATGTGTCACATTATTAATTTGGATAAATTGTACCAGATGATGAGAGACATTCTTCTGAATTACTCTAGCTGTTTTTGTTTTGCTTTTGCAAAATAGAATCATGATACAAAATGTACTGCATTCCATTTCCACTTTAATCTGTAAAAGGTAATTTAAGACCATATAATCTGATAGCTACAGATATGATTGCAGTTTATAAATATGCCAAGGTCTCCAGATGAAGGCATATCCTATATCAGAATGGTGCACCAAACCTATTTTGTTTTTCATTGCTAGCATCTAACTAGTCTGTTCCCCACAACCTGTGTGATAAAAAAAAAAACTCACTGGAGAGGTGCCTAAAAACTGAAATGAATCAACTTTTATGCTTTTAAAAAAAGGCAAAATGATACCTCTAGAAATTGATAAGATCTCCTAAAATTGTCCCTGATTATTGCCCTGATGGAATGTTCAATTCCATTATGGTTGATTATCACCCCATGTTGTTAATGTGTATAATATTCTTCTGCTCCTGTTTATCTCACTCAGCATCAATTTCAAGCAAGTCTTTCCAGGCTTTTCTAAAACCCGGTCCCTCATGATTTCTTATACAATAATAGTTTTCCTTCACTAACATATACTGCAATTTGTTCAACCATTCAGTTGATGGACATCTCAATTCCTAATTCTTTGCCACCACAAACAGAGCTGCTATGAATATTTTTGTATATGTGGGATTCTTACTCTTTTCATGATCTCTTCAAGATACAGATCCAGTAGTGGTCTTGCTGGACCAAAGTGTATGTACATTTTTTTTTATCCCTTTGGGCATAATTCCAAATTGCTCTCCAGAAAGGTGGGATGAGTTCATAATTCCACCAACAATGCATTAGTGTCCCAGATTTCCCACATCCCTTCCAATATCGATTATTATCCTTTCTGGTCATATTGACCAATCTGAGACATGTGAGGTGCTTTAATTTGCTCAAAGATGCTTTAATTTTCATTTCTCTAATCAATAATGATTTAAAGGAATTTTCACATGACTATAGATAGCTTTGATTTCCTCATCTGAGAATTGCCTTTGCATATCCTTTGACCATTTGCCAATTGGGGAATGACTTGCATTGTTTTTTATAAATTTGACTCAGTTTTTATATAGATTTATATTTTAGAAAAGAATCCTTTATCAGAAATACTAGTTGTAAAATTTGTTTCCCAACTTACTACATTCCTATTGATATTGCTTACAATAGTTTTGTTTTTGCAAAAAAAACTTTTTATAATTTAATGTAATCAGTTTGATTTTTATAATGTTCTCTATCTCTTTGGTCATAAACTGCTTCCCTTTCCATAGAGCTGACAGTCAATTATTCCTTGTTTTCCTAATTTGTTTGTAATATTGTCTTTGCTGTCTAAATCCTGCATCCATTTTGACCTTATCTTGGTATAGGGTGTGAGATGTTGATCTAATCCTAGTTTTTGCCATATTATCTTACATTTTCCTTAGTGCTTTTTTTATTGAAGAAAGAATTCTTATCCTGGAAACTGGACTCTGGGTTTATGAAACAGTAGAATACTCTAATCATTTCCTGCTGCATCTTTTGCACCTAATTTATTCCACTGATCCACTATTCTATTTCTTAGCCAGTACCAGACAATTTTGATAACTGATGGAAAGTTCTAAATTTTATCAAAAGTTAGTGAAATTTAAAGATTGAGCTTTCTTTTCCCTAAGCAAGTTCATGGACATCAGGAAATCTACTAAAAAAATCCCTGGGTTTCCAAGTTAAGAAATCTTGCATTATATGAAGGACCACATTCAGAGAAAGGAACACTTTTAACCTGTAAAGAATAGGTTTAATAAATGGTGCTCTTCAGAATTAAATTCTAGAATGAAACACAACATTCTCAATATTCATCAATCAATTAACAAGCTTATCAAATGCCTCAAATGAATCAGGCTCCAATCAGGCATCAGGCTTTAGAGCATAAAGGTACCCCCCCCCAATATCTGCTCTCATTCAGCTTGCTTATTTTGAGAAAGACTCATATGTTCACCTATAAATATAAGCAAAATATTGGTTTGACCACTTATTAGCCATGTAAACTTGATCAAACCAGATGGTTCTTGGAAGAGTTTGCTCTGGAGCCAGGAAGATTATATTTAGATCACATGTTAGAAATTTTCTAGTTCTGTGATTCTGTGAAATTCACTTAAGTTTTATCAGCCTCAGTTTCTTTATCTGTAAAATGAAGATAATAATAGCACTTAACTCCCAAGGTTGTTGTAAGGATGAAATGAAATAATATTTGTAAAGCACTATGAATTATTATTAGTTAACTAGCTATTCAAATTCTCTGGCTTATAATTTCATTTTATAAAATGGAGATGAAACTTATATTACCTTCCTCCCAAGATTTTTCGTGGATGCAAAGGATTTTATTACTAGGTCCAAATATTAATTGCATCTTTTAATTTCTCTAAGTTTGTAGTGGGAATACAAGCAGGAAAAGAGGACATTGAAAGGGAAGGTGTTATGTAAGAGTAAGGGGTTACATGGAGCAATGAAGCCCAAAGTTCTTTATTAAGGTTGGAAGACAGATAGACTCCTATCTATTTCACCCAGCCCTACCTTTTCATCCTATGTCTAAGTACTACCTAATCAAAAGTCCCAGGTTAAACACTTGTCAAATAATACTGTTTGGAAATCCTATCCTTTATCAATTTAAGGAACCTTATCTAGTCTGACTGACCAGCCTACTAGTAAAGAGTCCTCAAAGACATATATACTTTTTTATAACATTTGGACTTAAAATGTTCCCAGCAAGGTAGGACTTCACTTCATTGACCGAGCTTCCATGCCACAAATAGCACTTATGTGAAGGATCAGTTGTCATCCTCCAAACATATTTGAACAGCTGATCACACCCAGCCATTCACTTGGTTGAGAAGTTTGACACTTATTTTATAGAAAAAATGATACTATTCACTGACAGGTGAGTTCCCTCTTTCTTATCTCCCATAACTCAGATGTCTTCTGCCACTATCTTCTCCATCACCTCCATCTCCTATGATGAAGTAGCATTATTTCTTACCATGGCTAACTCCTCTACTTGTTCAAGTCACCTCATTGCATCCTATCTCCTCCAGCAGGCCAGCACTTTTTGTAGTTTCCTACTCTTACCTATTTTCAATCTTTTCCTGCCTACTGGCTCACTCTCTAATGACTACAATCATTCCACCAACCTGAAACCATCTGCACTTGATCATTCCATCCACACTATTATCTATCTACAATTGATACCTCCACTTTTTTTCCTCTCAATCTTTTCTTAACCCCTTACAATCTGGCTTCTGATTTTTATCATTCCACTGAAAGTGTACTCTTTAAAGAGACTGCCAAGTTTCATGACCTTTTCTCAATCCTTGTTCTTGTTGAGCACTCTGCATCCTTTGACATTGTTGATCACCCCTCCTCCTTAATATCCTCTTTTGTCTATGTTTTTGGCACACCACACTGTTCTGCTGTACCTGTTCTACTTACGTCATTACTTCTTCTGTATCCATTTCTGGATCACCTTCCAAATCATGCTCCCTTATGTAGATGTTCTTCTATCCTGGGCTCTTTTCTCTTCTTCCTCTATACTACTTCACTTGGAGATCTCATCAGCTCTCAAGAATTTAAATACAAACTCTATGCTGATGATTCTCAAATCTACCTATGCTTCTCCAAACTCTCAGCTGACGTCTAATCTTGACTCACTAATTGTTTCAGAATCTTGAACCTTATGTTTAGGTTATAAATTAAACTTTTTGTTGTCTTATATTTTTTGACCTAAAATTTTCTTTCACTTTTGGAACTGTATCTCCAATCCCAAACCATTAACAATCAACTATGAGTATTTTATTGTAGGGCTGGAATTTTTCTAAGTCTTAGTTAAATGTGCATAAACAAAGGCAGTTGTGATATAATGAATATTAAAGGGAAGATATTTGAGACAGAAATAACTGGATTGGAGATCTACCTCCAAATATATACTAGTTATGTGACTCTATTGTTGTTGTTTGGTCATGTCCAGTTCTCCTTGAGTTCTTTGGATTTTTCTTGGCAAAGATACTACAGTGGTTTGCCATTTCTTTCTCATCTGGATTTTATAGATGAAGAAACTAAGGCAAACAATGTTGAATGTCTTGCCCAGGGTCACATAACTAGAAAGTATCTGAAGTCACATTTGAACTCAGGTCTTCATGACTCTAGACATGATACACCTTCCACTGCACCACCCTTGTGTCACTGTATAAATCTTATAACTTATTAGTACCCTGACCAGCTCTCTTTAATTCTATTAATTATAGGGCAAGAGTTTCTCCTTCTATGGAAGATATATCTTCAAGGAGATTTCCCTATATAAGCTAATGAAAACACAAGTTCAGAACAAAAAAATATTTATAAAGGCCTATTGATTTATTCATCAATGCTCTGTCTAATTCTTGGGGGGGGGACCTTCTAGATTGGGAGAGAGGGTTATTTCAAAGACAAATTGTTAAAAAAAAAACTATAGTTTTGCCTGCTGTGCATATATGGAGAGCTTTGAAAGATCTTCATATTAGTGAGTTTAATTTATTCTAGAGAGGACTTTTGGAACTACAGTCTGTAAGTTTTTTAATAAAAAAAAAACTCAGGATCATATAAAAGATATTGCTTCTGTCTTCAAGAATATTCCAGTTAACTTGAAAGATAAACTAGCTATCATATGCAATATGAGAAATTAGAGAGTGACAGTGTGAAATAATGTGACAACTACAGATTATCTAAGATGTTGTTCAGAGGAAGAAAGATGATTTTAAGGGTCTCCTCTCTCCTAAGATTCAATGATTCTCATGAATACATTGCTGCTCTCCAGTATAAGAAAACTGAGTGTATAATTTTTCATAATTATTCCCTGGTAACAGATGTTTGCTGTCTGTAGAGGCCAGGAAGGGCCTAATCCTGGGGTTTTCAGTGAGACAGGAGAGTCCTTAGAGCTCAAGTGAGGGAAGACATGGAAGTGGAGAGGGCAGAAATGGAGCAGAATCAGTGGTCACTCTATTTGCCCCCAGTTCTGCAAAGAAAACCTTCATGCTATTACCAGCTACTTCTTGGGGCACTGACTGTGACTCTGCTCTTCCATCCATGGGAATAGGCCTTTTCCAATTGTTAAAAGAAGAAAAGGCACCAGAGATGAATAGCACAATATTACACCTTAGTTCTTTCTCCAAATGTCAACATTTATTTTATTTTGAATTTGCCCCTCCCACTCTATCAATCCAGAAGTATTCTGGACAATTCTGGAAACCATAGCAATAATTTCAGATTTCAAAGATTTCACTAAAAGAACAAACAAAATCAACAATAGTTTTAATTAAAGACTACTTGAAAATGTATATTAGTTTTTTGAGAAAAGGATTGTCTTTTAAGTCAAAGAATGTGAAATGAAACACCTCACCCCCAATTAGGTAGTTTGGTCAATCTCTCTCTAACCCACCTGATGAAATTATAGAATGTATAAAGGGCATGTAATAGACACAAACATGTGCTAATGTCTTAAATGAAATACAAGGAAAGGTTCATCTTCTGTTACTCTTTTGAGGCTAAAAGAATTCTTCCATTGACGGAATAAGAAGGTCTTTAGCTAGAAAGTGAGATACATTTTTCTAAGGAGTATTCAAGGCAGAGATAGCTTTGTGGTTTGTGATATTTTGGCAGAAGAGAAGAGATCCAGATATAAAGAACAAAACACAACAAAGAAACCAAAAACCTAATTCTTGAGAGCATATTCTACTCTTAAATTAAATTTGGTCCTTGGGTTCAGATTCCTTTAATTATAGTTCTTGAACCTCTACCTGTACATTTGCCATTGATGTCAGAAGATACAATTAACTCAAGGCAAAGAACTTTCTTAGCTGACATAGTTAAGGCAAAAGCAAGAAAACATTGCCTTTAAAAACCCAGGATGTTCTATTCCAAAACTACTCTTATACTCAGAATCATGGAAAGAGAGACATGTACTTTTTTTTTATCCATGTGCACATATGTATTTTTAAGTTACAAAATTCCCTTCTGCCCTCTCTTCCCACCCCCTCCCCCTCCACAGTGAACAGTGAACAGTCAGGTTAGCATTATATATATATATATATATATATATATATATATATATATATATATACATATATATATTTGATAAGCACATTTACAGATACTATTAAAACATAATCTTCAACTTTTCAATGATAATTTTGTTTCATCTGTATCCTAAGTTACCTTTAAGCCTCAGTTGTATTTCTAGCTCCTTTTAAGAAATCCATATGAGATCTTTCTTCATCTCCCCAATTTTGGTGCTCTCTTCTCCCCTTTCATTATATTTTATTTAATCTGTACACATTATGCATTTACTTATTTGTTAATGAGTTATTTCCTCCAGGAGGATATAGGTTCCTTGAGAACAAGGAATATATATCATTCTGTCAATATTTGACACATAACAGTGCCAGGCCCTAAATAAGTAGTGAAGTATTTGTAGACTTGAATTAAAATTATACTTCATTACAGGAGGTAGGTAACCTTAAAACAGGTTATCCTACTACTGAGATAAGTGTTGTGATTGCTGTTGTTTGTCCTTTGTTCAGTGACTTGCTTAAGTTCACAAAGCAAGTAAGAGCTCTATCTACTATACCACCTAGCTACTGAGGTAAGTGTAGTTTTTAACAAATGAAATTATGCGTGTTTGCTCTATTTTAAAATTAATTAATTGATTGATTGAGTAATTAATTTTCATCCATATGCACATGTATATTTTTAAGTTACAAGTTTTACTTCCACCCTCCCTTTCACCTCCTTTCCTTCCCTTCAGTGGCAAATCAGGTTAGCATTATACATACATATTTTGGATAAACATGTTTACATGTTGGTTATTTTCAGTATGGGGAATTAGGATTAAGGGAAAGAGATACATAAAAGAAAATTTTTAGAAAGTGTTCAACAGATTCATTTTTACTTTTTTGTTTTGTTTGTTTTGATTTTCTTTTTCTGGATGGAGACAATATTGTCCATAGCCAGTCTAGTATGGTTGTCTTAGCTCTCTGAACTGCTGAGAGAAGCTGCTTCCATTAAGGTGGAACATCTCCCAATGTTGTTAATGTGTGCATCATTCTCTTGGTTGTGCTCCCTTAGCTCAGCATCAGATTCTATGTCATCCCATGTTTCACTGGAGTTCGACCATTTATGGTTTCCTATGGAACAATAATATTCCATAGTAGTCATGTATGATAACTTGTTTAGGTATTCCCCAATTGATGGACATCCCCTGAATGCACAATTCTTTGCCATTACTAAAAGAGCTGTTGTGAATATTTTGGCACATGTAGGACTTTTCCCATTTTTTTTATAATTTCTTCTAGAAATAGACCTAGAATTGGAATTCCTGGGTTAAAGGGTATGAAGAGTTTTATTATTATGGGGGCATAGTTCCATGTTGCTTTCCAGAATGGTTGGATCTGTTTACAAGTACAGTAGCAATGCATCAATGTTCCAATCTTCCCACAACTTATCCAATATCAATCATTTTCCCTATTTCTCATCTTGGTCAATCTGATAGGTGTGAGGTGATACCTCATTGTTTTAATCAATTAAAACCATCAATGAAGATTTGGAATATTTTTTTCATATGATTATATATAACTTTAATTTCATCATTTGAAAACTGTTTATTTATCCTTTGACCACTTATCAATTGGGGAAATGACTTGTAACCTTATAAATTTGATGCGATTCTCTATATATTTTAGAAATGAGACCTTTATCAGAACTCCTAGTTGTAAAGACTCCCAGTTTTCTGCTTTCCTTCTAATTCTGGCAGCATTGATTTTAATAGTGCAAAAACTTTTTAATTACAGTCAAAATAATTTATTTTTTCCAGTTTATAATTTACTCTAATTCTTGTTTGGTCATAAATTTATCCCCTTTCTATCTGATAGAGTATTTCTTGGTTATTTGCTCTATTTTTATTGGATCATGGCAATAGGAGCATAGTTTCAGGACTAGAATAAATCTTCAGGCCATCTAGTCCAATGATCTTATTTTAAATATGAAAACTCTCAGTTTCAGGACTGTTCCATACACAATGCTCTGATCTTTTGATAGATATCTAATCAGTTCTTTTCTCACTGCATCACAGATCTTAACTTCAAGAAAATAATAAAAGAAAAGAAAAGAAAAAAGAAAATAATGTTTTATGTTGAATCCCTTAAATATCCAAATTCTCAGTAAGTTTCTTTGAAGGGAGAAAAACAAGAACAATTGGCTTTCAGTACCATGAACATGGGAGAAGAGCATGTTTACCTCTGGCTTCCTGTTTTGCATTTTTCTTCAAAATCATTTTCATAGATAAAACTATTTTATTCATAGCTAGAGTTGGTTTTCAAAATGTTCTGTTTTTTACTTGGGAAGGAATTATTTTCCAGATGGCTCTACTTCTTATGTCCTGACCCCCAAGTATGAAATGAGTTTGGTTGATTTGAACCAGGGCTGTGTAGAGGGGGAAAATATACTCTCCCAATTGTCATATCATCTTTATATATGTTAATTGTGAAGACACTTTGAGCTCTGCCTAGAAAGTCAACCATAATAATGACAAGATAATGTTCCTCTTAAAGAATCCATAAAAGTGTAATATTCATGAAAGGAGGAGGAAAGGAAAGCCTTCTTTTAAACTCTGACTGGGTCCAAATGGTGCCAAAACATCTGGATGAAAAGTGATAAAGAATTCAGTCAGTCATCTGGATGTTACATTTGCACAACACCAAACATCTGGGTGATTGACTGAATCTTTCACTTTTCATTTCTTTCCTTGACGGCTTTTTCTCCCTCTCCCACCCTCACTCCTCCCCCTAGTTATATTTATAACTATTTTTGAAGTCTGAGATTTTTCAATATTTTAGAAATATGAATCCTGACTATTTTGGTGTTAACTCTTTTCTCTTACCCAACTTCAAATGTGATTATAAACCAAAGCATTTTGATGGTCCAATCTCCAACCTCCAAATCTTTTGAGGATTTCTCTATATATTCCAGTATTCCAGCTGCATTTTAAAGAATTAAATTTATAATAATTTAAAAATGATTATTTTATTCATTATTTGTTTGGATCTTTTGTATTTAGTAGGATACTATTAATGAAGTCTCTTGAATTCAGAAGGTAGAATGTTTTCCCTTTGCTCCTTAATGCTCCAACCCCCTGAGGCCTCTATGACAATTGGCAAAGACTCTTGTTTCAATTACATGCAATGTTTACTGAGCAGCTGCTATGTGCTCAGCACTCTTTCTAGGTGTTCCTAGAGGTGGGGTTAGGGCATGGAAGAAGGTATTTTGAATCCTTAACAAACCTAAAAAGAAGCTAGGCTCAAACTTAGTCTGAGTAATGATAGAATACCATCAAAGAGTATATGATTGTGGTATATGTCCAACTGAGTGTTAGAAACTGTAAATGCTATGAAAGTTAGGAAATGGGAGAGAAACATATAGGTTGGACTAGATGGATAAGTATCAAATCACAGAAGTGTCAGAATCTAAAAAGAGAGCACTAATATTTGATTCCCTCAGTGGGTTAAGTATAATTCACAGTAAGAGTAATAAAGCTAACTAGAGTCTTTAAGGAAAAAAGCAAATATATAATAAAGCAAACTGAGATCCACTAGTGCAAAGGTTCTTAAAATATGGTAATGGATATCCTTGAAACTCTCTCAGAAGGTCTGCATATTTTCATAAGAGTACTAAGACATTTATAGTTCCAATATGATCAATAAATACAACTCATAATAAGAGATTTTTTGTTAATTGGGAGGCCTCAATAATTTTTAAGAAGGTTGCAACTCTGAGAACAAAACATTTAAAAACCAAACATGAGTATATATAGCACCAGAAAAGTTAATCTTGAAACATAAAGGTTAGGTTAAAAAAATTAGCATATCATAAGAAAGAAATATTCCTCTGTGCGCAAATCCACTACCTAGTGGATGAAAACAGAGTAAAAAATATTTAGGTGAGAATCAGTGGAGAGAGAAACAGGGGAGATATAGAAATAGGATTGAATACTGTACAGATTCCTTGACTGAAACAAGCAATTGGATGAGCTCATTTAGGAAAAAAGAGAAAGGAAGATGTGTTTGCAATTGGAGGTCTATTAGTGCTAAAGCTAGTCAGTAAGACATTCTCCAAAGGTAATAATGATCATTGCATCCTTCCGAAGGTAGGAGAAGCAACAAGGGGAACTATTATTTTCACCATGATTTTGACAAATAACAAAGGAAATTTGGAGGGAAGCAACCATAACATTTTAATGGTAAAGACAGAAGAAAATATAGGACATTTTATATATTACATTCCCAAAACTTTTAAAGAAAGGAGACTGAGTTTCAAAGCATTCATATGATATCTAAGCTTCACAAATGAAATAAGCTCAAGGTGATTTGAAGTTAGATCTGTGATAATACAAACAGAAATATTTCCAGTGAGATAGAAAAGGGTATCTAAAGATTTTACTATTACTATAAATGAAATTCATCACAAAACTCAGCTCTTCAAAAGACATATACAGAAGAGGAAACAAAGATGGGCAATTGAGAATAATTTTTTTAAATGTTCTGGTGTACTTAAGAATGTTGGAAATATTAAACTCTAGTATGAGCTGAGTGAGGCCTATGCTGCTTGCCAAGAACAAAAAGGGCTTCCCTCTCCCAACCCTCTTTAAATCTATGGTGGTGGTAAAAGAAAGATCAAAGAAAGGAGAAAATAGCTATTCATGCTTGAAGCTATTTAGGATTGAACAGAAAAGAGAAAACCAAGGCATTCAATACTTATTCTATTTCTCTTTTCTCAACTGTAGAGACATGCTCAATTTGAGAATAATAAGGTCATAGATTTAGAGATGGAAGGTATGTTAGAGGCAATAAAGTCTGATCTATTTTAATTTTATAAATGAGGAAACTGAGATATGGAGAAGCTAAATGATTTGCCTATAAGTCACACAGCTAGTAAACATTAGCATGGAGGCATGTTTGTCTATGTACTGGATAGTGGATGATACTTTCTTGATTTCATGGTCACTAGTAGAGCAAAACAAGGATGTGTTCTTGCTCCCATGCTTTTTAGCATGATGTTTTCAATCATGTAATCAAATGCATTCACTGAAAATGAATTTGGTATCAAGGTCAACTACCACATTGTCAGTAAATTCTTCAACTTGCAGAGCCAAGACCGAAGTGAAGGCTGTGTTGATGCATAATCTTGTTTGCAGATGATTGTGAATTCAATGCAGTCTCTGAAGCAGAGATGCAACAAAATATGGATAAATTCTTTGCTGCTTGTGCTAATTAAGGCCTAATAATTAAAACCAAGGAAATGCAGGTGCTCCATCAGCCAGCACCACATGACCTATGTGTAATACCATCAGGAAATGGAAAAGTTTTCAATACTTTGGGCAAGTTCAGTTAGAGGAAATGGAAAAGTTTTCAGTAATATGGATAAGTTCACTTAACCTGGCAGTGTATTTTCTAGGGAAGTACACATTGATGATGAAGTTGACACATACTTTTGCCAGAGTTAGCTCATCTATAGGAAGGTATATGAAAAAATGTTTTTAGACTTATTACTAAACTAAAAGTCTACAGAGCCATTTTGCTGACCTCATTGTTATTATGTCTGTGAAATCAGGACAATCTACTAGCACCATGCCAGGAAACTGAATCACTTGCATTTGAATTATCTTTGGAAGATTTTGAAGATCACCTGGCAGAAGATACCAGACACTGAGGTCCTTTCTAGAGTGAAACTGCCAAGCATTTTAACATTACTACAGAGATGGACTGGCCACATTGTTCAAATGCCAAACATACACTTACCAAAAAGACCATTTTATGGAGAACTCACATAGGACAAGAGCTCATAGTGGGGTCAGAAAAAAAGCAATAAATGAACACCCTGAAGATCTCTCTTAGGAATTTTGGAATTCATTGTGCTGCATGGGAGACCCTAACAAAAGACTACTCAAGATGGCATGCCCTCATCATGGTAGGTACTATAATCTATAAGCAAGGCAAAATTGAAGCAGCTCAAAGGAAGCACATGAACTATTGTGCCTGACTTGTGGTAGAGTATTTTCAGCTCATATTGGTCTGATCAGCCGCAGTCAGAAACACTGTAACTTATCTATAACATAGTGATGTCATTTTGGTGTTATTTGATAATGAGGTCAATAACCACTGGAATTGGAACCCAGATCATGATTCTAAGTCCAGTGTTCCCTGCCCTATAACTTACTGTCTCCATTATAGAACAAAATGACTAACAAGACTTGGTACCCTAGATAAGTGAAGAAATGGTATGACTATCTCTTACCCTTATCAAGTTCAGATCTCTAGGCCCAAACAAGGTACATGCCATGATATAGAAAGAACTTGTGGATATAATTGCTGAAACACTGTCAGTAATCTTTGAAAAACTCCCTTTGAAAAAAGAGAGAGATAGTTTAGGATTAGAACCTGTCAAAAATTGTCTATCACTCTATAGAAATTGATCATAGTAATTGGGGTTGAGTCAGGAGAGGTACGATGGCTCTAATTTAGAATCCTCCTAAAATGTTAGAACAGGGCCGGAAAGGGGTGGTATTGGTGATGTATTGTGTCAAAGATGAAAGTTTGAGGGTGATGGGCTAAGTCAGAGAAATAGTTATTTAGCATAGTGGTTGACTCAGTAGATATTTAATAATTTTTTCACTGACATATACTGTTTCTTCACTCCTGATTCAGTACTTGAAATCTCCATTTCATCTCTTTCAACTTTGGTTCCCTTATTAAAACCCAAGTAAAAACATTCTCAGTCTGTTTAATTTATGCTCAAGTCAAAATTCAGACCAATTAATCAATTAATGACTATTACGCACTTGCTAAGAATTGAGTATATTTAAGGGTAGGAATTTCTTCCTCAACTCCAATTAGTATGATCACAGAAGGCCTAGACTTCTCAATTGAATTCATCCATGAAGTCACTTAACCTTGTTTAGTTCCTTATCTTTAAAATTATGGGAAATGCCACACCACTCCAGTATCTTTTCCAAGAAAACCCAAGATGACTTAAATGGAATCCTGAAGAATTAGACATGCCTAAAATGACTAAAGAACAGCAACATCAACAATAACAACAACTCAATCTGAGATGAAAATTAAGTGTAAACAATTCCTTAGTGAGGGTGGAATGGTGTGCTTTAATCATTGACTAAAAGTAGGTATGCCACATTGAAAATATATTGTTATCTAGTTGCAGAGAACTAGTTATTTCCTATGGAGCTACGGATATAGAAGAAAGCCAAACTGAGACTTTGATCATTCCAATAGCACATCATTCCTATGATGATCAAGGAAATTGCTCTTGAGGGGTGGAGAATCATTCCTTCCTTCCATTACCATGAGATGACTTTGGGAATTTCAAAAGACTGCAAGATTTGGAGTTTCCATTAACATTTGTCATAGTATCCAGTGGGTCTGGTAAGCAGGGTCCCTGGAGCATCAGTGTCTATATCTGCTTGAGAGGAAGACTGATATACCATGGATGAATTAGACACACTGTTGAAAGGCTGTTCATGGAGTATCCAAGGGCCCTGACCTTTGGAGCCTAAATAGAGATTGGCTCTCAAGAGAAACTTTATGAGCATCTATGAAGGAAGAAAAAGGCTTTTAGGAATTAAGAGTTTTGAATTTACTTTTTGTTCACATGTGCTTTCTAAATTTGAGCCCACTTTTCCTGAAGAACTTTTATAGAAAAGAAAGTTTGTATCCCTAGTTTGGGATAATGTTTCTCTAACAACACTCTGCCTGTACTTATTTAGTAAATATTTTTCCTAAAAGCTAATTAGTTCTAGCTCATAATTAATGAAAAATCTACCAGTGGAAGCTCATGACAGTACTAGAAACCTCTGAGGATGTAGTCTACCAATACCAGTTCAAGTTAATGAAATAGAATGAGAAAAATTCACACAAATAAAAAACAAAACATTTAATTTAAAGGAATTTGTATTCTATAGGGGTAGATGACTTGTTTACCTAAATAGTTTTATATATATATATATATATATATATATATACATATATATATATATATATGATACATATAGGATAGTAGTAGCACTAGTGACTAAGGGCATTGGGAAAGATCCCCTGCAGAAGGTCATATTTGAGTTGAACCTGGAAGAAAGCGAGGGATTTCAAAAAAGTGAAGGTGAGGGGAAGAACCTTCCATACATAGAGTCAGCCAGTGCAAAAGCACAGAGAGATATATGAATATCGAATCATTGTTTCATCATTTTCTTGTTTTCTCTGGTATCAGCTTGAATTCTATATATCTGTATATAGGTAAGGTAGATCATATAGTTTTGAAAAATTGCTAATTTTTTGAGATTGGGTGGTAGGGAGAGCATCCTTAGAGAGTGAAAGTAGCCCATGGGAAAATGAGAGCTCCAGTTAATTGACTAGGAAAAGATTATTATTTTAAAACCATTCTTCATATATTCTATCCCATATTGTGGTAGAAGCTGGAGATCTGTCCTTTCCCTGTGCCTAATTTCCTAATTGTCTGGTCCCTGCCCTAGATGGGAAACTCTACAAATTCCATTTGACAGAGCTGCCTATTTGCAAACCTTCTAGTAAAGAAGTCCAGAACAAAACAGGAGATAGGGTGGTAGTGGTGGCCTTGAAAATAGACCATGTGTAAAACCTCCCCACCTTCCCTGGAAAATCTTTCACTAGCTGTTTGAGAGACCTTAGAGTCTCTGGTTCAGGTCATATTGTTCAGGATTTCTATGCACAGTGTTCAAGGTTGTCTGGCTGTCTTCTTGGTGGACTTTATATATATCCATCTTATTGATGACAATAAATGACCAAATATTTCATCAAATGAAACAAAATTATTACCTTCAGGCATGCAATGAACTAATTTCCAAAATTTGCTTCTGAGGCTTGGTGAGATGCTTTTCTATTTAGCAGCAAGAATGCCAATATTAATATATTTCAGCTTCTCTAATTGTGTATCAATTTAGGGTCATTGAACAAATATTGCACATTTAAAGTATTAAGAATTATTTAATTATTTTTGGAGGTAGGCTTAGAACTGGATTTTTCTTAGCATTTTCTGTTCTACCTCTCCATAACTCTACTCCCCTTTTCTCCACTCCCTACTGTTGGGAACAGAAAGGAGTAAACAGGACTGGGGGGTCATTTTCTGTTTTTATCTGAGTTGTGATCACCATGGACACAATGTCTGTCAATGAGTCTCTCTACACCAGCTTCTTTAGATAGGATGGGGTTGTTTATTGTCAATAATAGGTATATATTAAATTACTACCATTTATTAAATACTTACTTTGCTAATATGAAAAAGAAACACATTCCCTGACTTAGTGGAATTTATAATTGAATGGAGGAATACAATACACAAAAGGAAGCTGAAAGGAGCAGAATAGTTACAGGGTGTCTGTTGTGGTTCATGGTATTCACAGTGTAGAGTAGCTCATGAAAAATGAAGAACTGACTTGAAAGTTCTGGAGAAGTTTATTGCACAGCCCTCCAATCAGGAAGGAGAGGCAAGCAGAGGAAGGGAGTTGAGAGGTTGTTGAGTATCAAAGCACAGTTAATCTCCAGGGTGATATGATTTCAGGTGATAAACTTATCCTGGGAGAGCCGTGATGTTTGTGGAGAACAAGCAGAGAAGCTGAAGGAAAATGAGAGCTTGTACTTGTAATATATCATTTTATTCCTTTATTGCATGGATATTTTAACACTCCAAGACACAATGAGGAATTCTGAGAAGTAAGATTACATTTTAAAAAATATGAAAAGAAAGGGTGATAAATATGAAATTCTACATAGACTCTTTTAATTTAAATGAATTAATTTATTTAGTATTAGATAAATTTAAAGTATATATAATTAAGACTTGAGATGTTAATGTAATAGAAATTTAATAAGCACCAAAAGTATAATGTAGAAATAAACAAAAGTTATGTGATCTTAGGTATTTATAAATGTTCTATGTGGTCATAGTTGGTCAAATATAAAGTATCATGTCAAATCCGCACTTCATGCTTTATTGGAGTAATTTACAAACTAAGGAGAGAATGGCTGGAATGATAAAAAAAAATTGAAACTTATACCATAGAATCAGTTGTAGGAATTGAGGATGTTTCAAGTGGAGAAAAAAATTATTTAAGGGGGGCGGCATAATAGCTGTTTCAAGTATTAGAAGGGTAGCCATGTGGTAAAAGTATTTGCCTTGTTCTGTTTGGTTTAAGAAGGCTGAACAAGAAGAATGGGTGGGTGCATTGCAGGAAGGTAAATTTAGACTCAATATTCTTAATAAGAGTGGAATATTCTGCCTCAGAGCATCACTTTTACAAGACTTTATTAAGTCCTAATTATGTGCCAAGTACTCAGTGAAGTACTGGGGATAACAAGCAAGTCAAAAATATCACCCCTGCCCTCAAGAAGCTCACATTCTAATGATTTACAGCTGGTGGTCTTCAATCAGAAACTGATTGACCACTGGGTGGGGATATTGTAGAGCATCTCTATGCTTAGCTAGGGATTGGATCAGATAATGATCTCTGAGATCTCTGAGAATCTAATTGTTATGATTATGCTTCTGGCAACAAAGTTCTTCCTGGACTCCTGACAACAGACGGGAAATTATTTGAAAGACTAAATGAAATCTCTGGTTCATTTACAAAAGGGGGTGCTCATAGAAGATCTTTTTCCTTCTTTCTTGGTGTCTTTCTAAGCAATGGAATTTATGTTGTCTGAAAGTTTTTTTGCCTATCATATAAATGAATGAATGAATGAATGATGCTCAATTTGTCTTGGAAGGATTGAAATCCCCACCAAGATAACCAATTGAAGTCTGAAGTCAGGAGGGCATGATATCAAATTCTTTGGCAGAATTATGTGCTAATAATAGCGTGCCTTATCCATTTACATTAAATCCAAGGACAGCTATTGCCATTCAATTCATCTCCACTTCTCCATTCAATTTATATAAATCATGGGGAGATAATTGTAAGGAAGACTGTTTAAATTTTTCAGCAGAGTAGTTCATTGGGTGCCATAATTCATTTTGGGATAAAATTCAATGGTTACTGACAAATAAAGGTCAGTATCTCTATCTTTAGAAAGAGTCAACTTCTGGGCTTGACAAGAAATCAGCAGATTCTCTGGTCTTTTAATATCTCACCCCTTTTTTCCATGCTTCCTCCAAACCCCTTCCAAACCAGTAATTCTAGAAGATTTTTACATCTTTTAAGATCATTTCCCACAGAATTCACTTGGAAACAATTCCTTCTTTCATCCTCTTTTATTCAAACATTGAACCCATGAATATATAACACATGGCCAAAGAAATACCATTAAAGGCCTTTTGTGAATCCAACCTAACAGTTTGGAAAAGGGAGTCTCAAATTTTGCCCTCTTCACCTAGGTGAGAGAGGTGCTCATCATTCTATTTGCCATAAGCCTTTTGAACATTTGCTGGTTTGTCAGTTATACCTAATTAGAAAAGATTCATATTTTTATGGGAAAGGGACTATTTAGACAGGCAAATACTAAAGAAAATGAACTTAACTTTATCACCATTAACTATCATAAGGTTGTATTGACTGTTACGTGCTTTGTGATTTGGAAAATGTAGAACCCCAGAAATTTGGGCAATGAGCTTGGACCTACAAATGACTAACAGGGCACCTGAGCCCAGTGGCCACCTTGGGAAAACAAGTTACCCTTTTTCTGGCTTTATCCTTTCCATTCTCTTTGAAAAGTGAGGATTAGTTCTGATGAGCAAGCTGAATTTCCAAAGAACTGGGATTTGGCATCCTCTTCACTATAGTTTCCCACTTTAGGTAGTTAGTATGCATTTAATCTGCTGGCATTTGAATACCAAGGCAGCAAAGGCAGTATCAAGACCACAGAGATGTGCCACTAAACAGTTTTCACAACTATGCATTTTGCTGCACTAAGAGGAATACTGGACAGCTAGTTTATAAAATGCTGACAGAAATACACAATAATTTAGAGAGCCTTGGTGCTTGGTCTTCAAGATTAACAGCCCTGCATCTCCTATTTTTTGTTTCAAGTCATCCTCCTGAAATGGCTTACAGCATGAAGGAGAGTGCTAAAGGTATGGAAAGCAATGAATTATGTGCAAGCAGTATAAGGATGGTGATAAGCTGTTTAAACCATGTTTTCCATAAAGCAGGTACTTCATAGAGCAAATAGGTATAATAATACATCTAGGGGTCCCCCCCTCCTGCCCGCCTTGCCATGTATTTCTTTTTCAAAGCAGTGAAAGCCTGTCTATGTAGCTGGCCTTTAAGCCTTCAATTAATTGAACAAAGATTTAAAAATTGTTCAATTGGTTTCATTAGGAAGTGTACAATGGAATAATAAAGTAAAAACAAATGATATAAAGCAGACCCACTAATTAGCTCTCCATGATTGATATAGCTTTGGACTAGGCATTTGATCTCAAACAAAATGCAGTTCCTTGTTAAGAGGATTTTTAATTGATGTGCAGAGAGGTATTAGATGATGGTGGAAAATAATTACTCAAAAGCTATTCATGCATTTGGCTGAACATAACAAATGAAGTTTGGGCACTGGATCTGGCGAAGTGGACACATGCTAATTAATAATGAGAAGAACAAGCATCTTCCAGTCGTTTTTAACCCAGTATTTGCTAGGAGATTGCCATGCAATTATCCTCCATAATGAGGTTGTCATATAAACAAGATCAACATTACTCAGATGTCAGATGAGATTTTGAAATGTTGCAACCCATATGTATTTTCGAGTTTTCCTAGATTGTAATGTGGTGCTAATCAGCCAGAGTTGTTGCTCGCTCTTCTGCTATCATTAAGGAAACATTATAATGGGGAGATCAAAACTTTGCTAATTTCTGATGGTTAAATTAATACTATGCTTTAGAGCAAATAAAGAGAGATACTTGAGTTTTCTTAAGCACACCAACCCGGAAAGAAGAAAATTTTAACTTTTCTGAGAGAAATGAATATTGACTAGGGGTAAATATGCTCTTCATCTCTAAAAACTTGATGAGCATATGCACTGAGTTGCACATAATTTGTTAAATCTGACAAGAATGTTGAATTAGCATTTGGTTAGTCTCGGCCAAATTCTTTCCGCAGAAAAATGTGTGCATGTCATGTCGGCATGGAATTAGTGGGACTTGTCTGTGAATATCTGAAGGCAGAATTTGTCTCTCTCTGTCAAATGTGAGTCTTTTTTCCCCCCAAAGTGGTAGGACACTAAAGGTAATTTAGAATATAGTTGCTCAGGCAATACCAAGTGTGGAATTGATTCAGCTATCTAGATAATTCAGGCAAGAGAAAAATATATATATGTATATATATATATATATATATATATATATATATATATGTATGTATGTATATGTATATATGTGCATGCACATATACACCTTACCATGAGAAGGAAAGAGGTTAGGGTTGGAGTGGAGTCATTACAAGCTTGTTAACCCTCTCTTTTTACTTTGCTGGTATTTGAATAGGTTCAATGACCAATTTCAAATATCTATTTTGCAATAATTTCATCTTTAAGCAGAAACGTTATTTCAAGCAATCTCATTTATTCTCTGAAAAAATGCTATAAAGCTCCCAAACCACTAAGATCTTTAAAGTCTATTTTTCCCCCTCCAAAAATCCCAAATGGATTAACGACATTTTTATTGCGGAGAACTAAGTCCAGGTCCTCCTCTCATGTAACAGGTGTGTGTGTGTGTGTGTGTGTGTGTGTGTGTGTGTGTGTGTGTGTGTTTGTGTGTGTGTGTGTGTGATTTCAGGCTAATTATTCAGTATTCAATGAGGTTTGCTATGACCACTCACAACTAAAAGTTTTCTTTCTCTGAACTCTTTTTAATGTAGGCGTCAATTTGGGCTCTAATTGTACCCCCTCTTGTATGATATTCCATTTCTCACACCTGTTTTGCACATTTTAGGAAAGAATAATGTATTATGAGATATCACTTCTATATGTTGCTAAATGAGAAAATAATGTATTACCTTTATAGTGATATCACCTGCAATAAATCATCAGTGATAATGAAGTTAGAATCAATGACTATAATCTGAGACATCTATTTGAAATCTCACTTTAATTAGAAGCCATGATAAGAACTTATCAGCCATGTACACTACCTATATCAATCTATCCATCTATCTATATAACTATCTATCTATCCATAAAATTGGCAATGGTAAGAAAACAGAAGCTTTCCCAACATATTGAGGATGTTTGTAGAAAATATCAAAGTGGCCCTTCGAATTGTTTGTGGAATTGGGACCTCAAGAATTAAAGCAAGCAGAAACAGAGAAGGCACACAAATACTTAGGAAAAAATAGAGTAATTATACACAAATATTCATTGAGCAATGAGGAAGGGACATATAAATGTATAAGCTGCCATACTTGCCCTCAGGAATCTTATAGTCTAATGAGGAAATAAATCATATAAACCCAAAAAATTAAATACACAAATAGTGTTTGGAATATGTTAACTGAATGAAGATTATGCACTTTAAAAGCAAAGTAAATTAGAGAAAGATTCCTCTAAAGTTAGTGAACTGTTAACTTTATGTAACTAAACAGTATCATAGAATTTAGAATGGGGAAGATGATGTGTGTGCTCTGATCATAGGAATGCAGAATGCTGCATGGTAGAGAGATGAACCTAAAGACCAGTGAGTAATACAGATCAAAATGTCATGAGAGGAACTATGAGTTTCCAGTAGAAATGAGTTGAGGAGACAATAGACCTGGGAAGACAACTTGAAAAAGAGATAAGTGACTCAGAAAACTACTAAAATATTGTCAATGATAAAAATGTGGCAAGGAAAAAAACACTGAAAAATGTCCACACACATTTTGGGTATACATTTTACCAGCCCAGAAACTCATCCATATTTTTAACTAACATCCTTCCAGCTTGCCAAATAATGCTGACTCAGGTTCTCAATAAAAATCTAGACCAGTGGAATGTCTACCTGAGCTTCTGATAAAAGTCACAGTATCATTAAGACAAGTTATTACCCTTCAGTTCAGTAAATCCTTAAAGAAGTAATTCATGAACTAGTGGAAAATAGTGAGAACCTCATATAGACCAATAGCATGACTACATCTTCATATTGGGTACAGCTAACAAGGAGGGATGTTTACTAGTCATTGCCTTGGTTGTAGATCCTCAGAAAATCCAATTTGGTGAATAGAACTGCTATCATTGATCCAAGAGACTGAAGATCAAAGATCAGTAATATTAGTTATGGATTATGAGGAGAATTAGACACAAAAGTAATGACAGTGATAAAATTTTGGTCTTCCTATCCCTTTGAATCATATGATGACCCTAACTAAGGAAGTTGAAAGCTAAATGCAACCCTACCACAAGTTTTAAGTATAGAACTTGCTAGAAAGCCTAGTTCTATATAACAAATGATCAGATTGGGAGTTCCTGGGTTAATCATATATTTTATTGTCCAGGGAGAGAGAAAATGGCCAATCTCCTCTGCATACCTGTGACAGGTGAGCTATTTGGAGGAGAGTTCTCTTTCTCTTCTTCCTGCCTATCTTCCAGTCCCAAATCCAACCCTATCATTCAACTAATAGAAAGCAGGGTAGAATTTGAGTCACTTAATGTCTAATAAGTATTAGGAGTAAGGAGGTAGTACAAGAGGAGTTAGGTGGTACAGTGGATAGAGTGCAGGGTTTGGAGTCAGAAAGGTTCATTTTTCATTAGTTCAAATCCTCTTCATATATAATGAGCTAGAAAAGGAAATAGCAATTGGGTCAGATTTTTGTTTTATTAAAAAGACTAAACAGCACTGGAGGAGGAAGACTTTTTATCCTGAGTTCAAATATAGT
Organism: Macrotis lagotis; assembly: GCF_037893015.1. Taxonomy (NCBI): domain Eukaryota; kingdom Metazoa; phylum Chordata; class Mammalia; order Peramelemorphia; family Peramelidae; genus Macrotis; species Macrotis lagotis. The sequence goes on from NC_133666.1 coordinate 298,260,164, forward strand.
CTCAGACACTTACTACTGTGTGACCCTGGGCAGGTCACTTAATTCTCAAGGAGTCTTCACAGATCTATTTTCTCCTCACCTTATTTCCACCAAAAACTCATAGTTCATCTCTTGACATTTTGATCTTCATTATTCACTAGTCTTTAGATTCATCGCTCCAGATCTTCCACATCTGGAATATGCACTGGAGAAAAAAAAGCCAAACCACTCCAGTATCTTTTTTTAATAATATTTTTATTTATTTATTTCCAGTTACATGCAAAGATAGTTTTAAACATTCATCCTTTTGCAAGCTTTTGAATTCCACATTTTTCTATCACCTTCCCTTTTCTCCCTTTTCTTCCCCTTCCTCAAGGCAGCAAAAATTTGATATAAGTTGTACAATATTTTTTAACATATAGCCATATTTATCATGTGAAAGAATTAGAATTAAGGGGAAAAACACCATGACATAGAAAGAAAAAGCATAAAAGTGAACATAGTATGCTTTGCTGTGCATTCAGAATCCAGTTTCTTTCCTGGATGTGGATAACATTTTCTTTAGCAGATCTCTCAAGATTGTCCTTGATCACGGAGCTGCTAAGAGAAGTTGCTTCCATCATAGCTGATCATCTCGCAATATTGATGTTATTGTGTACAATGTTCTCATGGTTCTGCCCACATCACTTAGCATCAAATCATGAAAATCTTTCCATGCTTTTCTGAAGTCAGGTCACTCATGATTTTTTACAGATCAGTAATATTCTGTAACATTCATATAATATAACTTGCTTAGCTATTCCCCAATTGATGGCCTTTATAAGAAGTATTTCTGAAAATTTCTCAAACACATGTATTAGCTAACTTTAGTTTTACAATGTCTTTCGCCTTATCTCTTTTGATTAGATATATTTTTGCTTTTAAATTGTCTGAGATTAGTATTGCTATCCCTGCTTTTGTTTTCACTTCACCTGAAATTAATCTATTCTGCTCCAGTCTTTTAACTTTATCCTCTGCTACAAATGAGCTTATTGTAAAACAACATATTGTATGATTCTGTTGCTTAATCCATTCTGCTATCCAGTTCTGTTTTATGGGAGAGTGCATCTCATTGTCATTCACAGTTAAGATTACTAGGTCTGTATTTCTCTCCATCCTATCTTCCCACTCTTTGTACTTTTCTCTATACTTTTTCCTTATCACTCCTCACTTTTCTTTTGCTTCTAATTGTTGCATCTCTCAATTTGCCCTCCCTTTTACAGGCTCTCCTCTATTTTCTTCTCCCTTTTTCCTTTCACTTTCCTGTTTTTAAACTTTTACTTTTACTTTAACCTGTACTTTTACTTTCCTCTTCCCTTTTATCAATTTTACCTGCTTTCATTTCCAGGTTCGGATAGGATAAATTTCTAAACCCAAATAAGGAATGTATGCTATTCCCTCTTTGAGCCAAATCTGTTGCAATTAAGATTTCCTCAGCGTTCACACCTTCCCTTCTTTCCTTTTACTCTGATAGGTGCTTTGTGCCTTATCAAGTGGTGTTATTTATCTTCTGATGCCTTCTTCTCTTGGTATAATCCTCTTTTTCATGTCTTAATTGCATTATATCTGTCTTGTACCTACAATCTCTATCAAATTATACCCCTTTTATCTATCCTGCTAGAAGTGCAATTCTCAAGGGTTGGTTGATTAAATTATAAGATTCTTCACATCATAATCATTTCATATGACAGCCTAGGTCTATGTACCTTCTCCTCAACTATCCCAATTGAATTGTAATTTTCAAAATCCATAAGCATCATTAAATTATAATCAATTTACACCCACTCCTTCTTTTCAAGTACCCTCCCTTTAACTGTTCAAATAGAACCCTCAAGAATTAAACATTTATTTACATCAAAGTCAATTTCTATCACGCATACTCTGTGTAAGTATGTTCCTTTCAACTAGTCCTAAGAGAAATGCAGTTCTCCAGAGTTACAAGTATTGTCTTCTAGTGTGGTGGTATAGACAATTTAGTCTTATTGACTAACATTTTCTTCTTTATTTTTACTTTTTAATGCCTCTCTTGAATATTGTATTTGAAAATCAAATTTTCTGTTCAGTTGTGGCCTTTTGATCAGATAAGTTTATTTCATTAGAAGTCCATATTTTCCACTGAAAGAATATGGTAAATTTTGTAAAGGTAGTTGGATTTTTGCTTCTAATCCAAGCTCCTTTGTCTTCTGGGATATCATATTCTTGGTCATCTGATCCTTTAAATTTGAAACTGATAAATCCTGTATAATCCTAACTGTGGTCCCCCTGGTATTTAAGTATTTTCTCTTTTGGCTGAGAATTCTGAAATTTGGTTACATTATTCCTTGGAGTTTTTATTTTGTGGTTTCTTTATGGAAGTGATCAATGAATTATTTAATGGACTATTTTACCTTCTTCTTCTAGAATATTAGGGCAGTTTTCCATGATAATTTCCTGTAAGATATTGTACAAGCTCTCTTTTCTTATTGTGCCTTTCAGATAGACCAATAATTTGTAAATTATCTCTTCTGGATTTTCTTTAAATGTTGATCATTTTTCCTGAGAGGTACTTGTAAGAGACTGTTGAGAGTCACAGGAAGGTCATTGCATGACTGGGAATAACTTAAATGTCCTCTTGCCCACATACATCAATGGGCTACTCACCTGTGTTGGCTCTCTGGATCTGTTCTTTATGATTTGGCACTTCCTGAAGCATTGTGTGTAAACACTAAGCAATATTATGTGGGAGTGGTAGCCTGAGGAAGCAAACTTTATCACCTGCTGTTCACAAGCACAGAGGCATTGTTTGTTTGTCTAATTGGAGAACTCCACAGTGAATTGGGAGTAAACCAGGGGCTAAGGGGATAATTAAGCTCTTGGATTTCTGTGAAATAAATGGAAAACTTGTGATTTTTGTTTGGCTCCCTTCAAAGTTCTCCTGAGAATTTGACTTCAGCAGTACTGAGTCAAGTGAATAGGTTATGAATAAAATATGCAGGATAAGTTAGCCAGCTGGCACACAATAGATGCTTTACCATTTCTTCTATTTTTTCCAGTCTTTTGGTTTTGATTGTTGGAAACTTAGTGTTCCATAAAGTCATTAGTTTCTATTTATCCAGTTCTAATATTTATGGTTTTATTTTCTTCAAATACCTTTTGTGTTTCTTCTTCCAGTTGGTAAAATTTACTTTTTGAAGAATTGTTATCCTTTTCTAATTGGTTTTTATTTTTTGATGAATTAATTCCTTTTCTGGTTGACCAATTTTAGTGTTTTTAATGAGTTAAATTCTTTTTTCCAGTAGGCCATTTTTACATCTTCATGAGTTTCATTCCTTTTTCATTTGACCATTTTTACTTTTAAATGTGTTGACTTATTTTCCTATTAGTCAATTTTAATTTTAAAGGTATTGTTTTCTTCAGATAATTTTTCATAATTCTCCTACCTGGCTCCCATTTCTTTTCTCCATTTTTCTTCTTCCTCTTGTTTTTTAAAAATTCTTTTAGAATTCTTCCAAGAGTCTTTTTGGATTTGAGAATAATTTAGGCATTTGTCACTGCTTTCCTCTTCTGAGATGGCATTTCTCCAACAGAATATTAGTATTTTATGGTTAGCACTTTTTGTTTTGTTTTGTTTTGTTTTTGCTCATATTGATAGTTGAGCTGTGCTCAGGGGATATAATCCCAAGAATTTTGTGCTGGGGCTAGGATCTGGTCTCTGGCTCATCTCTTACCTAGGATATTGACAATGTATCAATTGATGATGATTTTTCCCCCTGTATTAGTATATTCTAACTCAGGCCTGCCTGTTGTACCAGCATTCCCAGGGTTTGAACTTTGTTTTACAAGCTGGGGTTGGGTCCCTCACTGCTGGCCTGCTAGTCTGCTGGCTTTCTGAATGGAACCTGAGGTGTTCTGTGGCTAAGAGCCTTTTTCAGGTATTTGAGCTCCTTGCCTATGCTGAGCTATATTGCCCTCTTACTCATGTGAGGCAGAGACCTTTATTAAAGTTCCTTCATGATGAACTGAGAACTTGCTTCACTCTTGTTTTTGTGGGTGTTGTGGCTTTAAGGTATTTTTTAGATATTTATTTAAAGTTGGATAGGGTAGAGCTCTAGTAACTTCCTAACTTGACTTTGTCCACTCCAGTATCTTTTAAATAGGGTTTCAATAAATGAGGCATGATTAATCAGCATTAACAAAGTCTTTTTTGTAATTTATTTTTATTAAAGATATTATTTTAGTTTTACAAATTCCCCCCAATCTTGCTTCCCTCTCCCCCCAGAAAGCACTCTGTCAGTCTTTATTTTATTTCCATGTTGTACCTTGATCCAAATTGGGTATGATGAGAGAGAAATCATATCCTTAAAGAGAAGGGAAGTCAAGGGAATAGTCCTTGCACTTTGTTCAAACTCCGCAGCTCCTTATCTGGATACAGATGGTACTCTCCTTTGCAGACAGCCTAAAATTGTTCCTTATTGTTGCACTGATAGAATGAGCAAGTTCGTCAACGTTGAACATCACTCCCATGTTGCTGTTAGGGTGTACAGTGTTTCTCTGGTTCTGCTCATCTCACACTGCATCAGTTCATGCAAATGCCTCCAGGTTTCCCTGAAATCTCATCCCTCTAGGTTTCTAATAGAACATAGTGTTCCATGACATACATATACCACAGTTTGCTAAGCCATTCCCCAATTGAAGGACATTTACTTGATTTCCAATTCTTTGCCACCACAAACAGGGCTGCTATAAATAGTTTTGTACAAGTAATTTTTTTACCCTTTGTCCTCATCTCTTCAGGGTATAGACACAGTAGTGGTATTGCTGGGTCAAAGGGTATGCACATTTTTGTTGCCCTTTGGGCATACTTCCAAATAGCTCTCCAGAAGGGCTGGATGAGTTCACAGCTCCACCAACAGTGTAATAGTGTCCCAGATTTCCCACATCCCTTCCAACAAAGATCATTATCCTTCATGGTCATACTGGCCAATCTGAGAGGTGTGAGGTGGTACCTCAGAGAAGCTTTAATTTGTATTTCTCTAATAATTAATGATTTAGAGCATTTTTTCATATGGCTATGGATTACTTTGATCTCCTCATCTGTAAATTGCCTTTGCGTATCCTTTGACCATTTGTCAATTGGGGAATGGCTTTTTGTTTTAAAAATATGACTCAGTTCTCTTTATATTTTAGAAATGAGTCCTTTGTCAGAATCATTAGTTGTAAAGATTGTTTCCCAATTTACTACATTTCTTTTGATCTTAGTTACATTGGTTTTATCTGTGCAAAAGTTTTTTAATTTAATGTAATTGAAATCATCTAATTGGTGTTTGGTGATGTTCTCCAACTCTTCCTTAGTCATAAACTGTTCCCCTTTCCATAGATCTGACAGGTAGACTAGTCCTTGAACTTCTAATTTGCTTATAGTATTGTTTTTTATGTCTATGTCCTATAACCATTTGGATCTTATCTTGGTAAAGGGTGTGAGGTTTTGGGCTAATCTAAGTTTCTTCCATACTAACTTCCAATTATGCCAGCAATTTTTATCAAAGATGGAGTTTTTATCCCCATGTCCAGACTCTTTGGGTTTATCAAACAGTAGATGACTATAATCATATCCTGCTTTTATGCCTAGTCTATTCCACTGGTCCAACACTCTTTTTCTTAGCCAATACCAAACAGTTTTGATGACTGATGCTTTATAATATAATTTTAGATTGGGTAGGGCTAAGCCACCTTCTTTTGCACTTTTTTTCATTAAACTCCTGGCAATTCTTGACTTTTTATTTCT